>NW_026057581.1:15610151-15675358 GCF_023721935.1 Panthera uncia
CCCAAAACCAACCCCACCAAAAACCCAGACCAAACCAAACCCCCCCCAAGTCGAGGCCCACTAGGTGGCGATCACGAGCCTGTCCTCATCGTCGTCACTACTCACGTCGCTGAACTGCGCGGTGGCCTGCCTTCGGGGCGGCGCTGCGGGCCCGGGCACCTGCCCCTCTGGGGAGCGAGTCCGTAGGCCGCAAGGCTCCAGGGAAGCTTCGGGACGCACCTGCACCAGAGGCTCGGCCGAGGCGGCTGGTTTGCCCTGCAGGGGGGCGAGCTCGTGCCTGGGCTTCACGTGATTCACGGCGGCGGCCTTGCCGGCGTCCGCTTTCCTTGAGCCGTCGGGCCGGCCGGGGTCTCTCGCGGGGGCAGACGCATCTAGAACGTGTGTTGCATTTTCCCGCTGGACTTGGGGGGACCCCTGAGGAGACGTGGCCCCGCCGCCCTGATCTGCGCCGGCTCCCGAAGTCGGCCTGGGGGGCGCCTCCCGCGCCCTGGGTTGGGAAGGGGGCATCTCGGGAACCCCCGGCGGGTCGGCGGGCACTTGACCGACAGAGGGGATTAAAGTGGGCAAGGCAATGTTCAGGATCTGGAGGCCTGGAATGTGCGCCTGAGGGGTGGGGCTGCTCTGCGGGGAGGGGTTTGCGGTGAGAACCTGCAGGCCCACGGCACTGAGCGCCAGCCCCGGCGGGTGCACCTGCGGGGCCACGTTGGTGTTGGCCAGGCCCAGGATGTTGACGGTCTCCACGCCCAGCGACGGCAGCGGCTGCAAGGCCTGCGTGCTGAGGTTCTGAAGGCCCGGCACGCGGATTTGGCCAATGGGAATACACGGCACCACGCCGCTCAATTCGGCCACTCCGGCGGGGCTGGGAGCGCCGGAAACTTCTGCGACCGAATCCCCGGGCGGGCCCACAGTTCTGTGAATCACATTGACGGCGGGGATCGTGAGCTGCATCGGCCCCGCCTGGATGGGCACGAACGTGGAGTACGTGAGGCCGGCGGGGACCACGTGGATTCCCCCGACTGGAACCATGTTGTAAGGTGTCCTGGACTGCTGTTGAGAATGCAGAGGGAGGTGGCTGAACAGATGAGTCTGGGGAGAGGGCAGGCCCGGAGGGGTCTGGAGGGTCACTTGCTGCTTCTGCTCTTGGGCGTCAGGCTGAGGCGAGGCCCCTGAGGGAGCCCCCACTGCTGTGTGCGGGCCGCGCTCGGCGGCAGGAGGGGGTCGTCGCACGCAAGCGGTGCCCTGGAAGACAAGAGACAAAACCCCTTTCCAGCGAAACTGCCAGCGTAAAATCTCCTCTTCCTAACGAGGAGAAAGCATGTATATTCACATAAAAATGACAGGCCTGCTAAAAAATGATGTCTTCGTTATAAAAAAGAAATTCCCAACTAAAAAATCTATTATGTCTTTAATCTCTAGGGCAAGGAACAGCAACGCATTTCATGGAATACTTTGCAGTTTTACAAATTTCCTCCTTCCCTTTCCCTTTCCTTTCCCTTCCTCCCCTCCCCTCTTTTCCTACCTTCACCTCTTCCCTCCCTCCCTCCCTTGCTTCCTATGTTTGTGAAAGGTCTACTGAAAATCAGATTTCCAGGCACTGGCAGGTATGTAAGTGATCTGGGATAGAGAAGCTGAGAACACAGGTGACCAGTCTGGAAGTAATTTAATTTAAATATCAAGTATAGTTTAAATATTAATGCAATTATGTTAAATTATATTCATTTAGAATAGCCTATAGAAATCTGAGCTTTCACAGACTTTTTCGTTTTCTCCAGTGTTACCTAGCAAACCAAGATCTGCCACATTCAGAAATAAACCCTATGGCCATCGTCAATACATACAAGACGTAAGAGAAGGTAAGAGACGTTAAAAGGTCAGTGGGATGAATATATTCGGCATAGAATTAAACACTCCTCATGAGCCACCAGGGGTAAAAAGCACCCGGAGGGTGGCTTTCTGCAGGCCCGTGTCTGGCCCCGAGCTGGTTCTCCGGCAGGAAGCTTTCCCAAGCTGTCACAGCAATTTCATCATTCAAGCAAAGTGAACTTCTTGATACATTTTTGGGGGCCACATTAACTTTGCCACAGACATTGGTCGCTGTCGTGTCGACAGGGGCAAAGTGCAAAACGTTTGGATAATTTAGCACAGATCCGTCACATCAATCGATGCCACTGGAAAAACAATTCAGGGCAAGCGAGGGGGATAAATAGGTCCCAAGAGTCAGGTTCCCAATTGGAACATATATATTTTTAAAAAGGAGTGTAGTTTTATTATTTTTTTTTTTAATTTTCTTTCAACGTTTTTTATTTATTTTTGGGACAGAGAGAGACAGAGCATGAACGGGGGAGGGGCAGACAGAGAGGGAGACACAGAATCGGAAACAGGCTCCAGGCTCCGAGCCATCAGCCCAGAGCCCGATGCGGGGCTCGAACTCACGGACCGCGAGATCGTGACCTGGCTGAAGTCGGACGCTCAACCGACTGCGCCACCCAGGCGCCCCAGGAGTGTAGTTTTAGAGAACCATTTGGTTCTTTCACAGATTTATGTGAAGTAACATGTGACCTCTGATTAAAATACCTAGCAAGAATCCAGGGGGCATAAATAAAGTCCTTTGCCTTTAAATACAACCAAAACTTGTGCTTGAACCCACTGACTTAGCCATAAATTAAAAAAAAAAAAAAAAAAAAAAACAACAAAAACTTAAGTACATTATTTTCTTGAGCCATGAGGATCCCCCTGTGGGGAAACCCTACAACAAGACATTTACCTGGGTTAAAGTAGTGTTCTTTCCGGCCACAGAACTTCCCAGAATTTCTTCTGATTCAGGGTAGTCTACAGACATCTGGTGACATGGGGACCTGGGCGCGGCCTCAGGTGACCTGGAAGAGTCGACGGGAGCAGCCGTTTCTTCTCCGTCTTTTGCGGCGAGCGGCCAGGTCTTCACCGGAGACTCCGTCTTCCGGCTGTGGTCTGACTGCACCGTACTAAGTACGGTCATCTTGGTGGGCAAGGCTCTGGGTAGAACGTCCATCAGGTCCGTGTGCGCCCCAGAAAAGCAGTCGGCGATCCTGACGTCCTCCTCTGTGCTCCCAGGATCCTGGAGGCCACCTCTAGACGGAAGATGCTGCGGGCTGGCCGTAATGGAGGGAGCCGCTGACAAGACAGATTCAGCCTGACTGTCTTCATCGTCATCTTCATTTTCGTTATCGTCCTCATCCGGGCCATCCGACTCTTCAAGGTCATACCCAGACCGCTCGAAACCGAATCTTTGCTTCTCATCTAATAAAAACAACCGAGGGGCGATGTTATAGCATGTTTCGCGTGTGGACAGGTGCAGCCTTTTATTTTCTTTTAGTTTTTATAAGCTTGGCAATGCTGCGAGGACCGTAACAGAGAAGGGCCCTACTCACAGAAAGTCTCCAGTTTAGCCGAGGAGGGGTGGCAGGGGGGAGAATAAGTCAGTCGGGCCAGGAATCAGACAAGCGGGGCGCTGACAGAGAGTGGCATGGCCAGTACACTTGTCAGGGACGCAGAATGTGAAATGGGCCTCGGGAGGTTAGGCAGGTGAGGATAATATACCAAGAAAATCAGAAATAAAGGCCTCAACTATTTTTTTTTTATTTTTCAACGTTTATTTATTTTTTGAGTGACAGAGAGAGACAGAGCACGAGCAGGGAAGGTGCAGAGAGAGAGACACACACACAATCGGAAGCAGGCTCCAGGCTCTGAGCTGTCAGCACAGAGCCCGTGAAGGACTCAACCATTAAAGAAGACGGGAAGATATAAAAAATTTGACAGAGTTCAACACAACTCTTCCTGAGCTCTAGCTACTTCTCTGCCTCTCTTTTGAACAAACTGAAACAAAAAGCAAAACAAACTGATGGCATTTGGATTTGTGAGCCCAATAATTTTATTTGATAATTCTATGAAATATGTGAACTGATATTTGGATAGTATTTTAGAGAGGTTTCCATTGTGCTCTGGGTAGTAATACTCTCTAGGACTTAAGACTTCTACCTTTTTCTTTTCTTTTCGCTAAGAGAGGTGCTAAATTTTCCTGTCATTTTTTCCCTATGGTAATCCAACTCGCTCCTCACAGGAAGAGGAACCATAACTAATAAGAGTCATTAGTATCAGCCTCATAACGTCACACGGGACCGTGTTTAACAAAGAAGATTCAGGAAGGTCCAGGGAATAGTTTCTTAATTCTCGTAAGATCATGTGGAAACTGGATTTAAATTTTTATCTGTTCAGAATCTCACAAAATTAGAGGTTCTTTCCCTTAGAAAGCTAATAAACTTTTAAAAAGTTAAATGGCGGATGAATGCAACACCTCTACCCCAAATCTCTGGCGCTGAGCTATAATAAAGAAGGTATCAGAATGTATTCAGCTTAGTTGTGAACCATTCTGTCATTTATGCATACTTTTAACATTCTGCATTTATGTATACTTTCTGAGCAGGAAAAATAATAGGGAAATAAGCAACACGTTTGCTTCCTGCATATCCCAAATGGTCTGCGTATTAATTGATTTTACTATTCCTTCTATACTACCAAGTTCTTAGAGAAAAGTCTCAAAGGATCGACACCAAACCGTTGGAGGCTGATTATTTCAAGAGGATGGAATGGACTAGAACTTTTCTGCTGTTGATCTCAAGCACGTTACTTTTACAATTAAAACATTCAAGGACAAAACACATTCATTTAGGTTACTTTAACACATGATTTCATATGCTTTTTGCTTTGAGGGTTCTGCTGGTTTTGCTATGAAATAATGGTAATATCCTGAATCCCACCAGGCGCCCGTGCTAGAGATGGAACGGGTGATTTCTGGGTAAATGGCCTGCCCCCTGCCTCACAGATAGCTCTCCTGACCCCTATCAGATGGTTGAAATTCTAAAATTGGAGTCACTCCCAATTTGTTTTGAATTTGCTCCAACAGTGCCGAGTCAGACATATTTTAAGAGACTGAGGGGAAAGTGGGAAAGAAAATCTAAAGACATGAGATGACCAGGGAACAGGTTACCAGACAGGCTGACTTCACCAGAGGCGAGCCCAGCTCCAAAGTCTAACTAGGGTGAGATGTGCTTTCACTTAAAAATTATTACTCTATCTTAAACAAACAAACAAACAAGGCTATCTTCATATTGATGACTTTTTCAATATTCCCTATAAAGCTGAGGTCCCCGTCAATCAAACACTCCAAACCGTAAGCAGAGACGGTGTCTGTGGGAAGAGAGTAGACATAAGCCAGCATCATCTGGGGTGTGTGCGATGGGACACTGGCCAGGAGGGTTCAGCTCAACAGATGACAGGCTGGTCAGAGCCAAGTAGGGACTGCCTGCGTTGTGTGAATCCTCTGAAGCTACTCTTTCCTGCAGGCTCTGTGCCATGAACCCCATTCAAGTCCTCACAGGAAAGAGTGTGAAGTATCCCCTGTTGTCCAGATCTGGGGGACAGGCGCCGTAGCCAGAGAGAAGGAACAAGACATCCCACCTGGATCCACTTCCTCTCGCTCCTTTAGGGGAAAAACACTGCGGAGGGAAGGGCACAAGCACTGCTGCCCTTAGGAACCTAGTGAAAACTTACTGCAGTGGGTAGAGGGGATGAACAGGAGAAAAGACACAGCTCTACTCCTTGAGGAAGGACAAGATTACCAGCTGAGTCCCCCACAACAGCTGAGGGAGTGGTGGGAGAACACAAGCGCCACGGCCCAGAAACCTAAAAGCATGGCGCGTGTGGGAGTCTGAGGCTGAGTCGGAACCCGAGGGCATCCTGTCCTCCTCCTCACCCCTAAGTGCCAAGCTAAGACTTTTACATAACGGGTAACAGCCGAAAACTGTTGGGAGAGGGACAGAAGATGAACGGGAATGTGTAGACTGACACTCACTGAGACACCTAAAACTGGGACTGAAATGGGCATTGCCCGCCTAATCAACCCCTCCTCCCCCAAAGACAAGTTAAGTCTAGAGGAATCTGAAGCCTCTGGTGCTGGAAGCCTGCTGTATCTGTAACGTATCACACACCTGCAGCCCCACTTCTAACTACGAAAACTCTTGATGCCCACACTAAAGGCCCGGCAGGAGAGGCACACCTGTCAAGAGGCAGGAAGCCTATTTACGTAGTCTCCACTGTCTTACACAAGATGTCTAGCTCTCGTAACAAAAATTACGAGACAGACAAAAAGGCAGGGGAAAAAAAAACGTATGCAGAAGAGAAAAAGCAATCAGAACCAGTCGGATAGGACACAGATGTCAGAAGCATCAGAGAATTCAAACTAATTGATGGGTTAAAGGCTTGTGGACCACCCGCAGTGTCCAGTGGGAATTTCAGCTGAGAGCTGGACACGGGTGACGGAGAAGGCAGTGAGATGCTACAAATGAAAAACAAAGTAACAATGACAACAAGAAAATGGCCAAACCCAGAGTTCTATGCTCAATGGAAACAGTGTTCAAAGACAAAGGAGAAATGCAGACTTTCTTAGAAAAATACAAACGGAGGGGATTCACTGCCAGTAGACTTACTTGACAGTAAATGTTCAAGGAAACTCTTTGGGCAGAGAGGATACGGGCTCAGAAGGGAATGTGGATCGACACAAAAAGCTGAAGAGTATCAGAAGCAGAATAAGGATTCTTTCTGTAAAGTTTTAATTGCTTGCTCTAAAAGACAACTGAACATCTGCGGCAGACATAATGGACCGGGTGTTTACGGCACCAGGAAACGTAGACAGTATGAAAACAACAGCACAAATAACGGAAAGGAGGTACTGTGAATACAGTTACAAAGTCTCTAAGCTGCATGTGAAGTAATGCAGCATTATGTGAAGGAAGACGACTAAATTTTCTAAAAAGGGGTAAATAACAAAGTCAAGGAGGAGATAAAACAGTCATAAAAAAATGCGCAATTAAGTCATAAAAAGAAAAATAAATAAATAAATAAAACCACACCCAGGTGGCAAGGTGGTAGGTTTTATTCTACTACATGAAAAATAACATTAAAAGGAATTCAAGTCTAATACCTTAATTAAAAGACAGAAATTGCTAGACTGGATTAAGCAAGCAAGTGCCAAGTGTATATACTATATACAAAAAAACCCATTTTATTTTATTTTATTTTATTTTTTTTTTAACATTTTTTATTTTTTTTTATTTTTGGGACAGAGAGAGACAGAGCATGAACGGGGGAGGGGCAGAGAGAGAGGGAGACACAGAATCGGAAACAGGCTCCAGGCTCCGAGCCATCAGCCCAGAGCCTGACGCGGGGCTCAAACTCACGGACCGCGAGATCGTGACCTGGCTGAAGTCGGACGCTTAACCGACTGCGCCACCCAGGCGCCCCCAAAAAACCCATTTTAAACAAAGACATAAACAGATTGAAAATAAAGTTTGGAGAAAAGTATACCTTACAACATTAACGAAATCACAGCTGGAAAAACTGTATCAGTATCAGGCAAAGTAGATTTCAGAACAAAGAATACTATCAAGAATGAACAGGAACATTACATCATGATAAAAGACATATAATCCTAAATGTATATCAACTAATAAACCAGAGCCTCAAAATAAATGGGGCTAAAACTGAAAAAAGCAATAAACCAATCCACAATTAGAGTTGAAGATTTTAACATCCCACTCTTAGTAAGTGATGGAACAAGCGTACAGAAAATGAGTGACAACACAGAAGGAAGACCTGAAAAACACTATCAATTAACTAGTCCCAGCTGACAGTTATAGAACATTCCAAGCAATAACACACTATGCTTTCCTTATAAGTATACATGGAATGTTCACCAATCCCTGCCATATTCAGAGCTACAAAGCAAACCTCAACACATTTAAGTTAATAAAAGTCACAGAGTAAGTATTCAGATGAAAACAGAATCAAACTAGAAATCAATAATTGGAAGATACCTGAAAATCTTCCAATATTCCAGACTTACGAAACATATTCCTAAATAATCTGTGGGTCAAAGAGTAAGTCTCAAAGAAAGGTTAGAAATCCTTTGAGGTAGATGAATTTATATTTAAAAAAAAAAATTTTTTTTTAACGTTTATTTATTTTTGAGACAGAGAGAGACAGAGCATGAACGGGGGAGGGTCACAGAGAGAGGGAGACACAGAATCCGAAACAGGCTCCAGGCTCTGAGCTGTCAGCACAGAGCCCGACGCGGGGCTCGAACCCACGGACCGTGAGATCATGACCTGAGCCAAAGTCGGACGCTTAACCGACCGAGCCACCCAGGCGCCCCATATTTTTAAAATGTTTATTTATTTTTGAGAGAGAGAGAGAGAAAGAGCATGGGGGAAGGGTAGAGAGCGAGGGAGACAGAGGATCTGAAGCGGGCTCTATGCTGACAGCAGAGAGATGGATGTGGGGCTTGAACTCATGAACTATGAGATCATGACCTCAGCTGAAGTTGGACGCTTAACTGACGGAACCATCCAGGCCCTCCTGAGCTAGATGAATATTAAAATATAACACCCAAATTGTGGCATGCAGCTAAAGAAGTGGTTATTGAGAAACTTACTGTATCAAACACTTCTGTTAGGAGAGAGATCTCAAATAAATAATCTAAGTTCTCCCCTTTAGAAATGAAAAAGAGAAACCAAAACTAAACCCAAAGCAGGGAGCAGAAAGGAAATAACAGATATGAGAACAGAAATAAAGAAATTGAAAAAAGAAAAACAGGAATCCAATAAAACAGAAGCTGGGTCTTTGGGGAAAGAAATGAAAAAAAAAAAAAATTGACAAACATCTAGTAATACTGGCCAAGGGGAAAAAAAAAGATACAAATCACCAGCAACAGGAAAGAAAAAGGGGATATTACTACAAACCCATAGATACTAAAAGGATAATAAATCTATTAAAAACTCTATTGCCCACCAATGAACAACTAGAATTCAAAATTAAAGATACAATACTATTTGGGGCTCCTGGGTGGCTCAATCGGTTAAGCGTCTGACTTCAGCTCAGGTCATGATCTTGTGGTTTGTGAGTTCGAGCCCCGCGTCGGGCTCTGTGCTGACAGCTCAGGGCCTGGATCCTGCTTCAGATTCTGTGTCTCCCTCTCTGTCTGCCCCTCCCCCATGTGTGCACGGGCACACAGGTGTATGTGCACGTGCACTCTCCCGCTCTCAAAAATAAATAAACATAAAAAAAACCCCCACAATGCTATTTAAAATAGCACCAAAAGAATAAAATTTAAAAATGTGCAGGATTTGTAGGTTGCAAATACTACAAAATACTAGTTAAAGAAACCAAAGACAGAAGTAAACGAAGACATCTAGTATATTCATAGACAGACTGGAAGTTTCAATATTGTTAAGGTAGCCTTTCTCCCAAATTCAATCTATGGATGCAATACAATTGCAATAAAAATCTCACAAAATCTCACAAAAAAGCTCAGTTAAGCATCCGACTCTTGATTTTGGCACAGGTCATGATTTCACAGTTTGTGAGTTGAAGCCTCGCTTCGGGCTCTGTGCTCACAGTAGGGAGCCTGCTTGGGATTCTCTCTCCCTCCCTCCCTCTCTTTCTGCCCCTCCCCAGCTCACACTCTCTGTCTCAAAAGTCAATAAATTAAACAAAACAAAACAAAACAAAACAAAACAAAACAAAACAAAACAAGGTAGCTCCATGGGGAAAGGACAGTCTTTTCAATAAATATCACTGAAACGAATGGACATCCACATAGGAAAAACATGACACATACTTTATATCTTCCACAATCACTCAAAATCGATCATATATCTAAATGTAAAATACACAACTGTAAAACTTCTCAAAGAAAACTGTAGAAAATCTGTAACTTTAGGGTAGACAAAGGTTTCTTACGTAGGACACCAAAAGCACAATTAAAAAAAAAATTGATAAACTAGGCAACCTGAACATTCATTTTTTTTTTTTCCTCTGAGAAAGACATTGCAAAAATGAACAAAAAGACAGACATAGATGGCGAGACCACTTCTGCAAATTACATTTTTGACCAAGAAAATATTTCCAGGATATATTTTTTAAAAATATTAAGATGCAACAATAAATAAACACATGTCCCACTTGAAAAATGGGCAAAATTTCTGAATAAATACTTCACCAATACTTTTCCAGACATCTGGAAAACAAGTAGCATATGGAAATATGCTCAATATCATCAACTGAAGAAATGCAAATTAAAATTGCAACGAAATACCACTGTAAACCGGTTAGAATAGTTTTTTTAAACTGTGCTGGGAAGGTCACAGAATAACTCAACTCCCATGCATTGCTGGTGAGACTGTAAAATGGTGCAGGCACTTTGAAAAGCAGTCTGGACAGTCTGTTTTAATGCTAAACCTACACCAGCCACATGACCCAGAGATTCCTACCCCTAGTATGAAACCATGCAGAAATGGAAATTTAAATTCATATAAAAACCTATACGTGAATGTCTTTCAAAAAAATTTTTTTTTAGCATTTATTCATTTTGGACAGACAGAGAGAGAGTGCAAGCAGGGAGGGGGAGAGAGGGAGACACAGAATCTGATGCAGGCTCCAGGCTCTGGGCTGTCAGCACAGAGCTCGATGTGGGTTCGAACTCGTGAACTGCGAGATCACGACCGGAGACGAAGTCGGATGCTTAACGGACTGAGCTACCCGGGAGCCCCATGAATGTCTCACAGCAAGTTTATTCATATTTGCCAAATACTAGCGGCACTCCAGATCTTTTGGCTGGTCTGTGGATAACAAATCATGGCACATCAATACAATGGAATACTACTTAACAATAAAAAGAAACGAACTATGGATAACTCTTACTTGCCTTATGCTAAGTGAAAGAAGCCAGACCCAAAAAGCTACTTACTCTATGTTCCCTTTTATATGCACTCTGGAAAAGAGATCAGTGGTGCTAGGGGTTGCTGGGTAAGAGAAGCAGTTATCTATGAAGGAATGGCACTAGGGGAGTTTTTGGGGTGACGGAACTGTGGGGGTGGACACACCATTCTCTGCATTTGTCAAAGACTGCCATAGAGTGAGCTGTCAACCGTGAAGTGAACTTTATGGGATGTAAACAGAAGCATAATCAGCCAGGATGTGAGAAGAATCCAAGATAAATGCAAGCTGAGATAGATGACCTAACTGAAGTACAAGTGAACCACACAGCCACTCAGTAGGGATGGGAAGAAAGGTCCCACCCTAGGTGACCTTCGCAAAGAGGGCTCTGACCAGGTGAGGTAAAGGCTAAAGACAAAAAGAACTGCACACAAACACTGCACTGTAACTTAAATCTGTCTTTCTCGGGTGGGTTAGGATTTCGGGAACTGGCTCACCGATTAACACTAGAGTTGAACAAATACGTAAACGCATTGTAGATGAGGACCGGGTTCCTCATTGTGGGTGAAAGAAAAAGAAGGAAATAGAAAATGCTAGAGTCAACTTTGTGGTGCTGGCCTGGAATCGGAAACGTGTATGGACTTGTGCTTCATTCATGTATATGGCATAACATGTATGTGCGCGCGCGTGTGTGTGTGTGTATTCACACACACAGATACAGAAATAGTGCCTAAGTAGGAGTTAGCACATGTACACATACTTCCTAGCGCTATCCACTGAGAGGGCTCAGAAGCAGTGACAGGTCAGTAGCAATGAACACACCATCCAGCGAGATCTTGGTTTCTAAATACCATTCTCCGGTAAAGAGAACCAGAGGCCTTGAAGAAATGGTTGATTTTGGGGTTGAAACATCTTGGGGTGCTAGAAAATCAGGAACTTCTTAAAGAAAAAAAACAACAAAACATGGGGCAGGTTGAAAGGGCACAGGAAGAGCCCTCAAAGAGCTCTCGATGGCCCGTTTTATTGAGCTACACACAAGAAAACACCGTAAAAGATTATAACCCAAAGAATACAATACATATCTTTGAGTCCATAGTGATATAACTGAATAAAAGGCTGAGGGGACAAATGGAGACATGGTAACTTCTCCCTGCAGAAAAATTCTAATTAATAAATTAGAATGCCCTAGTAATCCCCTCGGCAAGATCCACTAATGTAGAAACAGGACATCTACATATTCTCAAAGCATCTCCCATAAGCGTTTAACAGTGACAACAGGCAGTAAGTTAACAGTAGAGAGTCCTGGTTAACATGACCAACAATACGTACTGACGTAATGTACCTCCCGATATCGAACACTAACAAAAGTACAGTCACCCTACGGCACCTTCCTAATACTGCCAACCCCAATCCCATCGAGAGCGTACATCAGAAAACCCTGAATTGAGGACGTTCTACAAAATAACCGATCAGTATTCCCTATAAACATCTAGGTCACAGAAGACAACAGCGACAGGGGAACACATTGGCAGAGTCTAAAGAGGCATGGGCCACGAAGTGCAGTGTGGGATTCTGAAGGAGACCCCGGGGCAGGAAAAGGACAACGGTGGCAAAACCGGTGAAATTCAAGTCAGTTCTGTCCTTTAGTCAGTAACGCGGAGCTGGAGTTAGTCTCTTAGGGTTGGCAAATGCCCTGCGTTATGTAGACACCGACACAAGGAGAGGCTGGGTGAGGAGCTCACGGGAACTCTCTACACTCGTTTGCGGCAGCTTTTCTGTGAGACTAAAATAATCTTTTGGAAAACTGCGTGAAACAAACAATTTGTCAGTACTCCAGGGTCTTGTCCTTACTCTATCGACACGAATATTCCATCTCATTCAGATAGGCTTGCATGAAATCCACCTCCCTGCTGTTCTTACAGTCATAAAGACTTCTCTTTCTGCGAAGCAATTTTTTTCTTTCCTATTGTTTAATAAGAAACTATGAATTCTTGAGACCAAAGCCAACACTTCTCTTGGTCAATTTAAAAGCACAGGAGATTTCTCCAAAATATACCAGGATCTACATACACATGTTAAATTTTTAGCACCTGAACCTGTTCCTACCTTGTATCTTGCACCTATTTTTACATCTCTTGGTTCGTTGTGCATAAGGGGACTGAATGGCTCTACTCTGGGTCTGGCCACCGAGACTCTAGTAGAATCTAGCTTAGCACGTCACATAGCTCAATCCTATTTGATCATAACTAAAACAAGGACTCGTTAAGGACGTGACATTTCCTCAGATAATAATTTTAAAAACTGTGAAATGCAGTTAATTATTTTCAAGTGTCAAGCCCACAGCTCACAAGCGTCAGGGCCGAGATTCAAACCCAGGTTATGTTTGGCTCCTGAGTCTGTGCTAAACATCCCCCATTCCAATGTCATATTTTAAAAATCTAACTACAGAGTGATACGAAAGGTCAACAATAAATTACAGAAATGCAGCTAGCTTATGAATATGCATGAGTTGAAATGTTTATAGGTATACACATTAGAATCTTTGATTATGAATAGGAGAACATACAAAATGCAATCCCCGAGAAGAATGTAAACTAGTAATTTAACCTTTTATATTTCACCACAAATACACTGCAATTTATATACAGGTACAGATTTTCAGTGTATGCAATTTATGTGAGAGATTTAAAAAAAAAAAAAACAACAAAAACCATACACTGTTTAAGGAGAAGGGGGTAAAACTATGTGGCTCCATTTTAATTTGATTTCGCCTCGATCACACCAAGTTTCAGACCAAAGTTGGAGGTATGATGGGTAGGAAGACACACAGAGTGGTTTTTCGGGACCTTCCTTTCTCCCTGGACAGAGCCACAGGCCTACAGCTTGGGAGGACTTAAGGGCTGGGATTCCTTTCTGCAGATTTCCTTCGCCAAGACAAGGGGAGAGTAATGTTTACCTCCCTGCATGCACTGTGTCTTCAAACTCCTGAAGGGGGAGACCACTGTCCCTGTTTGGAAACCTGAAAATGAATTCTGGATCGTTACATACTTGTTAAACAGGGTTGATACTCTAGGGTGACAGAGAAAAGATAGACCGGAGAGCTTAAATGAATGGAAGACGATGGCATCCTTTTAAATATCTGTAGCACCGACGTAGAGCCCACCCACTCACGTGAACACGAATTTGTTTATTTGTGCTAATAAAAGTCCTTTCATGTAACCCCGCGGTCCCCTTAGCCCCGCTCCTACCCCCAAAGACGATGATTGCTACTGCCTCAGAAATTAGGCTGACAGAAGACAAAGAAGGGAAAAGTGACTTGTCTGTGATCACAAGCCAGCGGGGACGAGAACACAGACTTGTTAACCACTCCCCAAACTTAACCATTTAGGCCTCTGCGGTATCGCTCGTTTTGCTGTAGCAGGTTACACAGTGTAGTAACTACTACGCCAGACCACGCCGAGCACCTGTTACATCAGAAGCCGGTAAACTACGGCTGCCGGGCTGGCCGCGTGCAGCTTGCTGCCTGTTCGGGTCAATCAAGTTTCACCGATGCACAGCAGGCCTGCTGGTTTACAAACCGCCTAAGGCAGCTTTTGGCCACAACCACAAGCGTTAGTAGTCACGGCAGGGACCGTATGACCCACAGAACCTAAAAACATTCACTATCCGGCCCTTTCCAGAAAAAAATTTGCCCACGTCTATATTCTGCTGTCATGTTTAAATCTAACAAGCACCTCATAGCAGCACCGATGATCAAATTCATCCTAGTTCAGCGATTTCTATACGGCTCGGGCGCATCAGAGTGGAAATCTGGAACCAGGTTTCCATGTATCTAGGAGTCCTGTCGTTACGCCAATAAGATGTACTGACTTCGCACTATTCTTGCAACCGTTCCCTTCGTGGTGTGGACAATACAGAGTGTAATATTCCAGGAGCGTCAAGGCTGGAGCGTCTGGCCCCTCTGCATCACCCGGGGACCCCGGAACAGATAGAAAAAAAAAACCATACTTGTTCCCAAACTCATAAATGCGTGGCCCTTAAGACTTCTATTACTTCCTATTTTTCCAATACTCAGTAAAATTTTATGCAAGTGTAAAATTAACTTTATTTTCTGTGAATTTAAATTCACGAGGGGAAGAAGAGGTATTCGGTGCAGCGACCTTGCTCTTCCAGAGTAAATGTTTCGAACAATTTCCCTAGACATGTATTTCAAAACCCGGCGCGGGCTGGATGAAGGGTACCCCGCCCTCCCATCCTTGCCAGACAGTGACACCTGCTGGAAGGTGCTCAGACTCACGCGAGGTCAGCACCACCCCGTCCGGGATCCACACTCTCCTGCTGTCATCTGTCTGTTTTTGTTCTTCTCACATGTTTAGAAATATTACTTGGAGATCCAGATAAACAGCCGCGAAAACTGGGGAAAATTTCCCTGAAAGCCCGCAACTACTGCAGTAATAAACTTTTGTGTTATTTTTGGATGTTTTTAAAAAGATGAAAACATCATTAAGCATGTAATGGGCCAGAGTTTAACGTTTTACTTTAGGAAGTACACCGAAAGACTCTGATCTGTGTCGTTTGTTAATGACATTAAGACTTATTTATCTTAAATATAAATCTTAAGAGCTCTTATGGTTTCACATCGTACACGGAAATTTTTCTTAGGAGTACTAATGTTTTCCAACAAAATCCCAGTGACAAAAACATACTGTGCGGGTTTCATGTAGACAGGATTTCATTTAGAGACACACACTTCAATTTATTTTAAGGGTAAATGTGCTACAGGTTTTAAATCCTGCGAGCTAACATCGTTTTCTTACACACATTATCCTCTACCTCACCCCCAGCGAGAATCACTTTTGCAGCTGCATTTTGCCACGCTGAATGGCTCTCCCAGTTTGGCAGCTGAGGGCACATATTAACATTCCTAGCACTGAGGTCCGGCATTCTGTTGACAAAAACATTCTTTGGATCAAGGCATGAAAGCAAATAGCCAGCAGCGCGTTTTTTGACATAAAAGGTGAAAACGAAAAAGTATTCGCTAATACCCCAAGAACACAGGGACCAAATTCCTGAGACAGTGTAATTTTGCACGACAAGACGAATAGGAGGGCCACGTGCAGCTGGCTGGAGGGATGAGACTTTTCGTGAGCACATACTATAATTACAGCTCGAGTTGCTGGTTTTAAGCTAAACAGAAACTTCTTCACAATGCCAAACGCCCGTATTTTATTTCCTTTTAATTAAAAAAATCTACTTTTTTAAATATTTATTTTTGAAAGAGAGAGAGAGAGAGAGAGAGAGAGAGAGAGAGAGAGAGAGGGGGAGACGCAGAATCGTGAAGCAGGCTCCAGGCTCTGAGTTGTCAGCACAGAGCCGGATGAGGGGCTCGAACTCAGGAACCATGAGATCATGACCTGAGCTGAAATCAGAGGTTTAACTGCCTGAGCCACCCAGGCACCCCATGGCAAATGTCCTTATTTTAATGGTACGCTTAGAACAATTTGTAATTCCTCCTGCTTCATTCAAAATAAATGTTTCCAAGCATCTGTCCATTTACTCCACTTGGACATCAGCACAAGAATTACAGGCTAAAATGGGCAGCCATGCAGCCTGCTGTTACTAAGAGTAGTAAGGAATTTAAAATATCCAGGGTCTTCAGTCCTTCGTCCACCATCATTTTCACATTGATCCTCAGTAAGTGCTCTTTATCACCCAGCAAGCATGCACGTGACCCCAATGAAGGACATTCCCAGTATCATGTTGGTGGGCACAGAAGAGAACAGGTTTAGGATAATTAAAAAAAAAAAAAAAAAAAAAAAAAAAAAAAAAGATTGACGATAATACCAGGAAAAGAAACACCGAGGTTAAGGAGAAATAAACCCAGAGGAAACCTTTGGTGAAACTAGACGAAACGAGGCAGACATCCAGAAATAACTATACATATAGCATAGGAAGCCTTGGACTTTTCCCATAAAGCCCTAAGCTAGCCAAGACATTACCAAATGGTAATAATGGTTAAGAAATAAATACTCGGGGTCGCCTGGGTGGCTCAATCGGTTGAGTGTCCGACTTCAGCTCAGGTCATGATCTCACGGTTCGTGAGTTCGAGCCCCACATTGGGCTCACTTCTGTCAGCCCACAGCCTGCTTTGGATCCTTTGTCCCTGTGTCCCTATCCCCCTCCCCTGCCTGTTCTCACGCTCTCTCTCTCTCTCTCTCAAAAACAAAAACAAAAACAAAAACAAAAAAACAACAACAACAACAACAACCAAAAAAACCCACAAAAAACAAACAAAAAGAAAGAAATATTCTGGTGACATACTCTAGTAATTCCTGCCTTTCTGAGCCTTTGCTACATTTTGTTGAATAAATGGAAGCTCAGAGAGGATAGTTCTTGGTAGCAATCACATGTGTGCTACAGAAAAGATCTATTTAAATGGCCAAACCCCTAAATTTTTCCTGTAAACCTAAATACACTGTTCTCAGGATAGGGTTTTGGGTGCTATTCTGGCAAAGTCTGGCATTTAGAATCCGGTCTCCCTAATAACATCATTGTGGGTTACTTTTTCCTTTAAAAAGATTGACTCCCATCTCTCAGAGGTCTGAGGTGATCAAGGTTTAAAGATATGCTGTACGTTATTACATGTCCTGTTAGCATGGGCAGTCTGTCCGCGATGGTCGTGAAGGTAAGCCCCCTTCCTACGGCACCGTAGGACCCCACTGCCCATGCCGCTCCTACGCTGTTAAACCAGGAAATCTGTCACGTGGCTATCAAAACTCCGTAGGAATTTAAACCAGTACCCGGAGAAGACAACGTCACAAATTTTCATGCTGATCGAGCCTTGACATTTTAGAGGAATGGGTTCGGTTCCCAAAAGACAAGGGGCTCCTGAATCTCACTTAGTTTTCTTGAATCACTATTCTCTTTAGTAGGCATCTACAACCTGTCAGCGTAATTAGTGACCAATGTCAACTGCGTTTAGGAAGAGCCAGGTGCTGCTAAAGGACAGTCAACTGGTTGAGTTTACTTAGTTATTTCTGACTTCCACTTTTCACCTGGCTGGACTAGCTGGCTCCCGACAACTTGAGGCTGTGTCGGCATGAAAGGCATCTGCGAAGCCACCGTAACCACTACCTTTCTGAAGTACAGGTAAGGAAGCTAACTGTGCTAAGAGCTGTGCACCTCTCTGCCAGCCAAGCCCTTCGCACTTTCCTGAATGTTTACTGTAGACACACGGCAGCTGGAATCCCAGTGTGGTTTCTGATAGTGTGCGTGCACAGGATTAATACTGGATTTATGTTAGATTACAAATATGAGAAACGATATCAAGACCCCAGGATGCCACAGAAGCATTTGAGAAAGCTGTTCACCACTGAAGAACAAAGACAGCAGGTTTGCTCGTTTTCATCACTGGGGCCATGAAGACGGAGAATATGCTCTCAGGCAGGAATGTCGAGATGGGCAGGGGATCCTAGGTGGCATCTAAAGTCGCAGAAGGAACCACTGCCATGCATCTGATCCCTACGAGGGGGAGGCTGCCCTTGTGGCCAGGGTGATGGGCAACCCCAGCGGGTAAGGAGGGTGCAGAGAAGCGAACCTCGAATGGAAGATCACTTGACACTGACCAGCCTCAGACCCCCAAGCTCCGGTCTACCAGCAGATGTACGTTTCAAAATTTAAAACTGCAGGGGCGCCTGGGTGGCGCAGTCGGTTAAGCGTCCGACTTCAGCCAGGTCACGATCTCGCGGTCTGTGAGTTCGAGCCCCGCGTCAGGCTCTGGGCTGATGGCTCGGAGCCTGGAGCCTGTTTCCGATTCTGTGTCTCCCTCTCTCTCTGCCCCTACCCCGTTCATGCTCTGTCTCTCTCTGTCCCAAAAATAAATAAAAAACGTTGAAAAAAAAAATTAAAAAAAAAACAAAAAAACAAAAAAACAAAATTTAAAACTGCAATACCTGAAAGCATTGACTCTTCTTCCTAAGTTTTTAAAAGGCAGCCACTTCATCTCCTACAAATGTATGCCTGGTAATTTGTATGTTTCCTCCGGAAGGGAAATTGACGGTAAAAGTGAAACACTTCATAACAAGCTGCTATGCCTTATCACATCCTTATACAGTCGATAAGGGCAGGGTTTCCAAATATACACAGAAACCTTAAAAGCGGGAACAAATCAGGCCCTTACCTTTTAGGACAGTCTATTCTGTGGGGACAATTCTATACCAGAGTGATGCTAGGTCAGAGTAGAAATTAATTCCAGGGGAAACAATGCTCCCTAATTTAATAAATGAAGAACGAGATTTCTAAGTTAGTCGTTACACATGTATACATGCAATTGGATGTCACGAGAGAGAAACCACGCCAGACTTTCCACCCAAACTTGTAAACTCCAGCTACAGGGGAATAAGGGACATTGAAGAACTGAGGCACTTTCTCTATAGAAACAGCCTTCCAGAAAAAGGCTTTTGCTGTATGTTATGGTTTTATTGTTGCTGCTGAACGGGACCATCCACTTAATGAAATCATGCTTCTTTTAGTCACTATGGTCTAATTTCTCACTACAAAATAAAATCACATCATCGGTGGGGGGGGGGGGGGGGGGAGAACAAAAATAAAACCAAAGCAAAACAAAAAAAGAGCTCAGCAATGAAAATTCCAGAGTCACGGATTAAAAGCCCCATTATCTTTTCTTTTGTTTCAAAAACATTTGAAAAAATAATCCAGATTGAAAGACAGGTGCATGTGGGTCTAAGGAGGCAATGGCTTTAAATGACTATAGGTGACATTAAAAAAATTAAACTTTTTAAGTCTTGGGAACACTTTACATATTATGGAATGTTTAAAAGAATAAAAATATGGGGGTGCCTGGGTGTCACAGTTGGTTAAGTGTCTGACTTGGGCTCAGGTCATGATCTCACAGTTTGTGAGTTCAAGCCTTGCGTTGGGCTTTGTGCTGACAGCTCGGTTTCGGATTCTGGAGCCTGTTTCGGATTCTGTGTCTCCCTCTGTGTCCCCCCCCCCCCACCCATTTGCACTCTGTCTGTCTGTCTGTCTGTCTGTCTCTCTCTCTCTCTCTCTCTCAAAAATAAATTAAAAAACAGAAGAGTGAAAGTACTAGAAAAATCATAGCAAAGAAATAATGGTTTTCGAGTGTCACAACATCAAGACATCTGTATCAACTGCCACAGCAGAGACTCTGATTCTATCTAAGGATAAGTGAGCATAGTTTGCACCTGGAGCGAGTGCGCCCTTGCGTAGTCGGACCCGTCCCTCAGCACTGGTCAGCTATGTGTCCTGTCCAACTCTCTCACATCTTGTCCCAGTTACATGCTTATCAGCACCCTACTTCGCTCTCCTAACCTCGGGGCTTTTGCCCAAACAACTCCCTCGGTCCAGAATGCTGCCCCCCGTCAGCTGCAGGTACGTCGCCGATAAAGCAACGTATGGATAGATAAGCCCCTTCCCCTACTTCCGGGACACCCTCGGTCATCTGTCTACAACCAACGAGGCATCTCTGCTCCTTCCCCAACCCCAGCCTTGGGGAGCGAGCCCTGCTGAGTCTGTGCCTCCTGAGGGCAGTGACTGTGCATGTAACAGCTGCTCGAGTGCTAAGTACATAAATGGATGTGTCAATGAGAGAATTAACTTTTCTTCTCTGGAACTACTGAAGAACAGAACAGATCTTCACCCATCTGGAATGGTGGAATCATCGGAGAACTTGAACTAACTTCTAGTCTTCTGATCCAATGACCAATAAATAACAAATTAACACATGCCGTCATCGCCTCAATGTCACCTGTGTCTGCCTAGGCCATGTCACGTAAACACTGCTTATAGTAAAGGCATTAAATACTATATTAGGGCTACCACCGGATTTGAGTGAAGGGATTTCATGGAAACTAACATGTCAAATTCTAAACATAATAATGTGGAACAATTTTCTGAGAGCTAATAGGTCATTTTCCCCTCCAGTCCTTCATTAAATCAGCAACTATTTACTACCTGTCACTTGCCAGCCACCATCCTAAGAAGCTGGAGATATGGCAGTGGGCATATTACAATCCGTGTCCTTATGATTTACTTCCTAGTTGAAAGGAACAGATAATGACACGCACGCGCGCGCGCGCACACACACACACACACACACACCCCCACCCCGGGTAGGGGTAAGTGCGATAAGAGACAAAGCAGAACAGAGAGGAGCAGGAATTGCTGGCAGGAAGACAGTGAGGGTGCTTTTGGCCCAGGGGGGTCAGGAAGCCCTCCTCGACAGGGCGGCACTGGAAGAGAGCGCTGAAGGAGGTGATGAGCGAAGTCCTGCGGGATCTGGTGGAGGGCACTCCGGAGAGAGGAAATGAGCGCAGGCCCCGAGATGGGGCCTGCTGGGCTGTCTAATGAAGAGCAGGGAGGTGCGTGTGGGTGTAGCTGACTGAGCAAGGGCAGAAGACGCGGGAGTCGAGCTTGGGAGAGACAGTGTGAGGAAGGTGAGTGGGCTGGAGAGCCCCCAAGCACACAGCAGAGCAGAGCTCTGAATGAGACGGGAAACTTTTAGCGGGTTTCAAGCAAAATGATGACGTAATGAAAACAAAACACTTTGGCAGCCGTGTTGAAAGAGTCCGTAGAGAGGCTGGAGTTGGACACAGAGACCAGTCAGGGTCTCCTCCAAGTGATTTCATAGAGGCGGTGATAGCTGTGACCAGGGTTGGGCGGTAGAGGTAATGGGATCCTGAACACCTTTTGCAAAAAGAAAAAAAAAAAAGCCAAAGGTTCTAGGGGTAAATTGGAGATGGAGGGTCTCAAGGATGACTTCAAGACTTTTGGTTTAGTAGCTGGAAGGATGAGAGAAGACAAGAGGGGAGGCGTGCCTCTTGGAGGTAAGGGGGGAAATCGCAAGTCTGGGGCTTGTCCGACTTGAGATGCCCATCGGATTCGCGAGTGGGGGTGGCCGGCAGCCAGATGGATGTGCCGGTTTGGAGTGAGTGCTGGAATCGGCAGCAGATAGATGGTATTTACGGTCAGAAAACGGAATGAGGTTAACCCGGTGAGTGGGTATAGACAGAAAAGAAAAGAGATTAGCCAGCCCAGCCCCAGGGTGGGGAGGTGAGGCCAGGGAGGTGAGGAGGGGCAGCCAAGGAAATGGAAAGAGAAGAGCCAGCTGGTGCATTCTGGGGCTGTGTGCAATCAGAAAACAGGACAGCCTGCAGACAGGCAGCACCCCACTGCAGGCTTCTGGGCTTTCTCTCCTTAAAGCACAGACACCTGAGGAACTGTTAAGCAAGACCCCCCCCCCCCCCCCGGCTAACTATCATTGATTTAATAGAGCGGAACTTCTTTCCAAAGAATAATAAGACACAACCACCTTAGGAGAGTGATGAAGAAAACACAAAGATGGCAAGACTATCGCTCATCCAATCGGCTGAAATGTAAATTCCTGCAATGTAAGGTATGGTTAAGGCTGTGCACAAAAAGAAATGGCTCCAGAAACCCATTCAAAATTATCAAGCAAAATTCATTTTCTTGGCATCGACATACAAGGTGATAGATACCATTCATGCAAATTTAAAACACGAGCCAACCAACCACATACGATTCACGGATATGGAAATAAATGTACGTCACTCGAACTGAAAAGAGAACCCCTTAGCTCAGTTGGCGTCCGCCTCTGGGAGGGAGAGTGACCGGGAAAGGTGACCTGATGTGTAATGACGTGTTTCGCTGTTTTTGTTTTCCAAAAACACACTGCATTTATGACAAAGACTTGAAGCAAATAAGAGAAAATATAATAATCAACTCTGGCGTGAATATATGAATACAGGTAATAAAACTCTTTGTAATCTTTTTGTATTTAGAAAAAAATCAAAATATTGCTTTTTGAAAGCACAATAGAGTGAAAGGAAAACAAGACCACTGGTTTCAAACAACAAATTTTTACTACACTTACATCTACATTCCAAGCCCATAATAAAGCGAAGGAAGAAGAGATTTGTTGGCATACTCATTAGGAACCGTTAGGTCTCCAGAATGGCACGACACTTGGCAAAATCCACCTATGTGCCAATATTGAATCTACTATTCAATAAAAGCGGTGAAAAAACAAAATACACTACCCATAATCACAGTAATTAAAAAAATGTAGCTAAGAGAAAAACAAGTAAAATACCTAGCTTTAGCAGAGGATCTCCTCTGAATATGGAATTAGAATATCAAGTTTTGAGTTATAACCTGAACCCTGCTTCATGTGCTTTTGGAACAAGCTGCGGAATAGAAAAATGAATGAATAGATGTGTAAGTCGGTCTGTCAGCCAATCTAAACAATACATGATAATTCATGGAAACCACACTTGATTGTCCTATGCAAATTCAGAATATAAACACTCCCTTCCTTTAACTGTAGAGGCTCTTTCACTTACTTTTTATAAGACAGAGAGATCTTCCTCAAGAAGTAAAACCTGTAAATGAGCATATATTGTGATAATACTTCCTGTGTGTCCGTGTTTTTCAGACAGTAGTATTTCCCATTTCTGCCTTGTACCTTTCCTAGTCAGTGGGTAATAATAAACTTGCCGAAACTCTTATTCATTCTTCCCGGTTTTCTACTTCTGAATGACTCGGTAGAATAGCAATACAGCAAATAATAAGAAGGCAAATTAATAATAAAGCAAATAAAAAAATTTATTCCCTTCATGATGATAGGTCACTCACTGCATGATTACTAACAGCAGAAAACAAACCAACTGTCTATATTAGAAGTGAATTATAATTAATTCTATCAACTGTGTCAGTGTCTTTGTTTCAAGACACGGACGTAGAATTCAATTTCTGGCAATTCAACAATCGGCTTTTAACAAATAAGTTCCTAAGAAAAGTGACATGTACATTAATGTGATATGCACTTTTAAATCCTGATCTGGCCACCCCTAACATGCATCAAAGCAACAAGGTGTCTAAAACACTTAAAAAACTCCTTATTGTCCTAAATACGTTACGATTATCTTTTTTCTTCTATCAAGAATGCATCAGTTTATTCCCCAAAAGGAGTTAAAGGCAATCCTTTCCATGTGCTTAAAATACTGAATCATATCAGCTGTACCACTTAAGACGTGAGTCACTTCCTCTGCATATTTAGAAATAAGTTCAGGCTCATTCATTTAGTGTGCTATCGGTTGTTAGGTGGAATTAAAAGCGTTTGACTTTTTACCTATATTTACCATGGTGTGCTCACCATTTACTCTTTGGAAATATTCTACGTATCAAACTAATGCGTGTTAACTAAGATATGGCAAGCAGGTAAATGTCTAATTTAGGGCACTTTTCAAAAACAGAAAGTTTCTTTTTTAAAGAAAACTTATCTCTTTGATAAATTCTTGGCCTATGTAAAAAGTCTCACGAAAGAAGAATTCTACTTTCTAATTAGAACAGAAGAATGGGTTTATTTTCCCTCAAAATTGGTCAGAGATAAACACTTAGATTTGTTAACACCGTTATGAAAACCCCCAGCCAACGTTTTCAAAATGACAAACATTTTGGGGAAGCACACAAGTGTTTTACTGCACAAACATTCCCAGAGCGGCTGCTACATGCAAGGCCCTGCATTAAGGGCTGCGGGTGCAGCTAGGATCACTCCGTCATCAGTTCTGCTCATGATCTGCTTAAGAATCTCCGTGAGGAGGAAAGGTCGGCATGTAAATAATCCAAAAATGAGGCAGAAAGAGATTCAATGCTTTCAGAGAGCAAACTCGGAAATACTACAGGAGCTGAGAGAAGAGAAAAATGGTTTCCCACAGTGTGGGAAGGGAAAATCAGAGAAGGCTTCATGGCAGCGGTGGATCGGAGGTAGACCTTGAAGGAAAGTACGATTTTGTCCGATGCGCACTGGGAGCCACGTTTTGCGTGGGGATTGAGGGCGGGGTTTTGAGGGAGGGCTGTACAGGCAGAGAGCCAGATCAATGTCACGTGAGCAGGAAATTTAAGCATTAGGGTAGGTGAAAGAAAGAAAGGAGAAAGAAGGGCGGTAAGGCAGGCGGACACCAGATCATAAAGGATTTGGGGGATGCGAGCTCATCATTTATTCAGTCGGCAAATGGAAACCAATGGAAGACTTGCAACAGAGTAGTATGACCAGACGCAGGCTTCACGAAGATTAATTTAACATCCGTGGGAATGGATGGACGGGAAGAAAGACAAATTAATGATGGGGAAACTGAGCAGGAGTCTGTTGTATAGTGTAAATAAACAGTAACGAAAATAGGAACTAAGCAGTATCAGTGGGAATGGAAAGAAGAACATGGACGCAAAAAAAAAAAAAAAAGTACATCGTAAATAGCATTTATGAAAAATATGGAATAAAGCCTTACCTGATTCTTCTGTATCTTGTTCATCTATTAAACCTACTGAGACGCCTAAATCCACACATTTCTTGCTATGTGTCTTGGACTTCATGTGTTTTGTCAGATTTCCTTAAGGGAAAAGAATGTTTACTAAGCTTACGCAGTAGTATTTTGCTGCTGCATTTGTCAACACTGGCAAATTCCATTCCTACTTCAAATGAAAGCACAGACTGTGGTTATACAGTTCCAAAACTCAAATTTGGACAAAAGAAAATACTGGTATCTGTATGTTGTAATAACCTTGTTATTTACTACTAACAACTTCTCTTTTCAATTCTGCCTCTTCTACTTGGATAATGTCTACTTTTGCCTTTGGTCTCTATTCTGTCGTCCTTATTTATTTTTTTAAAACATTTTAAACATCCTCAATTTAAAGTCCCTTTTGGATTGCACTAAGATGTGTAGTTCCTGGCGTCCAAATTCTCCACCACTGTGCCTGCCGGATCTCCCTCATGGTACTTTGTTTCCCTGCATGCCTTTTAGTTTTTATCGTAAGCTTATCTTTAGCAAGACTGTTTTCCATGGAGCCTTAAATACCCTGAGTTGCAGAAACATCTCTGTGGGTCAGTTTTCCAACTGCTTCTACTCGGGGCTGAAGGTTTCAGACCTCTGATTCTAGACCAGTTCTTTCTTTCTTTCTTTTTGCATGGCATAGGTATGGGATTTTGCTCTTCAGCAGAAATGTTTTTCCCACATGGTCCAAAGTCACTGGACAGGAGGGCCAGGCTTATTTCAGAGGCCTCGGACTCTATTCCAGTATTAACATTAAAATCCTTGAGCTGTGGGCATATACCTGGCTTTGCTGTGCCCATGAATTCTTGTATTTTAAATTTTATTTATTATTATTATTATTATTATTATTATTATTATTATTTTAAGTGTCTATTCACTATACTAGCATGGAATTTCTTTTTTATTTCTGTTACCTGGGAATTTGCCTTTTTTAAATTTCAAGCTTGACTATCTATTAAAAACTACATTTGTTATATCATAAACAGCATTTCTGTTATTTGGAACAGGAGACAATTTCCTGTGTTAATTTCACTTCACCATATTGACTAGACGTCTCATAACAGTATCTCTAAAGATGTGTTTCCTTTGGGGGCTAATGTAGCTAAGTATTATCAGGTTAACTGGGACCCATTGGGAATGTCCGTCCCAAGTGATCATGAATGCATGGGAAGAGCTCAGATTCTAAGGATGCCAAGCAGTTTGAGTGCAGAACGCCACACACACAAAACATCGCCAACAAGGGAAGGTCCCCTCTTTTGAGAAAACAAAATCCAGATACTTAGCTTGGTGAGCAGGGGCGAATTAGTATTTGGGAATAAGCCTTGAGTTAAAGATGTCTGAAATCTTGGTCTTAACTTTGGGCTTGCAGTAGCTGAAGGGCCTGCGAAACTGCTGTATTTATAGAGCCTCAGTACCACTAAAACTTCCCTAAGTACTTGGAACTGGTCACACTGTTCAAGCCACTTCTTGCACTTCACAGCATGCAGCACCTCAGAGCTTAGTGCTTAAAGGGCTCAAGGGTGACAGGGTACCTGGACTAGATGATATCTAAGACCCAGCAAACCCTGACTTCTGTAATTCCGGAGATGACACCTGGCTTAAATGGCTTGGCCATGTCTGATATTTACTTGAAATACACTTAAAACAAACAAACAAACAAACGACACATGAAGTAAATATGGCAAAATGTTAACAATCAGTAAAAGGTGGACTGGTTGGTAGACTGGTGTTCATGATACAAATCTCTACTTTCCCGTAGGCTTCAAAATGTTCATATTAAAAAGTTGTAAAAAAAAGATGCTTTGGCCATCTCAATGTGGCTTAAATTTCCATTTACAAGCCAAAGCACTTCCTAATACAATAACAAATATTACAAACCAAATTACTTTACCGAAAGCGCTTTCGTTCCCTACGTGAACAGTCACGGAAGGTTATTTGCTTCTTAGAGACGTTAATGGATAATTGTAACCAGACAAATTTGGGACTATAAGCTTTTAATAAGCGTATCTTCTCATAATTTGAGCTATTACTTACTACTAACCTACTTCTTAAATAAGTTAAAATAAACATGATAATTTGCATTTTAACATGCAAAATAGATGCATATATCCCTTAGCAATGCCATAAACTCTGTGCATCAACATAATAAGTAAATTTTTTAACAGACTTAAGAAACATTAGTCTAAATCCTCTGGAAAGCATGTGGGGTTTTGTTTCTGGGCTCCTACAGCTACACAGAGAGTCTAGCTTTCTGTGATATAAATGGTAGTAAATCCTGCAGGGGTGCAAGCTCACTGTGTCTTTTCTGCTGACTGACCTTTAAAGCAGAACAGTGAAAACAAATCAATTACAATTCTTTTGGAAGTGTACTCATCAGATAAATTAAGGGGACAAATGACAAAGTAGAGATTTATAGGCACGAGGCATCAGAAGCATCAATTTCTAGCACTGCAGACTGTTTAGCTGGCCGCAGCGTGCTCTTTCTCGGTACCCATATTTATGTGGCATGCCATTACATCACTGTTTTTCTGTTCCTATCCAGACACATCCAGTGGGGAGTAGAGTTGCACTGGCTAGGACGACAGAGTAAATCAAGGAGGACAACATCTGCAGCCTCACCTAAAAACGAGTCTACTAGTATTCAGCTGCATTTAAACGATACTATGGAATCTGTTTTACAGATATTCACAAAAGGCAGATTTCTATGAGGAAGCTGACCCGTAAAATAAAGAACTACCACCCTGAGAAGAGGGAAATACTGAATTTCTAATATTTTCTTCACCGGTCTCCTTAGCTAGGGTCGCTTTCCTCAAATACGTATTTATCGCATAATTGCAATGGATTTTCTGACAAAACAAAACATCTAACGTAAATTCAGATCGGCAGCATATCCGAGAAGTTGGAAGACGTGAAAACTGCAAAGATCTAACGCTCACTCTTCAGGGGTCATTATGCTCTGTCCGCCTCTTGGGAAACATTTATCTAAACCTTTACGTGACGCTGTTTGGAGTTATTTCACTAAGATTACTTGGTGATTCAGAGTATTTTTCTTGGCCAAGAAGATTCATTTGGTTTTCCACACCTAAGTTTCCCTCCCTTTCTTGCCCTCATTTTATGAGTATCATTTAAGTATCCTGATTCCTTCTCTTCTTTCTATTGAGAAATATACATTTCACATTATACCTTGATCCTCTTTCATTTAGCAACATCATTCTGTACTTGGTAATCTTTTATGAGTTACATTGGCCCATTTCTGGTCTCCTGGCTGTGTACTGGAAATTCGTGGATGTTGTGTAATCACAGGATCAAAACCAGTGAAAGGGCAATAAACTGGGTTAAGAAATCATAGTACCTTCTCCTATCAAAGCCTGCACACAAGACCAGGAAAAGCATCCTGAAACCCACCCTCCATTTCCAGAACGTGAATCCACATCACAACCAGAGGACTACAGACAGTGAACCTCTCAACTGCTCATGATGTCCCAAAGCTATTAAAAAATATTCAAGGCTAGCTGAAGAACAATTCTGTTGTTGTTATTTCTATCATTCTTGCTTCGGGTACTCCTGGCATCTAAGGAGAGCTAATGTGAATGTTTAGTTGCTATGTATCTAACTCTCCTTAAACGCCAAAAAATTCTAGCCAAATAACGTAGTAAATTTTGCTGACGAGTTGATCAATCTCTAAAACAAAAACCCTGAAGGCAGCCAATATAATCAGAAAAAAGTGAATGTTCACTCAAAGGGAATAAAGTTTCTGTAAAAAAATTGTCAATTAAATATTTTTTACAGATACTACACTTTCAGACAGAGAATTTTAGGATGACATTGTTTTCTTTTAGAGAGATTCTTATTTTTAAAAGGTAGGTAGGAAATTGAAGTCTCAAGTAACAAATTTTTATGTAATGATCCGTGAGCAAGGAGCCTAATGGAGGAAGTGGGCATTATTTTTTAAGTAGTGTTCTCATTGTATGTAGCAGGGAATCTGGAGAGGGTAAAATTACCTTAACTATAATAAAGACTTGCAATTTAAATAAAAACATATAAAGCATACAGAAAGAGTACTAAATATAATTTTAATGACTAGTTCTGAGTTCTATGCACATTAAATAGGACAACAGAAGTTTTCTGAAGCTGAAATGCAATAGAATTTGGGTAAAAACCAAAAAGCATCATGGAAAAAAAAAATGGCCTTTCATGCCTAAAATTAGATAATAAGACATGAACGCAGTCATTGTAAGTTTACTATAGTTATTATTTAAACTTTCACTTCAATCCTGTAGCATAGAAAGGAGTTTCCTTATCATCATGAAAATTTCTTTTTCTTCTTCAGCTCCAAAGTATTTTTGAAATGTATTAGTCATCATGTTATGCAACTCTAATCTGGGGAGGGAAATAAAAAAGGGTAGTTGCTCCTTTTAAAATGTTATATTTATTATCTATATTGTGAAAGTATATAATTAAAAAAAAAACCTTTTTCTTCCTTTCCCTGAGAGGTCTAGAGACATATAAAGAGACAAGGCTACCGTGTTGACAAGATGTTATTTCTATCAGTCTATTCAAGCTACTGCATCCTTGGTCGTAGAGTGTCAAGGTGGATCTTGGCTCTACTAACTCAATGCATATCAAAAGGACCACCGAACAATGCCATTTCATACCTTTCGTCTTAAAGGAGAAGTTACAGTAAGTGCAGTGGTAGGGGCGGACATCTGTATGGGTCCGTATGTGTTTCTTTAACATACTAGGTTTCTTACAACGTATTCCACATTCTTCACAAATGTACTTTCCTCTTCCCCTGCCTCGGACATATACATACTCTTCATTTGATTTATATCTAATTTAAAGAAAAAAAATAGGGAGATTGGATACTAGGTCTTTGAGAAAATATCGATGATTAGAATTCAGCTTACAAAATACAAGAAGTCACAATGTTTACACTCAATCAATACAAATTTTATGCACATGTAAGTAACAATATTCCAGCTTTTCGCATCAACATTTAATATGCAAATAGCTAATTCTGATCAAACCACCTTACTCGATACCAGGTTTAATTTTTGAACAGAACTCCCTCTTTCTCAGCCACTGGCTCCAAAGTTTTCTTTGTTATTAAATTCAATTACAGCAACTCTAAAAGTACTGAAATTTCTCTTGGCTTCACTAGAGCTACAATCAGCTTTTACAATGTGTTTTTCTCATAACCGAAAACACAGAGACATCCAATACGCAGTGAATTTGTCTCTCTTCGAGCACATTTCCCACGGAGCTCCTTATTGTAAATCAACGTGAAACCCAGAGTTTACTCTGAAAATAGTTCTTAGCTGCCTCCTAGGACCTATGATGTTTCCTAAATATTTTCTTGATCAAAATGGATTTATTTAACATGACATCTAACATATATTTTGCCATGAAGATTCTGTTAATAAGCTGAGAAACCTTGTAACATTTATATAAAATTGGCACTGGTTAAGTCTTCATTCACATGAAAGCAAATGTACATTTAAAAAGTAAGTTTAAATGTACATTTAGAAAGTAAAATTTGTACTTGCCCTCCATCAAATATTTTAATTCTTCTTGGTTCACTTTTGATTAAGGAATTTTCTTTATCTTGCTCACTGTTAATTTCAGAGGCATCTTTATTGCTGAATTCAACTACTGTGGACTTTTGATTACCTAATGCTCTCTGAAAGGAAAAAAAAAAAAAGAGAAACTAATTTAATAAAACTGAAAACACAAACATGCTAACGTTTCACTTGGAAATTAAAACATGGCAGAGTACCGTACGCGTAGTTAACTTAATGGAATGCATTTCAAGGAAATAACATGTTTAAAGGTCATTTGCTCTCTCCCCTCCCCTATCTTTAACCTATCTGTCTGCACCACTGCGAACTGATAAACCCTATGTTGTTTTAAGATCCCACCACAGTCTCCTGACCAATCACTCACACTACACTTTATTTCTAAAAACGAGCTTTATTCTTCTGAGATGGGAAAGCGCCAGTTACCCCGTTTGGTATAATAATGTCTCCTACTCCTAAGAACGTGACCAATTCCCTGCGACGTCGGTGGACTGCAACTGTGCACTTCTGTTCAAGCAAAAGTCCGTTTGCCAACATTCTCCCCTTCTCCTATCATTTTAAACCATAATTCTGTTTCCCTGCCGTATCTTCCCAAAAGTTCCTGAATACCGATCACTGTGACATACAGGCAGGTCAGAAGTCAGGCTGTGGACTGATAATAATTAAGTGTCTGGAAAACGGTAACACACATCAACATGGCGAGCGTTGTGTGCTTCTCCTATGGAAACACTACAGTGACACCACCTTAGGATTTCACAAGCATCCCCCTCCTCAGCCCCTACCATTCTCACATATCCTGCGGTGCCAGCAGCACAGGATCCAGTGTGGAAGGACACTCTCAGGGTGAAGTCACTTGTCCAAGGTCAAGCTTAATAGCAAAGGCTCAAACTCCAGTCCTCTGGCCAAATCCAAAGTGAGGCACAACTTTTCTGATCAAGGGGCCTCTTTGTCACAAACCCTTAAAAACCACATCCCCAAGCAGATGGCTCCGCACTGAGATGACCTGATTCTAGCAAATGAGAGAGTGTGCGCCATGGTCAGAGGGCCCGCGCAGCCTCAGAAGGTGCACCCTGGGGAGCTCAGGAAGGCGGTGCGAGGAGGTAATGACACTGACCCTAGCAGACAGGAAGGCATCGGTCTCCTCTTGTCCTAGCAAACACACCAGGTGTCCCCACAATCTGGAATGCATACGCACACTACTCCTTGACTTTATACCGTTAACGCTAATCCTGCTTTTTACCTTCTTTGCAACACCAAATTCCCATTTCTCTTTGGCTCACTTTCCTACTATCGAATCTGGCTTCTGTTCACCAATTACCAATGAGCCAAATGCCCAAATCCTTGTCCCTTCCTTAGTCTTTATGTGCTTGGCCACCTGTGCAGTTTATGTTGTTGACCCCTTGCTTCTCTTAGAGACCCTTCCATTTCAGCACCTTTCTTTTCCATTCTCCATTATAAGTACGTTAACATCTGGGTTGTGAGTCAACCCAGTACCCAGGCCTCCACAGCCACCTGCCCACGTCCCCAACACTCCAGCAATATTGGGACCGCTCGGTCCAGGAACCACGTTAGTCTCCATCTTTATGTGACCTTGATTTGACCTCTCTGTCTGAGTATCTTTCCATGAAATTTCCTCCTTGATCTATGTGATACCACTTTCTCCTGGTCCTCCTCTTTCCTTGATGAACAACCTCTCTCAGTTTCCCGTATGGACTTTCTTCATCCATTCAACCCTTTAAGTAGTGGTGAATCCCAAATCCATTCTGAGATCTTCTGTCCTTCCTCCCGCTCTGAGCAAGCTCATTAACTACCCCCATGCACCAAGGAATCCCGACACCTTCCACCAGGAGTCCTCGCCTAGCTCCAAATCTAAGTACACATTTCCACAGGCATTTCTACCAAGGCACTTGATGCTGAAGGAGAACCACTTTTCCAGAGGCGCTTTGGGAATATTCCAGAAGCTCTGTCTAAATTCTCATGATCAGGTCTCATCTTCCAAGATTCTGATTTTAGTAGGTCTAGAGTAAAGCCGGGTCATTTAAAAATTAAATTCTGAATGGTTGCCCGCACCCTCCTTTGTTGAAAAAGTATCAATAGCTCGCCACCAGTGTGCATATTTTTTTGGTTTTTATCTATATTTCCAACTTGGAAGCATGTCAGTGTTTCAAACTTACACCTTCTAGCCACCCATGGCAGACTCCTCAGGATTCTTTAAAATGAACTAAGTTCTTTATCATGTCCATGTCATGTCAGCAGACTATTAAAATTTCTCATTCTTTTTATCTGAAACAAAAATCCCTACATTTTTTTTTTAAGACTCAGCTAAAATATCACCCTTTGGGAATTTCGTCCCTGTATCCATACCTCTTTAACCTACTGGCAAATTTAGAGACTTCCTTCTTGGTAAGTATGTGTGTGTGTGTGTGTGTGTGTGTGTGTGTGTGTGTGTGTGTCTATATATATATATGTGTGTGTGTGTGTATATATATATATATATATATACACATATGTGTGTATATATATGTGTATGTATGTATATGTATGTATATGTATGTGTGTGTCTATATATATACATGTATGTATATATATGTGTGTCTCTATATATATACATATATATATATATGTATATATATAGAGACACACATATCATAGGTCTATGAACCTATATTGCATGCTCATGAACCTGTAGAGGTCACGGACTTAATCTATAATTCTTAATGTCAGGAGTCCACCATGATCCCCTTACCTATTTATTTATTCTCACTTAAATGATTTTTCCCATTTTATAAAGCCAACAACTCTAGTAAGACTGATTACACAAATAACTCCAAATTACAGTTTTATGACCCTATTCTATACATCTTGACCAAATCAACTTAATTATATCAAGTGTATGAGTCAGCTATTCTGTGAGTCTTCTCTCTAGCACTAAGATGATTCTAACACCGGGTGGGAGTTGGGACTAGCAAGGCCAGGGGAGGCTAGTCAGGTGTACAAAGACAAGTATGAATGGCTCTCTGCTTATATTTCGAAATGAAATGTAACAGTCTTTGATTACTCACACCTCTATTCCCCCGCACCAGCAGGGACAAAACAAAGACATAATCTCCTTTCACTTAATACAAGAGAAAGATGAAAGTTAAACCTTGATGATCTGTATGTACCATTACGTAAGGACTTAAACATTCAGCTCAGGGCAAGTTATTTCCAAAATGTCTCAAGAGAGAATCACCGAAGGATTCCATGTAACCCTTATCAGTCTAACTCGCGGGGTAAACTTCTCATCCTTTCGTCTGGGTGACTTTATACTTACACAGCACAATTTGTCATTCGAAATTAAGGTACACTTTTCAATTAAAACATTTAAAGGCATCAAGACATCGCACAAACTATTTGTGAAGATAAATGATATGTCAAGTACCTTGCTTAAGTTGCTTTTCCACTTGCTTGAATAGACCAATAAATCTGATTTGGAATGGGTAGTTATTGCTTGACAATATAGTGATTTTCCAGTCTTCTGTTTTGAATTAAGGAGAGAAAGGGCAACTTTTGTAGGCAACCCAAGTGGGTTTGGATTACTGGCACTAACTGTCCAATCAGTATAGGCTGAAGTTTTCTGGTCATTCTGAGGCAAATGCAATGCCTTCTGCTTTAGTAGGTAACACCATGTAAAGTTGGTTGAGGTCTTCAGGCTGGGGAAAGGCAGCTGCTGTGCACCTCCCGCATCAGACACTAAAAGTGTGGCTTGACTTTGGTCTTGGATGCTCTCTTTGTCACGTTGAGTTCTAACCCCTGGAGACTTCCTTTCTTGGTTACCGTCTACACGTTCCAAAGGAGAAATGTGAATGTCTTCTGCAGGGACAGGTGAATTTCTCACTGCAAGAGTGAGCGACGTGGAGGACTTGATGTTTTCAAACTCCTGTAGTTCGATTATAGGTTCTGTAACTACAGACTTAGAGTGTTCGGATGACAAATCATCAGCTGGTAGGACATCTGTCAGACTAACAGCCTCGCTACTAATTTCAGGTTGAGAGAAAACATCCTGTTCTGACAGCACACCATCAAGAGGCTCCGTAGTACAAACCTGCCTCACTAAAATAGGTTTCTTCTGTTTATTAACTTCACTAGGTCTTGAACTCCCTGGTTCAAAGGGTCTGATCTCTGTTGTACAAATAGCCCCATTCTCATCTTTAGCACGCTTCTGGTGCTTTTCCATGGCAATGTCTAAACTGTTTGCTGGGGAAAGCATCCTTTTACTTGAAGCCGAAGATTCTTGCTGGGGGGAAAGCCTACCAACAGACGTTTTCTGGGTTACGGGCAAAGGTTCTGATGGAGGGAGAGTCTGACCCATCTCTGAAAAAACATCTTCACAGACAGGTTCTGCCTCTGGGTTTGACAAAGCATTCTGGTGATCTGTCTGCAATTTTGGCACGGAATTTTGTTCCTCGCTGATTGGCACCATGCTACAATTAGCCTGGCAAATTGGCTGGTTGGACAGGTCTTGGGTCACCAGGATTTGTGGCAGAGGAGTGACCGTGGCAAAACAGCACGCTGGAACGATACTCTGCAGATGCACGGGCAATGCAAACGACGTCGGCAGGTTCTGCGTCTGCCCACCTAGCTTCAGTGGTGGTGGAACACATGAACTGGACATGGCATCTATCAATTTGGTTGGTAACGCTAACGAAGTCCCGCGATGGTCAGCAGCCCCACCTGGATCCGAGAGAACTTGCTTTGGCAAAGAAAGTACAGGATTGGAAGCGCAAGACTGGCTTGAAGTGAAAACCTGACAATGAAGTTGGTACTTGGGAGCAAAGCAACCTTTACTTTTAGAAGCCACACATAAACTGGGATTTGCATCCGGCTGAACACTCTGCATAGACACTTGCAGAGACGTCTGTGTGTTTGGGTGGCTATGGGGGGTGTGGACTGGACTTAACACGTTGATACCGAAAAGCTGTTGAACGGGGAAGATGTTAGTAGAGCCGGAACTGGAGGTTTCTGTTCGCTGATCCTTAACTTGAGTCTGGGAGTGCAGAGCGTTTGCAGGAAACTCGGCTAAAGATGCATTCGTGAGCTGAGGGCCCGGAAACGGTGCTGTGTTCACACTCGCAAGAGCGATTGTTTGGAAAGATGGTGGGTTGCCGGGAGACACACGAGTATCTGGGGCTAGGTTTAAAGATATCTGCCGCATCAGTGGGCCCCTCCTTCTTTCTAAGAGAGGCACGTGCCCGGTGACCCCCATGCCCGAAGGGGACGTCAGGGGCTGCGATTCAACGGGTGGTGTTGTCTGGGGTGGAGTTATGCTTCCACAGTCAAACGATTTACTTCTGAAATCGGAGACCTCCATCGACGTTTGCACGCAGCTAATGTGTTCTGAAGCGGTGCGCCTCATTTCTCGGTGAGTTCCAGGAACGTTCAGTGTATTCGAGCCAGCTGGAATCATGAGAAACTCTGCTCTGTTTAGAAAATCCATTTTGGGGGAAGCCTCCGTTTTAGAAACCTCATCAACGTCCAATGAAGCTGAGAAACTCGAAGTGTGAGATAAACTACTCTCCCTACTTAGGCTCCTGGACAGAGTGGAGTCGAAACTTGATTCTGTGGACGAGTGCTCCATCTCGGCAAGACGGAGCCTCTTCTTTTTGGGTGGCAGCTTCTCGGTTGGCAACTTTGACAAGGTTTCACTACGCTGAGGCCAACTGAACTTCTCTGACTTTTCCTGATCATAGCCTTGGGCTTCGAGGTCCCGATCTGGCTCTTCGGTGACCAGAATTTCTGGGACTTGGATGTTGTGCTGCCGAACGAGTCGGGAGGGCTGTCCCAACACATGTCGTTCACTTGGACTCTTCCTGGGACCGTCCTGAAGTTCTGCTCTCAGAGCATCTGATGACAGCGCAGGCTGGTGAGGGTGAGATGTGTTCTGGGGAGGGCGCCCTTCTTCTGGGGAAATTCCCATCACTTTCAGAGATCCGGGCTTCACTGTCCTGTTCAGCTCCTGGAAGGAGACTGGGGAACCTCTTTCAAAAGACTCAAGCTTGTCGAATGAATTGGGTCTGCTCAGCGAGTTTGTATGCTGAATGACGGAGATTCCAGTTCCGTGCCTCTTCGGCTCCGTCTTGTCCTGGGCAGCTGAACTTATGTGTTGCTCCATGATGGTAGACAGCTTGGGATCCATGGTCTGGTCGGGACCTCTGGCCGCCAGCTGGATTTGGGAGGCCTGCAGCTGTATCTTTCTATGCTGGTCACTTGTTATTGCAACGTTATGCTTAGACAAAGTGGAAGCAGGGCCCAGAGAATTCTGGAACTGGAGGCCTTCGGAGCTTTTCGGGGACGCCCCCCTTTCATTTTGCTGAAGTTCATCATCATCTCCGACACTCTTCATCTTCCTCCGTTTTCTGATCTGAGGTGTCTGCTCCCACACCCCTGCAGGGCCCGCAACCCGGTAGTGCAGAATCTGAGGCTGTGTACTACCAGCAGGCACGGGGCTGTGTTCAGGTTCCCTCACGGCCACCTTTGTTTTTGGTCCATGTAACTCTGAACAGTAAAATTTCTTATGGTTTTCAAAATTCTCCAGTTTTCTATACCTGTTTCTGCAGGTTTCACACTCAAACATTGTCCCTCGCCCTTGATGGGACTTCTTTTTCTCCAAATGTGAGCCTGGGGCCAAGGACTTGCCCCTTGCCGGCCCAGTGTCACTGGCCGCACCGCATCCTGGATAGCTCTCGTCCAGGGACTGTCCAGCACCAAGAAGGTGGTTTTCATTTGCTGAAGAGTCTTCTACTGCTGACTGTCTGACAAGGGTCCGCGGATGTGCACTCTGGGGCACGGCAGTGTTAGGGCCTGACACAAAGACGTCATCGTAGAAAGCGCCGATTTTGTCATCAAATGACTGACTTCCTCTCAGGGGGTGAGGGGGCGGGATGACGCTCGCAGGTACTGCTGAATAACCTGTGGTAGGCATGGAGTTACTTCTCGTAATGGGCAAGCAGTCAAGGGAAGGTACAGACAGAAGGAAGACTTGCTTCGATTTCTCGGTAGGGGTGAAAGGGGACTTTGGTATATCCGAGCTGGAGCTTGTTCTCCGTCCCATTGGTTTCAAATCGAACTGGAAAGAATCTTTAAATATGTATGACTTGGGAGAGTCAATACTTCCTCGCCTCGAGAGAGAGGTTCTCCGTGGCTTTACGCTATCCAGCTGCTTATCGTCAACCAAGGCTTCGTTGTCTGAGATCAGCTTTGATATCCGCTCCTCAAGTGTTTTCGTCGCCAAGGGTGGGCGCATCTGACCCGGTAGAAGCAATGCTTTTTCACTTGTTGACAGAGCAGAAGGTGCTGGTGTACTGATCCGAGGTGCAGAGGGCCCATTATTCTTACTTAAGTCTTGGTCCGTGGTGGGCAACGTTTTGGCAAAGGGAGTCGGCGGACTCGCGGTCTGGTCGGCACTTTCCGAACGTGAAAAGTAACCAGAATCCGTACTTCCTAAACTCCGAGGACTCAGAAGTTTTCCTTGCTGCTCTTGGGAGCAATCGGTAGCCTGCTGCCTTTGCAGCTGGGCATGTCCTGTCCCCACATGAGGCTCCTGTTTCCCTTCTGGCTGACTCCCGTCCCCTTTCTGACGGGACTTCTCGTCAGTCTCGAGGGAGGATGTCCAGGCTGAGTGGGACAGGACATTGGTTCCCTGAAGGTCCTTCGGTGTCTGTGCACTAGACAGTTCAGGCTTGGAATCCGGGAGCTTTGGGCTGTCGACTCTTAAAGGGGACACACCGACAGGGTGGACCACGACTTTTGGTAACTCTGGCACAGCCTGTGATTCTGAAGATTTGTCCTGTAGTGGAAAGTCACCTACCACATGGTCTGGATTGCTTGGAATGGAACTTGATTTTGGTAACGCTTCAGAATGGGACATCATTTTCATTATCTGCACAGGCTGCGGGTCCATGGAGACCGGGTCGTTCTGTCTTTCCTCAGCAGCCCCCTCCTCATCGCTCTCCCCACTGTCTTCTACGTCCGATTGGATGCTAAGTGCTTTGGGGGACTCCTGTGACAAGAACAAACCACCAGCATCTGGTTGCAAGACAAGACCCAGTTTGATAGTATGTGCATGGGACTTTTTGTGCTTGTACAGATTGCTTTTAGTCTTAAATGAAAATCCACAGGTCACACAGGGATAGGGTCGCTCTCCAGTATGAGAGCGGATGTGCTTCAAAAGCACGCTAGGCTTTGCACAAGCTCTATTGCAATACTCACAAATGTATTTTCCTTGTTTTTTTGGCTTCTGATCTTTCAGAAGAAGATTGCACATTTGCTCCACGCTGTGGTTAACGACAGAGGCGACAGGAGCTGAATTATAGATTGGCATGGGGGCTGACGGTGTCGAATGGGCTGGACTCACGGACATCGGTGAAGCAGAATCCATTTGCTGGTTTTGAGGAGTAACCTGAGTTCTACTGGAAGGCGGAGTCAGACCCACAGATGACGTCGCTGCCATATGATAAACCTGTTCAAGTTTGGCATTTTCTTGATTTTGCAGATTCACCAGGGACCTTGGGAAACCTGAACGTGCTGGAAGCGGCTGATTTTGTTGGTGAGGCTGAGAAACGAAGTGTTGGTGTTGGTTACACGGGTGAGACACTGACTGAACTGTGGCTGGCTCACTCTTCTGAGTTGCAGACACGTGCACGGTGTACGAGGGACAAGGAGAAGGCTGCGATTCAGAAACAGATTCTTGGGAAGTCTGAGTTGGGGCGTCCGGTGAGCTGCTGTTTAACTGAGAAGGGGGTTGTACAGTTTTATTTGGTCTCAGTTTTTCTACCTTAACTGCACAAGATGAGCCCTTTTGCGACAAGGTGCTCAGCTCTGGCTCCATTGCCTTCAGTAAGACATCAAATGCGGTGTTTGTGTAAGAGGAGGCGGGACTACGAGTGGAGGAGATACATTCACTGCGGTCAGTCCTGGTTTTACTCGACAAAGATCGAGAGTCACATTTTGCATCCGGGAAGCCCGACCTGCTGGGGTCAGAGCCTGCCGATCCCCATCGGCGCAGTTCAGATGGGTGCTGCAGAAACACGGGCTTCTTCGGGGACACAGAATCTTCGGATTTGGAGGCTTCAGCGACTACCCCAGGTGTTTCTCCATTGTGTTTGGCAAACTGCTTCCCATTTTTCACGGGGCTAGGATTCTGCTTCTTGTGAGACTCCGGCGCGCTCTGAAGAACAGCAAAAGCAGGCTCGTCTGTATTTTGTTTATGTTTTGCCTGAAGGGGACTCCTCAGTGGGGATTTTGGTATTTTTTTCAGGTGGTTCTCAGCTACAATCTTTTTTCGTTTCACACCTTTAAGTGATTCTGAAGTTGCTTTAATACCAGCCTCTAAGATTTCTGTTAAAAAAAAAAAAAAAAAGAAAAAGTTAAAAAGTCAGTTGGCAAGACGGCCGACATGCCAACCACGCATATATATATTTTTTTAAATGAGGATTACAATCACGAGGGCGTTACGACAACTAAAGAAGGTAGTTTACGGAAAGCCCGCTGTGGATAAAACTGTATTTTGATATCTTGGCATTTGCAAGAATGCTGGCAATCAAAAGCTACTGGAACAATCGTGCAGAGACCTTAGTGTCCATTTCCGGAATGCTTTGTTCCTCCCTGGACCCCCAGCTCACCAGCGTCCTAGAACCTGATCTTTCAAAACTACGTTATTCTCCCTCTTCACAGTGACAGCTGAGGACTCAGTCTATCCAACAGTCTGAGACACCTGCTGCACAAAGAAGAAAACTCAACCTTTTAATGCGGGGTATTTGACGGTCTCGTCGCCATTTAGTATCTTTTGTTTTTATTTATTTTTTATTAGACGGAGAGGCAGAGTGAGCAAGGGAGGGGCAGAGGGAGAGGGAGAGAATCCCAAGCAGGCTCCACGCTTAGCACGGAGCCCAATGCAGGGCTCGATTCCACAACGCCGGGATCATGATCTGAGCTGAAATCAAGAGTTGGATGCTCAACAGACTGAGCCACCCAGGCGCCCCACATTTAGTACCTTCTCGAGAAAACTTCTCAGCAAGTTTTAAAGTAAGAGGATTCCAAAACATGCAATAGTGCCATTTTTATGAGGAAAAAAAAAAGCTAGTATACAATAATTTTTGGAGCAAACATATCTCAGACGCTTATGAGATATTAAGGTTGGTAGAATCATAAAGAACTACTATTGCAGTAATTGTATCAGTGAACAAAAACTATGAAAGTAAAAACATCTCCCTTATTTGTGGTTCTCCATCAACACAATTTAAAAAGTCATAATGTTGTAATGGCCCTTAGTTTTAAAAAAAATCGCCATTTTAACGGAACAAAACATCCAATGGCTAGGTTTCTTTGTCATTAGTGACAGGTAGATGGAAGGCAGGTGGACAGGTAGGTAGAGCTAACTGTGGGAGACAAGACAGGAAGCTACCTTCATTTCTGGCTGTGTTGGGAGGAAATCCGTGTTTAACTGGCCTCAGCCACCCACAACCTCCATCAACTATGACGTTTGTGAGCAGTAAATACCTGCCATGATTTCATTTGTTTCCATTTGTTGGACTCTTGGGCACACAGACAAAAACTTATTCAAGCTCCTCTTATTTATTTGTAGAAAAGTCAAATACTCAAATTCCTGGTTATTTTCAAACAGCTGTTGCAATGGACGTATTTGAAATTCATATCAGACCAAATGCCTATGCCATAATAACCACTGGAGATAAAAAATTTACATAAAATAAAAAAAAATACCCTAGTCCTCTTGTGATGATTGGTTTATGTGCTGTGATAGATTAAGTTAATGAAAAAACACAGGACTAACACGCTAATGATACGTTTATCCACCATAATCAGAAGAGCAAAAATTTAAAAAAGGGGAGGGTCCCTCATGACTAAAATGCTTGAGCTAAGAAAAACAGAAAAATAAGTATCAGGTTTGTTGATACGAAATGATGTTGAGCAAATCTTTTTTATGTTTTGATCTACTCATTTACAGAATGTTTCCCACTGTTTTTCCCTTTTCAAGATAAACGCAATAAACTGAATGTCATATGTTGTGTCTACCGGGCTAATGGACACCATGAAAAACGCGAATCATCATCTAGGATGAGTAGTTTCCCCAGTCACTTCCAAAAGGCTTGGAGTTGGTTGTAGGAAAGGTGAAAGCCACCAGGCTGTCAAAATACATATAAAGACACAGAGGGGGGCGCCTGGGTGGCTTAGTCGGTTAAGCCTCTGATTCCATTTCAGCTCAGGTCATGATCTCATGGTTCTTGGGTGGATCCCCATGTCAGAATCCCTGCTTGGGATTCTCTCTACCCCTCCTCTGCTCTCCCTCACTTTCAAAAATGAACGTTAAAAAAGACTGTACGTATGTGTATACACACACACACACACACACACACCCATGCCAAGCCCCTTCCAGAACCTACGGAACCAGTGGCTTAGTTGGGTAGATAGGCTTATTTTGTTATGTTTTACGTGGTTTTTGGAATAAGCTTTTATGTTTAGATAGTTATTTGTAAAAAAATAAAAAATGAAATAATGTCTTACACTTCAAAAAAAAAAAAAAAAAAAAGGCAAAAATTCAACCCACGAGCAGAAACACCCGGAAATACCACATTAAGTTTTAAAGGGATTCTATAAGCCATCCTATGTATGTTTTAAACAGAAAGGGTAAAATTTAACTTTGTACTTAAAATGAAGCTGAGTGAAAATAAAGGAAAAACCGCCCTTAAATCTGTATTTCTTTATGGAGACACCACTTTCCTAAAAATTCTTCTGAAGTTAAGAATTTGGACAACCGTATTTTAAATAGATATTCTGAACTGCAAGCTTCAATTTTAGACAATTCGGCTCCCTTTTGTCAGTGTCTAACATTTACATTCTATTTGCATAGTTGTTGACTCTTGGTCTCTCTGAATTTTAACACTTACTTGGTGCTAATGCATCAATTCTTTCTTTCAAAATGTTGCAACCTCTTTTGCTTTGTGGCAGGAGCCTGGAGCCAGCCTGGCTGATGGCCTCCCCTCCTTGGCATGACTTGCCTTTCTTCTGTTTGTCTGTCTGCAAAATTCTTTTACTTCTGAAATCTGTTAACTGCGAGTCAGCTCAGAGTTTGTTACTACACAAACTTTAAGTCTTTCCCCCTAGAACACAGTGTCCTTCTCCATGAGGAGACGCATTTTGCTTCTTCCAGAAAACTTTTCTTTTTTTGCATCTTCAAGTAGATCTACCTTCTGGCCAATGTTTTCTTTGGGGTGGGCTCCTTTATGGACACTAATTATCTTTATGCTGCACCATGTTTACGAGGATTTAAATTGCTTCCACCTTTTTGGGTTTTTCTTGCCTTTCGCTTTCTCTAGAACTATCTAACGCTTTTCCCTATGTCAGTCGCTCAATTTTCAGCTATTAAATTCCTTACTGTTTCAAATGTCTTTATTTGTTTTGGACGAAGATTTTTTCGTTCTCATCTTGTTCCCTTAGCTCCATATTTCCCGTTTCATCTCACTTTATTGTCTCATATCATGTTTGAGTTGTCGCTTAAGTTTATGATCTTGGGGCACCTGGGTGGCTCCGTTGGTTAAGCGTCTGAGTCTTGATTTCGGCTCAGGTCATGATCTCACAGTTCGTGGGCTGGAGCCCAGCATTGGGCTGTGCTCTACCAGCGTGGAGCCTGCCTGGGAGTCTCTCTCTCCCTCTCTGTCCCTCCCCCCGTCACGCTCTCTCAAAATAAATAAACATTAAAAAAAAATTATAACCTTATTGAGTTCAATGCTTAGAACACACTTCTGTTTCTGAGGGAATATTTTTAAGGCTGAGCGTTTAGTCTGTCTTTTCATGTTCTGTGTGCTTTTCTAAGACTGCCTGAGACAATGGGGGAGGGGAAGGGGATGGCGTTCACTGGAGAATATGATCCTAATCGTTTTTGTTCTGAGCTGCAGTCACACCTCTGAGATTTTGTCGTGTCTCCTTTAACAGAGTTCACACTCCTTGCTCAAGGGATAAAGCCCATTCCATCATGGGTGGCTGGATGGGGATGACTTTGTATGTTGGATCAGTCTCTAAATCCAAGGACTTTGTGGTCATTGTGGTTGTGAACGGAGAGGGCAGCGGATGGGATCGGAGAGAATGCAAACACAGGGAGGGGACCGGGCACATCTGAGATGAACACCACACTATCATCCCAGAGCTGGGACTGAAACAAGTTGTGTGCCTCACTGCTGACCGTTACCTTGGTTCTCAAGATCGGGGCAGGCGTGCACAGAGTGGATGGCTAAGGTGTGCACAGAGTGATTCGGGCTACGAATCATAGACAGAAGCCTCCTTCTGGGAACCAAGGCCTGGAGTAGGAGGACGTGGCAGACCCTGGGACCTTGGAGAACGAAGCACCCGGCATACTTTTGAATCCCGATCAACGTCCAGTGTATCCACCAGAGAGTGACGGAAGTTGCTTTCACCTGCCCTCTTATCTACAGGAAAGGGCACGATCGTCACACGCTGTGGCTGCATCTACCCTGCCGGGTATACAGTTACCAGAGGCCAGAGTTAAGAGGATGCACAGACCAGAATGCCTCAAGGCAGAAACAGGGTGGGGATGAGGGCTGGGAGGGGCTGCTGTTCCCAAAGGGGCCTGCGCTCACTTTAAAGGCGATCTGGTATTTCGGCGTACTGAAGGGAAAACTAACTAGAGGATCTGAGAGACCACAGGGTAAGTGGCAGAAGGCAGCGTAAAGGACGATACGCCCACTCCCCACGGCCAGCGCGCGGGCCTACCTTCCGCTCGCCGTACGGGCGCCACTTTGTATTCTACCACAGGGTTCCAGGGCTGCTGGGGTTTTACTGACACTGGGGTTGGAAACACTTGGGGCACGTGCCCTGTTTGTGTGAATGATGAGATACCACCTGCTTTCCTTACGCAGTGCTGATGTGCAGTCAGAGTGGGCAAGGGTGGGACAGGCCCCAAAACGGGAGTCAACCAACTGCTGAACCCTGCGTTCTGGGGGGGTGTGCTCCTGGAAAGGGCCGGCGGCCAGGCAGAGGCTCTGAGGCATCAACAGGTCGGAACCCCAAAGAGCAATTCATTTAACAAGTACCAGTCACACTGAGGGGAGGGACCGCAGCGGGCAGCGTGACCCTGTCGAAAGCTTCGATCTGCAGGGGTTTCGTCAGAAAGCCAGTCCTCCACTGGGGAGGCGGCCGAACAGCTCGGAAAGATCACGAAGGCCACTTGACGGGGGAGAGGGGAGCGGTTAGAGAAACAGGGGCTAAAGCTCCCACCTTCTCTGAAAGGAAGGCACTGGCACCTCGTGTGCCAAGGACAAGCCTAGTGAACGTGAGGCCTCCTCTAGCTTTTGGAGAGGAGCACCAAGGAGCGTAAAACGGCACCATCCGCGGGTTTCCAGGATTACTTTAGACAGCAACAGAATGAAAACAAACACGTTTCCTGAGACAGAGCATCTGGGTTGCCAGTTAAATGCGGCAAAAAATACTCCCGAGGCTGGTAGTAGGTATCGGGAACTACAACCCAACAGTGTGTTTAAAGAAAAAAAAAATTATTTTAATGTTTATTTATCTTAGAGGGAGACAGCACGTGAGTGGGGGAGGGGCAGACAGAGAGGGAGACACAGAATCCAAAGCAGGCTCCAGGCTCCAAGCCGTCCGCACAGAGCCCGACGTGCGGCTCGAACCCATGAACCGTCACATCGTGACCTGAGCTGAAGTCAAATGCTTAACTGACCGAGCCACCCAGGTGCCTCTCAACAGTGGCTTTAAAAGCCCGCCTTGCTGGAAGGTGAATCACTTTTCCGGATTTACTCAGAGACGCATCAGTGTGAAAAACTTTAGGGTCTTCTGGGTCTTGGGGACACAAGGACTACTTGTCCTCTAACAACGCAGAGCATGTTGTATCAGAAAGTAAAGAGACCAGGAGTGCCTGGGTAGCTCAGTCGGTTAAGCGTCTGACTTCAGCTCAGGTCATGATCTCACAGATCATGGGTTCAAGCCCCGTGTCGGGCTCTGTGCTAACAGCTCAAAGTATGCAGGCTGCTTCAGATTCTGTGTTTCCCTCTCTCTGCCCTTCCCCACTTGCGCTCTGTCACTCTTTAAAAAAAAAAAAAATTAAAGAAACGAAAAAAGAAAGTAAAGAGACCAGAGACATGGACAGCACACAGAAGGCCCTTCCGGAGTTCACGTGAAAGTTAAAACGCTACCTTGAATCCAGGTAGTTGACAGAGGGGCCTCTCAGCTGATTCAAAGCAAGAAAGCCTAAAAAAGGCTTGCCAAAGATTCTGCTCAGTTCCTGTCTTTATCCGTGAGGCCCAAGCCAGTTTAGGAGGGGTAAAAAAAAAAAAAAAAAATCAATTCACTTTCCATCCCACCAAAGCTCAAACTCAATATACATGTGGAGAATTCTAAAGTGTAGCTGCAAATCCAGGGCTAGAAATTTTCAACAGAGAAATGCTTAGGCTAATTACAGCACAGGCACTTAACAGAACATTACACATCCATTTAAAATAATTACAAAGATTACATAGCAATACGAAAATTACAATCTATTAAATATAGATGCATATTCTTTTCTTTCCCTAGAGAGAAGTCTGGGCTACAGGCATAGATCTGGAAGTACACAATGAGAGCTGTTTTTTGTAGAAGTACATCAATGATAAGGCAGAGAGAATATGCCCGGTAAAGAGAAAAGTGTGACATCAGCAGAGAAAAGTCTGACATCATGGGTTATCCCTCGATTTAGGGTAAACTAGAAAACAAACTGGGTAATAAAAAAGATAAAACAAAACTTGTGACAGTGAGGTGTCCAGGAAGTCAGAGGTTAGAGACTTAAAAAAAAAAAAAAAAAGTTTATTTTTGAGAGAGAGAGAGAGAGAGGGAGGGAGTGGGGGGAGTGGGGCTAGAACATGAGTGGGAGAGGGACAAACAGAAAGAGACAGAATCCCAAGCAGGCTCTGCACTGTCAGTGCAGCGCCTGATGCAGGGCTCGAACCCATAAACCGTAGGATCATGACCTGAGCCAAAATCAGGAGTCAGACACATTGAGCCACCCAGGCACCGTAGGGTTTGGAGACTACCAAGGAAGATGTGGCCAAGAGTGTATTTTTAAATACTCCATTTGGATCCAGAAGCAGAAACAAGAGGGTGCTGGGTTTGGTGGCCACTGGGATTAGGACACTGTGATGGCAAAAACCAGTTCACAGAAGGGGAAGGCGGGAGCGTGGGCAAGGTGAAGTGCAGGCCAGCAAGCACAGAACACTTTCTGAGAAGTGGCTGCGAAGGCACTGAGAAAGGGGGGGTGGTGGGGTGGTATCCGGGGAAGAAAAGGACGGGAGAAGGTGTTGTTAGGACAAGGGGGGTGGGGGCTGAGTGTGCTTATGAAGAGGAAGGAAAAGTCAGCACTCAGAGACTGAAAATGTAAGCCAGGTAACGAATAAGCTAATGTGAGATAAACAAGGACACAAGAGGCACACAGGCACACCTTGCTTTATTGTGCTCTGCACTGCGCAGAGAGTGCTTTTGTTTTGTTTTTTCACCCCACAAATTGAAGGTCTGTGGCAACCCTGCACGAAGCAAGTCGATCGGTGCCATTTATCCAGCAGCATCTGCCCACTTAGTGTTTCTGCGTCACAGATTGGTAATTCTTGCAATACTTCAAACGTTTTTGTTATTACTATATCTGTTATGGTAGCTGTGATCGGTGGTCATCACTCACTGAAAACTCACAAGATGGCTGGCATTTCTTAGCAACAAAGTCTTATTTTTTTATTATTTTTAAATTTCCTTTTATTACATTTATCTGTGAGAGACAGAGTGAGACAGAGCATGAGCGGGGGAGGGGCAGAGAGAGAGAGGGAGACAAAGAATCCGAAGCAGGCTCCAAGCTGTCAGCACAGAGCCCGACGCGGGGCTCAAACCCATGAACCGGGAGATCATGACCTGAGCCGAAGTCGGACACTTAACCGACTGAGCCACCCAGGCGCCCCCAACAAAGTCTTTTTAAAAACTGTATCTTGAAGGGGCACCTGCGTGACTCAGTAGGTTAAGCGTCTGGCTTCGGCTCAGGCCACAGTCTCGCGGTTCGGGAGTTTGAGCCCCGTGTCGGGCTCGCTGCTGTCACTGCAAAGCCCACTTCGGATCCTCTGTCCCCCTCTCTTTGCCCCTTCCTCACTCTCTCTCTCTCTCAAAAGTAAACATTAAAAACTACTAATAATAAATGTTCAAAATTGTGTCTTTAACTTTTGCTTAGGAATAATGCTATTGCACAGTTGACAGACTACAGCATAGTATAAACATAACTTTTATTCACTGGGAAGCCAAAGACTTCATTTAACACACTTCACTGAGATACTCGCTTCACCGCGGCAGCCTGGAACCCACAATGCCTCTGGGGTGTGTCCGTAATCTGGAAGCTACTTCATCGACGTGGGAACAACTACGAGCAACAGGAGCCACGTTCATCACCACGTTCTTCCCCTTCCTCATGTAATTCAAACGTGGAACGCGGCTGGAAGATGGCATGGCCATCTGGCTCTGATGACCTCTGCGACCTCCCTTCGTAACATTTCCCCCGTCCTCACCGTTTCGGCCACGTCGGTGAAGTTCTGATCTTCCAGCAGGGCCCGTCTCCTTCCTACCTTTGGGGATCTGTACTCGCCAGCTCCTGAAAAGCCCTCCCTGCTCTCAACTCTTTTAAGTGACTGGATCCCTTCTGACCTTTAGATCCTAACACCAGTGTCATCTGTCACCAGCTGGTCCTGTCCACCCACCTAAACTAGTTGCCCCCACCGCCCACCCACCCTGTTCATTTCCTTCCTATGATCACAATCTAAAATGTCCTATTTATCGGGGCACCTAGGTGGCTCAGTCGGTTGGGCGCCCCACTTTGGAATCAGGTCACGATCTCGTGGTCCGTGAGCTCGAGCCCACGTCGGGTTCTGCACTGACAGTTCAGGGCCTGGAGCCTGCTTCGGATTCTGTGTCTCCTTCTCTTTCTCTGTTCCTCCCCTGCTCATGCTCTGGCTCTCTCTGTCTCCCCAAAATGATTAAACTTAAAAAAAACCACTTTTTAAATGCCCTATTTATTTATTTACATGTTGTTTTTGTCTACCTTCTGATTACAATGCAAATCTATAAGACTCCGTCTTTATTATCCATCCCTCAAATCCAGTCCATAATAGGTATCAAAGAAAGATTTGCTAATGAAGAAATTCTTCAAGTGAGAGAAGATAAGGGATGAATTTAGTATAAGGTAATCTACTCGTATGATTCATCATGTCAGGAAGAACAACTTAGAAATTCACATGGCCATTTTCAATAAGGGTGAATGCTATTTAGTAAAATTCAATATCCATTCCTGATTTTAAAAAATAAAGCTAGATGAGTCTGCTTTTGGATGTAGACGCTTGAAAGGAATGTTGCTCCCACCACAATGGCACAAAACAGCCAGAGATAGCACAAAAGTCCTAACGTCTTTTGAGCCCATCACACAGCTGGGGTCACAGAGCAACCAAAGCCTGAACTCCACGGAGGGATGCAGGAAACGGCTCACCTGGGGTCAAGCAGGGAAGATGTGGAGGACACGAAAGCCATGCAAACAAGCAAAATATCATCTAAAACTACAGCAAACTATGAAGGGCTGCGCACGGGCTGGATTCGCCTGGCCTCGGACCCGGGGGAGTCCATACTCACACCCAGGCTCTTTCCCGTGGGCCCCCAGCAGGTGCTGACACAGGGGCCGGGGCGGGGGACCAGAGAGAGCATCCTCCATGGGAGGCACCAAGCAGGGGGTGCAGCTGTGGAAAACACACAAAGCCCGAGGCCCCGAGAGCTTCTCTCATGTGGAGCAAAAGCCTTCAACTTTAAGCTGCTGGGAAAAGGACAGCAGGCACATCACCCACAGGGCACAGGTAAATGCCACAGTGGCCTGGGAAAGTGTAGAAGAAGAAACCTTTTATCCCACTGGAAGGAGGAAACTGTCCCGGGACCAGAATCCCATACTGATAAAATGAGAGGTCTACTACCATGGGAGAGGGTCATGTCTGAGACTGAGGGTGGAACAGGACAGGAGAGCAATCCTCACCAACCCCCACTACCAGCCCAGCAATGAGGAAGAAGTAACAGGGGTCTACCGCTAGGAGAGGCAAAGGGGCAGAGGCTTCCACTCCCACAAGGATATAGGCGGCTTAGCTCAGTATGGAGCACCAAACTGAGGAAAGCCATCCAGGCCCCCGGCTCCTCTGCATTCACAGGGAAATGGCAGATCGTCACTGGAATACCTGGAGGCCAGTGTGGCACACGGAAGGCAAACACAACAATACCAAAATCTGAACCCAGCCCAGCTCCTGAACAGAGAGCCTCAATTCCCCTCCTGATGACCTCACAAAAGAAAAACAGTGCCCATTTCTAACCATTAAAAGCTCATGACCCCAGTAACTACTGTTATGCACACAATATCTGAACCTCAATAGAAAGTTAAAATACAGGCACGACTGAGCCGCTGTCAAGAGACAAAATAGTCAAGAGAACCAGACTCGGGGATGATACAGGTGCCCGAACGCTCAAGACAGGGGATTTAAAATGACTATAATCAACGTGTCAAAAGGGCCGGAGGAAAAAGTTGACAACATGGGAATTTAAACTCAGTGAGATGGTCAAATGAAAATGTTAGAAATAAAAGACAAAGTAATAGAAACAAAGAAAGCCATTTATACACTCATTAGATTTGACAAAACTAAGGAATCAGTGAACTTACAGATTAACCAAAAAAAAAAAAAATCACACAAAGAAGAAAAACAGCATGGAGGGGTCCCTGGGTGGCTCAGTCAGTTAAGAGTCAGACTCTTGATTTGGGCTCAGGTCATGATCTCAAGGCCTGAGATGGGCTTTGCATTGAGCATGGAGACTGCTTAAGATTCTCTCTTCCTCTTCCTCTGAACGGCTCATGCTTGCTCACTTTCTTGGTCTCTCTCTCTCTCTCTCTCTCTAAAAAATAACTTAAAAATGTAGGGGCGCCTGGGTGGCTCAGTCGGTTAAGCTGCTGACTTCAGCTCAGGTCATGATCTCGTGGTTCGTGGGTTTGAGCCCCGTGCCGGGCTGTGTGCTGACAGCTCGGAGCCTGGAGCCTGCTTCGGATTCTGTGTCCCCCTCTTTCTCTGCCCCTCCCCCACTCACACTCTGTCTCTGTCTCTCCAAAGTAAATAAACAATAATTTTTTTTTAAAGGAAAGAAAAACAGTATGGAAACAAAAGAATAGCGCATCCAAGACCCATAGGACAATGTCAAATGGTCTAGTGTAGAATTAGAATCACAAAAGGGGGGCACCTGGGTGGCTCAGTTGGTTAGGTGACCGACTTTGGCTCAGGTCATGATCTCACAGTTTGTGAGTTCGAGCCCCACGTCAGGCTCTGTGCTGACAGCTCAGAACCTGGAGCCTGCTTCGGATTCTGTGTCTCCCCCTCTCTCTGTCCCCTCCCCTGCTCACACTCTGTGCCTACCTCTCTCTCAATGATAAATAGACGTTAAAAGAAATTAAAAAAAAAAAAGAATCACAAAAGGGAAAAAGAACAAATAGGGTAGTAGAAATAAGTGAAGAGATAGCAGCAAGTATTTTCCAAAAATAAACAAACCATAGATCAAAAAAGCTTAGAGAACTTCAACTGGATGAGTAAAAATAAGGAAAGATGAGAAGAAAAACCAAAAACTAAAAGAAAAAGAAAGAAAGGAGGTAAAAACACATAACTAAGTTCTATTCAATGTGCTGAAAACCAAAGAAAAAAGAAAATTCAAAACTTCGAAGGTACCCAGAAGTTAGAAAAATGTATTACAGACAAAGAGAAAAATTAAAGCAGACTTCTCAACAGAAACTGTGCAGTGATATTTTCACACTACTGAAAGAAAAAAATAAATGGCCCACTCAGAATTCTCTATCAAAGGATAACAGTTTGCAAAAATGCAGGCAAAACAAAGACTTTTACAGGAAAACAAAAACAGAGCATATTGCCGCCTGGCCTGTGCTGAAATGTTACAACTTTAATTTGGATCTCCATATATAAATAAAGAGCTCCGAAAATAACAATAAAAGGAAATTTAGAAAAGAATTTTTAAAATTGCATCACTTTAAAATATAATGCAGTGAGGGGCACCTGGGTGGCTCAGTCGGTTAAGCCTCCGACTTCAGCTCAGGTCATGATCTCGTGGTTTGTGGGCTCGAGCCCCGTGTCGGGCTCTGTGCTGACCGCTCAGAGCCTGGAGCCTCCTTCGGATTCGGTGCCCCTCCCTCTCTTTCTGCCCGCCCCCTACTCACACTCTCTCTCCCTGTCTCAAAAGTAAATAAACGCTTAAAAAACCTTAAATATAATGCAGTAGGATGCCACATTGTGCTACATGGTAGCGTGGCAGACAAAATAATGGCCCTGCAAAACGTCCACACCCTAATCCCCAGAACTGGCGACTAGGTTCCTTGACACGTGCAAAGGGGACCTTGTCGATGGGATAAAGTCACGGACGTTAAAATGTGGAGCCTACCCTGGATTATCGTAGGATCTCTTCAAAGTGAATACACTGGCAGAAGATGTGAGAGAGAAAGAGAAAGGAAAGGGAGAGAGAGAAAAAGAGAGATCTGAAGTGTGACGACCCCGAACAGCTACTGCAGCCAGGATCCAAGGAAAGCAGGTGACGTTAGAAGCTGGGAAGGCCAGCATGGCCATGAGGAATTCAGGCTGACAGACACAGGAGTTTAATTCTGCCCAAATCTAAATGAGCAAGGAACCGGATTCTCCCCCAGAGCCTCCGGAAAGGTGGCCCTGCTGACAGACAGCTTGGTTACAGCCCGGTGAGACCACTTCAGGCTCTGACCTAAAAACTGTAAGATAATAAGTATTTTTTAAACTGCTAAGTTCACAGTAATTTGTTCTGCAGCCCCAGGAAACTAACACAGGTAGCCGCTGGGCACAGGTGACTTTAAATTTAAAACCAAGGTCTGTTGCTCCAAAAGGTTACAAGGACACAAAAGGTATGGTCTCTGTGACCACAACAAAATCAAATGAGAAATAAGAAGCAGAATGGCATGTGGAAAGCCCCCAAATATTTGGAAATGAAACAACATATTTCTAAACAGCCTAGGGGTCAGAGAGGAAGTCACAGGGAAATTAGAAAAATCTAAACAAAACTCTAGAGAACTAGGAAAACACCATAAAGAATATTTACCTTGCCCACGATATGCAACACTCAAAATCAGACACTAGAGAAATCTCTTTTGAACCATGGGACGACAAAGAGATTTTTGCCATAATTGCTATGATTTAAAAAAAATTTTTTTTAATGTTTATTTTTGACAGAGAGAGAGAGAGAGAGAGAGAGAGAGAGAGAGAATGAATGAGCGAGGGAGGGGCAGAGAGAGAGGGAGACACAGAATCAATCCAAAGCAGGCTCCGGGCTCTGAGCTGTCAGCCCAACGCGGGGCTCGAACTCACAGACCATGAGATCATGACCTGAGGTGAAGTCGGACACAATCAACTGAGCCACCCTGGTGCCCCGAATCCCTATGGATTTTTAATCAGAAGGTAGGTGTCTACCAAAAGCATAAAAATATCAATCTTGTTATTTGCACCAAAAACAACTAGTTAGAAAATACAAGGAAGAAATATTCTATCTGTAACGGCAATAACAGAAAAATGTCTAGGAATAAATTTGGCACAAAATATTCAAAACGTACAAAAAATTAAGCGATTTTCTGCTATGATTTTTTTTTTAAAAAACTTACAAAACAAAGAAACACACCATGCTCCTGGAAACAATATTTTGAAGATATTGATTCAGTTCTTTTGAAATTTCTAAACTTCACACAATTTCAAACAATAAAAAAAGTTAATTTTTTTATTATTTTTTTATTTTTTGAGAGAGAGAGAGAGAGAAAGGGCTCAAGTGAGCGAAGGGCAGAGAGAGAGAGAAAGAGAGAGAGAGAGAATTCCACAAGGGGCAGAGAGAGAGAGAAGCTGGGCTCACCCAATGCAGGGCTCAAACTCACAAACCAAAAGATCATGACCTGAGCCGAAGTCAGATGCGTAACCAACTGAGCCATCGAGGCACCCCCAAAAAGCTGTTCTTTTTAAATTCTTCTCATTATTTTATAAATCTAATTTTTTAATATTTATTTATTTTTGAGAGAGAGACACACCACGAGCAAGGGAGGGGCAGAGAGAGAGGAAAACACTGAATCTGAAGCAGGCTCCAGGCTCTGAGCTGTCAGCATAGAGCTGGACACAGGGCTCAAACCCACAAACCACAAGATCATGACCTGAGCCGAACTCGGACACCTAACTGACTAAGCCACCCAGGCACCCCAAAAGTTGTTCTTTTTTTAATTTTACGTGACTCTAATCTTCACTTGGGGAAATAAATATTCTAAATTATACTATAAAATTCTGAAAAAGAATGTTATAAGGTCACCGACATGGAGAGGCATTTAATGATTAAACAGTAAAGTACTTTTCCAAAATCAGATTAATAGTTAAACTGAAAACTCAAAGAAAGATCCCATCATATGTGTATTCAGTACACGAAAAATATTTCAAAACCTTGGGGAAAGGATGATCTAATTTTTAAACACATGGAACAAAGGGAAGGTAAACAGTAAGCAAACACCACATTCCACACTAAGCTCACTCACATTCAGTGTAAGCAATAAAACCACAGAGAAGTGAACTCTCTGGAAGAAATCTGGGTGTGTATAAAAAAACTCTCTGATATGCAAAAAGGCAAATGACAAAGAGAAACATACTGCAATACGTAACGCAGATAATGGGTTGATATTCTGAAAATAGAAAGAACTGTACGGTGATGGAGAATTAAGTAATTTAAGCAATTCAAATGATATTCCTTGGAAGATGACAGAATAGCTAAATAAAATATAAATATTATCAGCTTGAAGGCAGTGAAACAGTAGGAAGGTAGTGGAAAGTTAGTGGGCCAAGATCCAGGGGAGGGTACAGGTCCTAAAGGGTGAAGTCGGCATGTAGGGCTCCTTTTGCTCAGGGAAGGTTTGTCCAGAAGGAGCAGGTAAATGGCTGGGGCAGTTCTCACGACGATCTAAAGGAGCTGAGTAGATACGTGACAGAATCCGGGGCACGCCAGGCGTGGAGTCCCTATGAATATCTACGTATTCCCTGTTGGGAGTCTGAATGGCTTTATGCTAGAAACGAGAGAACTGGATGTAGACCAAGCAAGCTTCATATGAACTGCCAACCTGCATCCAGTGCCCCGGAAAATCACCAACCCCCAAATTGGATTAAGTGGATACTGGATCATTAGCTCTCCTGGGAGCCTCACAGAAGTGAATTCAAATCTTTTCTGGTGGAAGATGTCAACCAGGACTTCAAACCATTCTGATAATTTTTACTTGTTCTTTTTTTTTTTTAATGTTTATTTTTGAGAGAGAGACAGAGTGTGAGCGGGGGGGGGGGGGGGCAGACACACACACACACACACACACACGCACACACACAATCCACAGCAGGCTCCAGGCTCCAAGCTGTCAGCACAGAGCCCGATGAGGGGCTCAAACCCACAAACCACAAGATCATGACCTCAGATGAAGTTGGTGCTTAACTGACTGAGCTACCCTGGAGGCCTGATAGTTTTTAAAATAGAATGTCTAACTATTCAAAGACAACGAGGCACCGAAGAAAGAACCAACATCACAAACAGATCCACAAGGGTCCAATATATTGGAACTGACATACAGAGACTTTAAAATAAATGTACTTACTTTGTTTATATTGAAATCTTATTGAAAATTCCAGAGGGAAAACTGGAAAGTATAAAAACAGATAGTAGTAGAGGGGCTCCTGGGTGGCTTAGTCGGTTAAGGGTCCGACTTCGGCTCAGGTCATGATCTCATGGTTTGTGAGTTCGAGCCCCGCATCCGGCTCTGTGCTGACAGGTCAGAGCCTGGAGCCTGCTTCCAATTCTGTGTCTCCCTCTCCCTCTGCCCCTCCCATGCTAATGTTCTGTCTGTCTCTCTCTCAAAAATAAACAAACAATAAAAAAAAATTAAAAAGAGATAGTATATTTGAAAAGCCAAATATAAATGACAGAACTGAAAAATACTTGCAAATTTAGAACTCACTGGATTGATTTAAGCCCAGATTATGACAGGGAACTGGGAGAGGAGTCAAAAAGAAACAACAGAGAATAAAGTACTAGAGACAAAAGGCAAACAAAATGGAGAGGTTTTGAAACAAAGGATGAGTCGAAAAGACTGGAAGTGGAATCTCGGAAGATGAGGACATAAATGATTGGGCACGACTGAAACATGTGACTGTACAAATCCAAGAGTACTGTAAAGCACACGCATGGTAAATACAGAGAAATCACACCTATTCGCCTCACTCTGAAACTGCAAGGCAGGGGCGAGGCCAAACCCTTAAAAGTCTCAGGAAAACACGTTAAAATGAAAAGACAGGTTACCTTCCAATGAGCAATAATCAGACTCACAAGTGACAATCTCAACAGCAACAACGTGCTCAAGGAGATGAACTGCCATGCCGGAAGGCTCTGGTTTTATACTCAGTGAAAGTATTTTTCGAGAATGAAAATGAAACAGACATTTTCTAATAAATGATACTTGAAGTAATTTGTCACAACAGACCTGCGCTAATGGAAAACTGAAGACTGTTCTTGAAGTAAAATAAAATGATCCCAGATGGGAAACTAGAGATGTTAAGACGAAGTGAAAGAGCGAAAGTGTGATGAATATTGTGGCTAAGTCAAAATGAGCAGTGACTGTATGAAAAAGAACGAAGCCCACGGAATTCAAACATACGGTAACAGACGGCATGAGAGTCAAAAGCAGGAGGGGAACGAGCTCCTAAGAGAAAAGAACTTCAAGCTCTGTGACAAAGTTCTAGAAGCCTGGAGTGAGTACGGACACAGCAGCAACTTCTGAGAGCATCAGGAAGCCTCATGAAGGGCATCTCTCCAGAAGATTAGAGCAATTAGTTCTCGCAGCATTCGGGGACATGTGAGTTGAGTTTTACCAACCAAAGTCAGTTCAGAGGCTTGTTAATATTCCTAATGGAGGAATACACTGAAAAGCAATCAGAAGACAGCAGCATTCCTGAACAAGAACCTCAGCCCTGAAAAGAAAAGCAAGGATAGAATGTAAGTGGAATTTGAGGTCAGCTCCCATCCCGAGTAAGACCAAGAATCATCTGGCTAAAGGTTTAAACAGTGCAAGAGACAACATTACTAAACTTCTGTAACATAATAGATGGGCAACAACGTACATTAAAAAACTGTTCAAAAGAAAAAGAACAATAATTATGGGGGAGGGTCTGAATTCACTAGCCAGCTATGGCAGATGTAGTAAAAAGTCGCTTTGGAAACAAACTTTGTATTTCTCGGTCCTCTTAAATTTATTGATAAATCGTTCCATGGCCTAAGTTAGGACCTATCTTGGAGAATGCTCCACGCACACCAGAGAACATATGTGTTCTGCTGCTGTTGGGTGGAATGTTCTACAGATAGATGTTAGGTCCAGTGGGTTCACTGTGCTGTTCAAGACTTGGAGGCTGACCTTTTGCCTAGCTGTCCCATCCATTCTGGAAAGTGGGGCACCGAAGTCTCTGACCACACTGCTGAATTGTCTACTTGGTCCTTCATTTCTGTCCGTTTGCTTCGTGTATTTTGGGACTGTGTTGTGAGGTACATATAGGTTTATGACTGCTATGTCTTCCCAAAGGATTCATTCTTTTGTCATTAGAAAATACCCCTCTATTTTAAGTCTCTAATATAACTACTCGGCTTTTTCATGCTGGCTGTTTGCATGATAAATCTTTTTCTAACCGTTTAGTTTCCATCTAGTTGCAACTTTGAATCTGAAGTGTATCTCCATGTAGGCAGCACATAGTTGGATCTTGTTTTTTTAACCGGTCTGACAATCTCTGCCTCTGATGGGATTATTCAACCAATTCCTGTGTGATGTTTTGGTTGACACTGCTGGGTTCCTGTCTGCCAGTTTACTTTTCGTTTTCTATTCATCTTGTGTCTTTCTTGGTCTTCCACTTCTCCTTTACTGCTTTATTCTACATTAAGATGGTATTTTCTAATACAACATTTTAATTTCTTTAGTGATCTTTTTTCAGAACTTTTTTGAGTGGCTCTCTTTGTAGTGATCTAGAACTGACCTTGCATTCTAACTTATCGGAAGCGAATGCAGATTCTAAAACAATATGGAAACCTTACGACTACACAGCTCTTTTCTCTTTTGCCGTATTACGGTTGTGCGTATCACTTTCACAAATATTACACTCCCACAAAACACTGTAGCCATTACTCCTTCACATAACTTATGTCTTTGAAGATGCCACTGAAAGAGGAAACCAAGTATATACTTCCAGATTTGTTCTATTAACCTTATTTACCATTCCAATAAGTACTTCTCCTTACTTCTAAAGAGCACCTCAGAAAAACTGGGCTTCTGTGGCTATGCTATAGCCAGGTTAGCAAAGGTAGAAAAGTTAACAACAACTGAGAGGAGGCATTATGAGTAAGTACATTTTCCATTTTTATAAGTTGTTCTAATGTCTTATAACAGGGCTTGTGCAAAAATAGTGAGCTGGAGAGGCAGGAGATAAAAATCTGACTCTTGTTAACAAGAGAGCTGACACGGAGAATAAAATCAGATACCCGGATGTACTTCTGCAGGTTTAAGAAGGTCACCTGGTAGGAGGCTGACTCAGCCTTCAATACAAATAAGAACTTTTTTAAAGACAGTCAGATTTCCTTGTCTTGAAGGTCATTCAGGTTTGTATCCTGTTGCACTTTCATAAGAAAGATTCCAAAAACTCTGGCAATTTTTCTAAGAAAGTCCTAAATGTAGGACTGGGGCCCGTTTCGTTCTGAGTCTTACTCTCCCTGTACTTGAAACCACAAGAAAAATACTGCATGATGATAATTTCTTTGAGCAGTATGTGCTCAAGACAGCTCTATTAAATATTCAGGAATTCTGGAAGCCACACAACCCTGGGCAGCATTAAAGTCAAGTCTTGGCGGGAATATTTTCACCACAGGGGCAAATGCCACCAATTGTCCCTTCCCTACCCCAGGGACCAGCACATGACTGGCCCTCAATCGAAAAGAAAAAGAAAGAAAGCTTAAATTGAGGCTAACGCTAACCAAGACAAGAAAGTATGAAATCCATTTGATAAACATTTCTACCACGAAGGCTCTCGGGGTTATAGCGTTAAACCTTCAGAAAGGTGAAATCCTCAAATCTTTATTCAGAACATCACAACCTCTCACCAGGTTAACGAAGATATTGTTATCTTACCAAAGTATCCAAGAATCGCTTTAACCTTAGTGCTCAAATAAAATCATAAGGAAGGATTCATTTGCAGTGGCTGTCCGCAGTCTCTATTAAAAGTTAGAGAAGAGCTTTAATTTTTGCTCGATATACTTAAGTGAGTTCTGTGGTTCACCGCGGAGACATACAATTAAATTATACAGACAATTTAATATAACGAAAAACTTACTTCAGATACGCAATCTAGGTTATACCAGAAGAAATAAAAAATATCTGTGTAACCACACGTAAAAAATAGGAAGAAAGTAATAGTACGTATTGTTTAAAACTCCTGCCTGTAATGCGAAGGAAGTGACTCTCTTCTCTCCCTCATGCGCGTACCCAGCCACCTTCACCTATTCGGTGACCGTCTGCCAAGTGCCTACTACTCTATGCACTAGGAACTGGGGCAAGTACTGGTGGTGGGGCAGTGGGCAAAAATTAACTGGAGGAATCCCAGCACTCACAGGAGGCAGGGGTGAGTGGGTGAGGGGCAGGGCTTAGCGAGCCAAGGTCTCTCATTCGCCGCGTTTTGGAGACTGTCTTCAGGCTAAGAGCCACAGACAGCCATCAAAGGGTTTCATTAAACAGTTTCTGAGTGGCTAACCCCATGCTCGGTGGTGGGCCTCCAGAAATAAACACCCCACAGCAACCCCCTCCTTCCCTGCTCCTGCGCAGTTAGCGCGCTGCACCCCCAATACGATCTGTTCTGTGGTCTGGTGGAGTCTACTTCCCGCTAACTAACCATCGGACGACGTGTCGATGCCACTACCTGCATTTGTTCTCACTCAAACGTTCTTCAGTCCTCTCTGTACCCTTCTTCCCTCGTCCACAGAATCTCATTTGCTGCTTCCGAATCTCTTCTTAAAGGAAACAGTTAATTTTGTGCTTGGTGCTCAGGGCAAAACTCTTAAGGCATCGCCACTCACAATTTTATACTCCTCCCAAAGGCGGTCCAATCCAGTAAAACACACTCCGAGTCATGAAACTGACAAAAGGATACCATGTTCGGGTGAAATGGTACTCTATTTCCACAACAGTGTTTAATTTTTTCTTCTTCTTAATTTAGTTTCCAGAGTTTCTCTCAGTTGTTTAACCCATTTTCAATTTATTCTGCCTCCGCTCGCTTTTATTTTCTATTCTTCCTTTCCTGGGATTCTATTCCTTGGTTTCATGCCCACACTGTCTAGTGCCTTCTAGTGCCTCGTCTGTGTTAACAGAAAAGAACAAGTCTCTCTGTAGGCAATAAGTATCTGAGCTTGCTTCCCTCTTTTTCCTTTTGCCCCACACGTAGATTACAGCAGCCAAGTGGAGAAATGTCTAAATAGATCAGCAGTAACACAGATTATCCTGTTAAGTCACCGTGCGACATTATTTACATGGAAAATCCTGCGGCATGTGCATGGGGTCGGTTACCCAAGAAGCAAAGAGTGTAAGTTGAACATAACCTGTTCCCCCTCCGCCATCATTCTTCCATGAGTCCCCAAGTGAACCAACAGAAAAACATCCATTCCTTTGCTCTTCACAGTCCTCCGGGACGCGGTCCTCAAAGCCGCTCAAATCCACACGTCGTCATCTGAACCACTGCATCTCTCGTACCAAAAAATGAAGCGGTGGATGTAAATATGTACTCTGTGGACTCTCAAGCAAACACGCTTTGAAATTTTAATCTCCCTGAAATCAGGATTCATTTTCTACTCAATTATAAGAGCACTGTGTCACAATTCAACCGGCGGTGACTTTCCCTTTCTAAATGGTGCATGAAATCAGTGCGCATCTCACCATCAATAGCATCTTGAAGTCAATGGAATATGCCATAAAAATGCAAGAGAATGCAAATCGATGATATCGTGAATCCCATAAAATAAAAATCCTGTTAGCTACTGAAGTTTCTAATTTAATGAATGATTACTCAACAGATAAGTAATCAGTCACAGAATTTGCATTCTGCTAAGAAAGTAGGAAGGATTTTTGCCTGTCGTATTCTACGGGCAACAAAGTGTTGGGTGTTTTTGCATTTAAACACCACGGGTACGGAACGTTTAAAGACATTTATTTTACACTGGTGTACTAAAAAATGCTTTGATTTACCGTTGTGCAAATCATCTTCTATGTGGCTGGCACAGTCTATCTGAACAACAATGATCTCTTAGCATCTGGTGTTTTTAAATCTACAAATATCGACAGGATTGACCTATGGAGTCTTTAGGCCAGACACATTGCCCATATCATTAAAACAATTCTAATCCTTCCGTGGTTCAAATTAGCGTGGTTCGTTACACTAGGAGAAAACTTCATGAAACCTGAATGTTTAAATCTAAAATTCCAAGTAATAATATACTAAAAGAAGAGGGCTTCTTTTCCCTAAAAATCAGAAAATCTGTTGCCGTTCTCCCAAGGGAAATTTGTTAGGCATCACTGCTAGGCTACATAAAACCTCATGAATTTTGATTCTACCAATTCAGATTTCAGGATAATTTGGCCAAGAGCTGAGCTAAGGTGATGGGTTCTTTTGAGGGTTAGACTTTTTCCTTCCTATCTACTCCCCAGGGCTACAAAGAATGTCTGAAGCACAATACAAATTTATTGAAAAAAGAATGAACTAACAACCTTACAGGAAAACCATGATGCATTTTTAGGGCATTTATTTATTTATTTATTTATTTTTTTTTTTAATTTTTTTTTTCAACGTTTTTTATTTATTTTGGGGACAGAGAGAGACAGAGCATGAATGGGGGAGGGGCAGAGAGAGAGGGAGACACAGAATCGGAAACAGGCTCCAGGCTCCGAGTAGGGCATTTATTAAGAACGCCGAATTTATAAGTGTTTTTATTGAAAATAAACATCCATTAACAAGCTCGTTTAAACACATTATTTCCTAGCAATTAATTTATAAACGCAAGGACCACAACTTGTCAAGAATATATACCTGACGAGTGTTACTACATACTAAAGTAACAAAACTGCATTCCTTTAAAATACTCTGAAGTTCAGACATCTCAATGAAAAGTACACCAGCCTTTCCTCTGGCTGGGAACTTGCATTTAGTAAATTGTTAATGCCCTTCTAGATTTATTACATTTCGATAAAGCCAACCAGGTTTTGTTTTATTGCACAAACTTTCTCCCAAACTATTTTAAAACCTTTTAATCTTACTTTTATGGCATTAACATTATTCATTTTAATTTAATGAAATCAGTCCAAATTTTCCATAATGCACCTCAATTTTAGTCTCAGGAAGGACTTCACTGTCCCTAATCTAAGAACAAGCCCTTATATTTTCTTAAATATGCTTAGCAGAATTCTTAAGGAAGAGAATGTCATTAGCATTAAAGCACATTATTAATATATAATATTATTCCAAATCAGCCTCATTTTTTAAAGTAGCATATGCTGTACTTAAAAAAAAAAATGGGAGTATTTTTTGTACTTCTCGCAAACTTACTCATCTTATAAGAAGCTTAAAAAAATCAGGAAAGTAGGTGAGCAAAGTCTAGGTTTCTTATGTACACACTAATTAGAATTCCACAACCTAGTTTTCTGCTCATTAGTCTGTTAGTCGCACTTCAGAATTACTCTGTCTAGTTTTTCACAGAAACCTAACTTCCCTTAAGCTTTCCCGGAGAGCAGGAGGGTAATTCCAGGGCACAAATTGTGCCTATGTTAACAAAAATCCTACTTGTCAAGTGATTCCTCGGAGCAAATCTGAAATCACAAAGTTACTTGAGCAGTCAGTACGGATTCCTTATACTGTCTCTTAAACCATATAAACCATATATATATATATATATATGTATATATATATATGCTTAGGACCTCCTTACTCTCAGATCCATGGTAAAATGGATGATTAACAGAAACTATTTTGTACATACAAAATACATACGCTACAAAAGAGTATGAAGAAAATCAGAAGTTGGTATAATTGGAAGTGAAGCAGACAAGCCTTTTGTAAGACTAATCAAGAAAGAGAGAAAAAGCACAAACGAACAAAATTAACAATGAAAAAATCCAGCAGCAATGAAAGAGTAAGAGAATGCCACAAATGACTTTTTACCAATAAATGTGAAGACTTAACAGAATGTATAAATTATAACAATATAATGTACTCTCTTGATAGAAGAGAAAAAAGAAAACTTGAGTAGATCCATACTATTAAATATACTGATTTGACACTTAAAAATCTACCCTCAACTCCTCTTGAAAGTCAAAATAGGGGCACCTGGTCGGCTCAGTCGGTTAAGGATCCAACTTCGGCTCAGGTCATGATCTCATGGCTCATGAGTTCGAGACCCATGTCGGGCTCTGTGCTGACAGCTCAGAGCCTGGAGCCTGCTTCAGATTCTGTGTCTCCCTCCCTCCCTCTCCCTCCCTCCCTCTCTCTCTCTCTCTCTGCCCCTCCCCTGCTTGCGTGCTCTCTCTCTCTCTCTTAAAAATAAACATAAAAAAAATGTTTTTAAAACAAAGTCAAAATATATCCTACAACCTTCCTATAAAGCTATCATTCCAGTATTAAACAAATACGTCCATAGGAAACAGGAGGATAGTTCTCAGATCACCTCTACTGAGCTACTATAATTTTGAAATAAATCAGGCAAGGATAATTAAAAGAAACTAAAACTACAGACCAATATCTTCAATTTGAACCTGGATATAGAATACTTCAACAAATATATATTTTTCAAATTTTATTTATTTATTTTGGAGACAATCTTAAGCAGGCTCTGCACTATCAGCGTGGAGCCCAATGCAGGGCTTAGTACCGTGAAACTTGAGATCACGACCTGAGCTGAGACCAAGAGTCCGAAGCTCAACTGACTGAGTCACCCAGGTGCCCCAGAATTCTTCATCAAATATTAACAAATTAAATCTAGCAGTGTATTTAAAAAGATAAAAATCGAGACTAAATTCATTGTATTAAGAGGATGCAAGAGAAGTTTAAACACTAGAATGAGAGAAGGGAGACTATAAGATTAAGCTCTACATATGAAGAAAAACCATTTGATGAAAAAAAGATCCACTTATGATTCTTTTAAAAATCTCAGTAGATCAAAAAGATAACCTCCTTATGCTACTTAAACAAGTGCACGCGTGGACGTGCACACACACACACACAAAACAAACAAAAAAAACCCTGACCCTCCCTTCCCCTAAAAAGACTTTAAACATTTTCATGAAGTATTAGAAGCATTCCCTTTACAATCAAGAACAAGTCAAGGACGCCAATACTGCCATTCTTTTGATTTTACCAAAGCCTACTGGGTAAAACAAGAAAACTAAATAAAGGAACAATAATTTAAAAAGGTGGAAACAAAACTTTCATTACCGCTAGCATCAGACTGTTTACAAGAAAATCTAAAGCACCTGCAAGCAAAGTTTTGGAATGAATGATTCAGCCAAGTGGCTGGATACAAGATGAATATACAAAAAATATACCGCATTTCTATTTGCCAACAAGAGCTAAAAAACAATTTCACATATATACACACACAATCAATGTAATCAGTAAAAAAATAAAGTTTCAAGGAATAAATTCACTAAAATAAGTACAAGATCCATATGGAATAAACTATAAGACAAAGAAAACACAAGTATCAAAAATATATTATTTTTGGAGATAGAAAGCCTGAAAATTGTGACAATCATCAGTTTGCCCCAAATTCAATGCAATCCCAAACAAAGTCCCAACAAGTTATTTTAAAAGCTGATTCTAAAATTTAAATGGATGAGCAAAAAACTAGAAATAGTCAAAACACTTTAGGAATTTTCCCTGCTGTGTATTGAAACATGTAGTGATAGTAATTAACACATTGTAATATTAACTCACAGATTAACAGAAGAGAACAGAGAGCCAACAAACAAACCCATACCTATCAAGAAAATTAAGATGAAAAAGAGTAAAAGGAGAATCAATGTAATAAATACTCTGGGACAAATAGTTATCCATTTGGGGTAAAAAAAAAAAAAAAAAAAAAAAAAAAAAAAAAAAGCACAACAAAAACCCATTTTTTTTTTTTTTTAAAAATAATATATATTTTTTTTTTTTTTTATGAATGTGAAAGGGTTTTTTTTTTT
>NW_026057581.1:15675458-15693504 GCF_023721935.1 Panthera uncia
AAAAAAAAAAAAAAAAAAAAAAGAAAGAAAGTGGAACCCAAACTCACACTGTATTTTTTTTTTAAATAAACTTCAGATGTATTTTTTTATCTGAATGTGAAAGGGTTTTTTTTGTTTTTTTGTTTTGTTTGTTTTGTTTAGAAGAAAACAGAGAAAAAACATGCAAGACCTTATGGGAGGGAAGAATTTAAGGCAAGCAAATATATTTAAAAATCTCCAGAAAAACAACAACAAAAAAAATACTAATCATAAATGAAAAAGCTTAATAGTTTGATGATATTAAAACCAAGAACTTCTGTGTACCAAAAGGTACTTTATTTATTCATTTTAAAAAATTTTTAAATGCTTATTTATTTTTGAGAGAGAGAGAGAGAGAGAGAGAGAGAGAGAGCACAAGCAGGAGAGGGGGAGAAAGAGGGAGACCCAGAATCTGAAGCAGGCTCCAGGCTCTGAGCCGTCAGTACAGAGCCCGACGTGGGGCACGAACCCACAGACCGCGAGATCATGACCCGGGCCGAAGACGGACGCCCAACCGACAGCCACCCAGGCGCCCCCCAAAAAGTACTTTAAAGAAAGTAAAAAAGTAAGCCCAGAACTAAAGCACATAACATGAGTAAAGAGCTGTTATCCAAAATATATTTAAAAAAAAAAGATGTTTAAAATGCATAAAAGATACAAGTAAGCATTTCAAGAAAGTGGTATACAAGTGAAGACATGTTTAACATTATTACTAATTGGGGAAAAATAAATCCAGAGCAGAACAAAACACTACTTTTTACCCATCCAACTGGAAAAAATAAAAACAATGACAATACCAAGTACTGGATAGCACAAAATGAATTCTTGGACACTGATGGAGGAAATGTAAAATTTCCAAAAAACTCTGGAAAACCATCTCGCATCATCTTATGAAGCTGAACATCTACGCTCCCTGAATGTCCTGGAAAACTCACACATGTGCACTAGGCTATGAGAGTATTCGGAGCTGCACTGTTTGTGACAGCAAAAAGGGAGAAATAACTGAAATTCATCAACAAGAGAATGGAGGTACATACTGCGTCATGTAATAAAATATTGTTACAGCAATGGGAAGAAATAGCTGCTTTCAACAACATGCATACATTTTAGAAACAAGGTTGAGTGAAAAAGCTGTTAAAATTAGGGAACATAATTTTATTTTTAAAGCTCAAACTCAAGCAAAGCTAAAAAGTATACTGTTTGAGAATATGTAATTATTTTTATGAAGCATTAACATGATGAACACAAAGTTGAGGACGGTAAATACCTCTAAAGAGCAGACAGAGGGAAATACTGACGAGCACGCAGGTTGATGCAATGGTATTGACGATGCGCCAGTTTTCACACTGGGTGGTGGAATGAAAGATCACCATGTTGTTTTTATGCTTTATAACACATCACATACAGGGGCACCTGGGTGGCTCAGTCAGTTAAGCGTCCGACTTTGGCTCAGGTCACGATCTCACGGTTCATGAGTTTGAGCCCCGTGTCGGGCTCTGTGCTGACAGCTCGGAGCCTGGAGCTTGCTTTGGGTTCTGTGTCTCCCTCACTCTCTGCCCCTCCCCCTCTCGTGCTCTGTGTCTCTCTCTCTCTCAAAAATAAACGTTAAAAAACAAAAATTTGTAATACATTACATATATTAACTTACATATGTCAAATATCGTATGGTAAAAATTTAAAACAAAGTATTAAAATTAAAGCTTATACAAAAGATAGACTATGAAAGCTCTCCTGAAAAACCGATCTATTTATTTCTTCCTAGTTTATACATTTTCCATTCCCACATCTGCAACATTCACTATTTTATTTAAATCCCATGTGGGGCACCTGGGTGGCTCAGTCGGTTGAGCGTCCGACTTCAGCTCAGGTCATGATCTCATAGTCCGTGAGTTCGAGCCCCGCGTCGGGCTCTGTGCTGGCAGCTCGGAGCCTGGAGCCTGTTTCAGATTCTGTGTCTCCCTCTCTCTGACCCTCCCCTGTTCATGCTCTGTCTCTCCCTGTCTCAAAAATAAATAAAACGTTAAAAAAAAAATAAATCCCATGCAATAATTTTCAGAGTAGTGTCAAATATGATGGATGTTAAGAACAAGTAAAGAGCACTGTAAGGAAGAATATAATGACGTTATGGAGAATTATGTGAATGTTACATGTTACGTTTATCCCCAAACTGATTAAAATTAAAATAAATCAAAGTCATCTAATTTTCATTCATGTATTCTTTCTCTCTAGAAAGAGTAAAAGAAACACATTAACATAATTTAGTGCCCTTCTTTATTTTATTGGTGCGTAATGGGCAAAGTCACTTTCTTAGCCACCCTATTACACTAAACAAATTAATCTTTTCTTAAAATGTTAGAAAACAATAAAGATCTATCCATGACCGAGGTGTTTCTTCTTTTTTTGTGGGTTTTTTAAGGGCTTGCCATTAGTGCTAGATTCAAATCAGTTACTTGTACTAATGGTTTAAAAAAAAAAAAAGAAGGAAAGGAGGAGAAAGAACAATAAATAAATTGAACAATTACAGTATCTTCAATGGAGAAAAAACCTTAGAACCACAGCATTGTAGAAAAATAGCCATATATAGAAGACAAAAGTCAAACTTTCAGGGGGAAAAAGCAAAGGCCTGTTGAAAAAATAGTGAAATTAAAATAAAATTAAAAAGGGGCACCTGGGTGGCGCAGTCGGTTAAGCCTCCGACTTCAGCCAGGTCACGATCTCGCGGTCCGTGAGTTCGAGCCCCGCGTCAGGCTCTGGGCTGATGGCTCGGAGCCTGGAGCCTGTTTCCGATTCTGTGTCTCCCTCTCTCTCTGCCCCTCCCCCGTTCATGCTCTGTCTCTCTCTGTCTCAAAAATAAATAAAATCATTAAAAAAAATTAAAAGAAAAGAAAAAAAGAAAAAATAGTGAAAAAGTATCTGCCCTAGATGAATCATCCTAATAAAAATAACAACAAATTTTTACAGCATATTATCCAAAGGAAGAAATGAATTTCCTTTAATCAGCAGGTCGGCCAGCAAAGATTTGAGAAATCTCAATACTTTTATTACTGAAAGATTTTTATCTCATATTGTTAAAGACAAAATGATATTATTCCTTAATTATATTTGAGAGAAAAACTATTTCATTTAAAAAAAATTTTTTTTAAGTGTTTACTTATTTGGGGGGGGGGGGGGGGGGGGTGTGAGCAGGGGAGGGGCAGAGAAAGGGAGACACAGAATCCGAAGCAGGACCCAGGCTCTGAGCTGTCAGCACACAGCCCGATGCAGGGCTCGCACTCACAGACCGTGAGATCATGACAAGAGCTGAAGTTGGACACCTAACCGACTGAGACACCCAGGCGCCCCAAAAACTATCTCATTTTTAATTTGCCCCGAATGTGTACGTAAAAATGAAAGCCAAGTAGTAATTCTAGGCAGCGAACCGCACAGAACAATGCTCACTTGGTATTCATCCTCGGTCTTAAATAAGTGTAGCCTGCCAAGTGTAGCCCACTGGATTATTCTGAAACTCATTATCCAATTTCTTTTTCTAGAACCTTTGTTCCGCTTCCTCCTTCCTATAGGCATTTAGTTCACTGTTCTTAAAATTCTTTGCCACGGGAGTAAGAAAGAAGGAAACGCAAAACAAGCACACATTTATTTTTCTCCTTGCAGCAGCTCTAAACCCTTACTGGATGTAAAGCATCTCTTACAGCCTGTGTGTCTTACATGCTTTATGTCTACAGCAATGAGGGAAGGGACCTTTAGTCAACCTTGGAAAGGGACAGCATGGCTATAGTGATTTCTCTGTTCTTTCTAGGCTCTTCTGCAAGAGTATCATTAAAGGATCCTGTTTGTTATGTACCTTCCAGATTGCATGGAAGAAGGGGGTGCGAGAAGAAGAAAATGGAGAGACGCTTCAAGGTTGCTGCACATCACAACATAACTATTCAGACCAACGCCACAGCATCTTGGAGGTTCGCAGGTTGGTCCAAGGGATGGAAAACCTGAATAGCCAGAAATATTTCTACTAAAGATACTTAGCTAGGAACCTAAATCGATTTAAAAAAAAAAGAAAAAAGACTTTCCATTGGATTCATATATAGCTAAATTACTGTCAAAATATTCCACTATAATTAGAAAATATAATAAGGACAAAGAAATAATAAGTCATGAAATATAAATGCTATAATGGGAGCTTTAATTATATCCTTTTAATCGATTTTACTCATTAACACACAGTGTTGGGAGACGATCCACCTGTCTTCCCCTCTCCACAGACTATTTAATATTGAATGCATTTTTCATATTATCTGGAAAAACGAACACTAGGTTTTCTACCATGAAAACCAATTTTTGCCTTTAAATTTTTTATACAAAATTACAACCATTGTAATTAATAAAAACCATAAAGCCATATAAAGGAAAGTTAAGCTTCCTCAGACCCTTCCTTCCACCTTTGTAAACATATTTGTGTGAAATGTGTATAAATATGTAGGCGTGTATGCCTTTGAAATTTGATTAAACTTATAAACTGAGATATTTTACAAGCTACCGTGCAATTTCGTTTTCCTCATTCATCAATAAACCACCACTGTCAATTGAAAGAATTAACATTTCTTGAAAAGGTGCATAATATATCCCAAAATACAGTGTATTAAACTGATTCAACCATTCTTTCCCCTGAATAGCATTCATATAATTTTATCTATCTTGGGCTTTCGTCATTACAAAAAAATACTGCATCACAAGAACATACAGAGATAGGCACATACATGTTAAAACACAGGCATCATATTGGTACTTTTATTGCTATGGGACAGTCTCATAAATAGGACTTTCAAAAGAGATGCAACGATCTCTCATAATCCTACCAGCAATATCTTAATTTGTAGAAACAGTTACAGAATAGCTACAGAAGTAGCTAAAGCACTTCAGGAAGTAAAGTCCATATACTTTCAGGTATCAATCAGTCTAAGGTGATTTCTAATTCCGTGATATGTTTTCACTGATAGATTTAGTAAGGCTGCAATTATAGGGATCTGAATAGGAATCTCTGTTAAGAATACAGAATACATTGGGGTTGACTTTAATTTACCTTTTTTTGACACTTCTGCCCCATTAAGTTCTTTTTGTGCTTCTTCAATTTTATCTAAGAAAAACAAAGAGATTTTACAAATCAATGCATCATATACAAATAAGAATGCAGTAAGACAAACACACTACTTATACAAGGAGCCTCATACATAGTAATCAATATTTATTGAATTACTTATGAAATAAATATGTGTAAACTGTTAAAGTAATGACATATTCCCTTATTTTAAAACTGAATATATAATTTCAATCACGTCTTTGTCACAAGGACCAGTTGCAATCAATGAATGTTTCCATAATGCAAATAATTAGTGCGTTTTAAATACTGAACGATAATTAACACATGTTTAGGTGCCTAATAAATACCTAAAAATAAAGCTTTCCTTATAAAGACACATGAATGCCCAGTAGTGATTTTATTAGAGAGATGTAACAAATGCCTGCTAGCTTAGAAACAAGTCTAAACGAAGTCCATGGATGGCCTAAAACCTATGCCAAACATGGAAGAAGGAAAAGGAAGAACCGGACAAGAAATGAAAGGAGAAGCAGAAGAATAGTGGAATACCCGTCCCTCTTGCCAACGGTTGGTACCAGGATAGTTACGTATGAAGTGTGGGTAGCCGACTGCAACAGAGAGCCACTCTATCAGAGTAATGACTCTAGAACTGTTACATGTGAGCCAGTTCTGAAGATCAGGTGTAACCCACAAGTAATAAAGGTGTAACCCACAAGTAATAATTACCAAGGCGCGGGGAGGGCTGCCCCAGGAGCGGACAGGAGAGGGTGATGAGCGTGAGCCCAGAGCCTGCAGTTGTTAGAGCTGAGGCTCGGAGCACAAGTGGATTTTGTAAAAAAGTGTGTGTTATACTTTGGTTAACAATTAATGCAAGGGCGCCTCGGTGGCTCAGTCGGTTAAGTGTCAGACTTCGGCTCAGATCGGAGTTCGTGAGTCAAGCCCCATTTCCGGTTCAGCCGCTGACAGCACAAAGCTCGCTTGGGATTTTTCTCTCTCCCTCTCCCTCTCCCCCTCTCCCACATGCGTGCGTTCCCTCTCTCTCAAAAGTAAACATTAAAAAAAAAAAAAACAACGATTACTTTAAATTGTATAAGGATGTACTTATTTGATGATGAAGACAATAACTAATTCCAGCTTTAATACAGGGGCCTAAGTACTCGTTATAATGGTAGAAGTTACAAAATTCCCAGGGTACTTTCTTGTACTGAAAAGAATACAGTACCAATAATTACATAATATTTTAGTTAATGCATGGAAGTATCATTTAACAATTTTCAAAATACTGGTACTTCAGCCATTTACGCCCTCTGGCATCCACCGCCAGTTCCCAAAATGGTCTCCAGTGCTAGGCCTACCGCCACTGGCCAGGCAAGATCAACTTCCAAAATGCTGATCCTTTTCCAAACAAATAAAAGACACGGATCCCCGCCACAGGGGCCCTCTCAACCACCTGCTTCTTCTCCCATTAACCTTGAGGAAGAAGCCAGAAAATTCAGAGAACCTTCCATTTTCTGATCAAACTTCTTTTAATCACAGGTTGATTCACCCGGTCGGCAAAATAAAAGCGGAGTGGGAGCAGCAGGAAAAACGGAGTCGAGCTAGCTTGAAGTATTAGACACTGTCAGCACTGGTCAAAAATAAATTTTCATCCTGATAAGTGTATCCCCATGGCAATGTCCTATTTGTTTGCTAATTATCAGATCCAGCATGAGATCTACAAGTAGAGGTAACCTAGAGAAATATTACAATTTTTCTTATTCACAAATTTTAGTTATTTCTCATGAAATGACAAGTGAACTGGAAACGGTCCTAAAAAAAGAAAAGAAAACAAAACAAAACAAAAAGCAAAACACCTCTTATTAAATGTAGAAAGTGGACCCTGCATCAGCAGTAATTTTATTTCAAAAAGAAAACTACCAAATGCATGGATGAAATCTATGTTAACGTAAGTAACAAAAGGACAAGGGCTGCTTTTTAAAAAAGTAAAGTATATGAAGTATGCTGTATACCTTTAAAATGTAAAGAAACAAACCATGAATTTAAATACACAGTCCTTGAGAAACATAAAAAGGAAAAAAACACTCTCATTTCTATGCCAGCAGTCCCTCCAAACTTAAGAACCATAAATATATACATACATATTATATATATTCTAGTAGTAATGACTGTGTTTGTTTATGCACACATAATTTGGCATTATACAATAAAACACCTTTTTTTATTAACAGAAGCGATTGTGGCTCAAAGCAACAAAAACTCATGATTTAACACATATTTAAGAATAACTGCTATTCAGTACACTGAGGTTTGGCCACCTTCTGCTTGCACTGGTAACATAACAAATTCTAAGAAAAATGACCTCAATTTACATGTGATCACAAAATACTGGTCTTTGTTGTTGAATTTTCAATTAAGTTGCTTTTTTCTCTTGATAATAACTCTGCATAAATCAGCAGATTTAGGACATCTACTTTGGTAGGTATAAGTATCTACTTAAATTCTTCTACCGAAAGCCCCAGTTCAATAGGTAAATACAATTTTCATTTAGAGAGCTTGTAATAGTATTAAAAGCCTTTGCTTCAATTTTTAGAGAAAGTCCTGTTTATATTTAACCTATGCTTTCGGATTTTTCAGGTCAAATATATTTCAGAGACACTCCAAAATCACAGAGAAAGGACTCATACATTGTCTGCTCTTAATTGGTTCATACAAGGCAACTTACTGATTTTTAAAGCACTATTTATCATTTTTTCACTATGACTCAGAGCAATAAATGTGTTTTTACATTTCAACCAATTACACATGTGTACACATAATTCAGGAACAAACTTACCCACACTCCATCTTCAATCTTTTCCTATTAAAAATGAATAATGCTCCCTTGCCCAGCCAGCTATATTGATTTTACAACCCACTGCTGGATTCAGAACCTGATATAAAAAGAAGTTCCCTACGCATCTTTTTTACTTTTTATTTTCTTTCCCCTTTTCCCTTTACCAAGGGTAACACTTCCCAGCAGTAATACACGATCCCACTTGTAAGCCTTGATTTGGGGGCTTGGGGGTGTTACTTAGAATGGGATCTCAGATTCGGAGACACCTTCCATCATGCCCTCCATGTCACTGTTATCTGAGGTAACAATCTCACAAAGAAATACACATCGAGAAATAAACTGTAGTTTCTCTGTTGCTGTTGTTTAAGAATAAAAATAGATGTGTAAGCAAAATGGACATTCACACCATGTCAGTAGGTCTAAAGTGAGTAATGCGTTCTTACTGTAATGAGTTTTTAGCGTATTTAAGATGTAATTCTAATTAGTTCAATTTTTACTAAATGTATTTGGAGGAGCTGTCACCTGGTAAAGACTCCAGCAACATGAATGGATCCATAATCTTTTCTACAATCCAGAGGGGCCCATGGCTGAGAAAGTAACAGGCCAGGAGAAGGGAGAAGCTACTAATCACGTAAGTCGTATTTTGGTTCTGCAACTATTGAAAATTTACAACTTCTTACAGATTTCCTTCCCCAATAAGGCACAGAAATTGTGAATGGTAAAGATTATGAACAATTTTGTACAATGCCTCACATATTTAAAAACTTTTGTACACACAAACCATGTAAAAATATTTTATTTCCATCATCCATAAATAATTAAAGGGAAAACATCTCTTTATTTGTGAAAGATAATCTGAAACCATGGAGCAAAAAAAAAAAAAAACAAAACAAAAAAAACACCCCAAAACAAAAAACAAAACCAAAACCAAGTCCCAGAGCCCTTAAGAAACAACCTTTCTTGGGGCACCTGGGTGGCTCAGTTGGTTACGCGTCCCACTTTGGCTCAGGTCATGATCTCACAGTTTGTGAGTTTGAGCCCCATGCTGGGCTCCGTGCTTACAGCTCAGAGCCTCGTGGCCTGCTTCAGATTCTATGTCTCCCTCTCTCTGCACTCCTCCACCGTTCACACTCTGTCTCTCTCAAAAATAAATTAGCATTAAAAAAAAAGTTAAAAAAAAAAAAAAAAAGAAACAACCTTTCTTGGGGTGCCTGGGTGACTCAGTCAGTGGAGCATCCAACTCTTGATTTTAGTTCAGGTCATGATCTCACAGTTCATGGGACTGAGCCCTGTGTCATAGCACAGAGACTGCTTAGGATTCTCACTCGCTCTCTCTCTCTCTTTCTCTGCCCCTCCTCTGCTCACTCTCTCTCTCTCTCAAAATAAATAAATAAACTTTAGGGGAAAAAAAAGAAAATAACCTTTCTTTTAGGGCTCTGGGGAGAAGACTGAATAATTGAAACAAATCACAACAGTAAAGCAATCCTCCTGGTAGGTTTCTGCTCTTGACCATTTCCATCCCGTGGTGAAGTGGGGTGGGGGTGGGGCTCCCTGAACACCACCCCTCAAGAGCCTCAGGATGCAGGGCATCCCAGCTTTGGGGACCAACACACAAAGTCGTTAGGATTTGATTCCACAAAAGCTGTGTTTTCACTGTGGTGAACATCCACCCCGTGTCAGGAACAACAGGAGGGGCTGAAGATGGGAGAACAAGCCAAACCAAACAGACAGGCTTTCCTGGAGGGGCTTACAGATGATCATACCCTTTAAACAATCCCTTGACTCTCAATTTGAAGGTAAATATAAAGCCCGGGTTCCGCTGTGTGGCCAACTCACAAGGTCCTCCTCGGCCTCACCCCCAGCCCCACTGCTGTTTTCTTTCCAGCTTCAGCCGCCCCCTCAGGGCAGGCCCCATCAGATCCCACCCCATCCCTTCTCTTAACACCCTCATTCACAGTCTGTCACTCCCTGCTCTGTGCCACCACCAGACCTTGCATGCGGAACCCTGTCTCTCTGCGGTGACCTGTCTCATGATCATTAGTAATGATGACGATACGATGGCCCTGCATGATTTACTGATTGGAGAAATGCTGGCAATAACCTGCCAGGCCGCAGAGAAGCGCTGGTGCATTCTGAGAAAGAGAAAACAGGATCCAGGCACACAAACTTACAACCGGCATTGGGTGGTTTCACTGAAGAACCCAGCATCATATCCTCTTTAACGTTACAGATGATTTCGACATTTGGGAAGCTGTATGCCTACCGTGAAAAACACTTGAGTGAACTCTTTCTTACTCCATGCGATCAAGAACAAATGATCTCTACCTTCATTTTACTAGCTCATCCTTCTCTGCCACTTTTCGGATCTGTACCTAATAACCCCGGCTCTAACACCACAGACTCTCCCTCTTCCCTTGGCCCTAAAAGCACAAAGCACAAAAGCTAATAGTAGAATCGTATGAAGTAGATCCTAATGAACTGTAAAAGGCACCTCTATTTACTGAAAGAGAAGCCATCTGATTGAAAAAGGATCACCATATGCGACTGTACTATTTTTACTACTAAATAAGCATAACTCCTACGTCCCCTCGTTACCCGTCAGCACAAGCTCCCTTACTCTTACTGTTAACTGCTACAGCTATTTCAGTAAGACTAAATATAGACAATGATGTAATGTTAAGAACGCATCTAATACCCATACATGCTTTTAATTTTTTTTAATGTTTATTTATTTTGAGAGAGAGAGAGAGAGAGAGAGAGAGAGAGAGAGAGAGAGGGGGCGAGTGCCAGGGAAGGGCAGAGAGACAGGGACAGAGAATCCCAAGCAGGCTCCGTGCTGTCAGTGCAGAGCCTGATGCTGGGCTCGATCTCATGACCTGAGCTGAAATCAGGAGGCTGACTGAGCCACCCAGGTGTCCCCAATACATGCTCTTCTAAATGATACTTGTCCCTGGTGTTCACTACTAAATCAGCTAAGTAAGCCCACATTTGTAAGTCACACATTTTAACCTGTAGTTACACATCTTTGTGCCTCTGGACCTGTGTCTTTCAGGAAGAGGACACTGTGCAATAATGCTGAAAATGATTATCCAGACCAGTAGTATTTCAAATTGGAAAATACCTTGCCTGAAGTATACAGGGAAAAAAATACAAGACTCAATTCTGTGCTAATAAATTTGAAAATTGTGATTGATTAGTAAAAGGTTCCAGAGAGCATGAAATTACTCAACTTGATCCAGGAATAACCACGGATGAAACGAAGAAAGTTACCAGAGGACGACAAAGAACTACTTTGTTTAAAGGTTCCAGGCCCAGATGCTTTTGTTATCAAATTCTTTCCAATTCTGAAAAGTAAAGCATTTCCTAAAAAGTTTCAGAGCACAGGATAACACAAAAGCTGTTCTAAGTCATTTTATAAAGCTGATATGGCCCTGACATCAATGTGACCAAAGGGGAAGAAAAATCAGCACCACAGACAAGTTCCATATATGAATATGGATTTAACAATCTATATCAAGGGGTTCCTGGGTGGCTCAGTCAGTTAAGCATCCGACCTCAGCTCAGGTCATGATCTTACAGTCCATGAGTTTGAGCCCCACATCAGGCTCTATGCTGACAGTTCAGAGCCTGGAGCCTGCTTCATATTCTAGGTCTCCCTCTCTCTCTGTCCCTCCCCTACTTGTGCTCTGTCAAAATAATAAAAACACATTTAAAAAAAATAATCCTTGGAACAGAATAGAGAACCCAGAAATGGACCCACAGATGTATGGCTGGCTAATCTTTGACAAAGCAGGAAAGAATATCCAATGGAATAAAGACAGTCTCTTCAGCAAACGGTGTTGGGAAAACTGGACAGCAACATGCAGAAGAATGAACCTGGGCCACTTTCTTACACCAGACACAAAAATAAATTCAAAATGGGTAACAGAACTAAATGTAAGACAGGAAGCCATCAAAATTCTAGAGGAGAAAGCAAGTAATAACCACTTTGACCTCAGCCGCAGCAATTTTTTACTCAACACGTCTCTGGAGGCAAGGGAAACGAAAGCAGAAAGAACTATTGGGACCTCGTCAAGATAAAAAGCTTCTGCACAGTGAAGGAGACAATCAGCAAAACTAAAAGGCAACCAGCAGAATGGGAGAAGATATTTACAAATGATATATCAGATAAAGGGGCAGTATCCAAAATCTATAAAGAACTTCTCAAACTCAACAGCCAAAAAAACAAATAATCCAGTGAAGAAATGGGCAAAAGATGTGAATAGGCTCTCTTCTAAAGAAGACATCCAGATGGCTAACACATGAAAAAATGCTCAACATCACTCATCATCAGGAAAATACAAGTCAAAACCCCACTGAGGTACCACCTCACACCACTGAGAATAGCTAAAAGTAACAACTCAGGCAACAACAGATGTTGGCGAGGATGCGGAGAAAGAGGATCTCTTGCACCGCTGGTGGGAATGCAAGCTGGTGCAGCCACTCTGGAAAACAGTATGGAGGCTCATCAAAAAATTAAAAATAGAACTACCCTACGACCCCGCAATTGCACTACGAGGCATTTATCCAAGGGATCCAGGTGTGCTGTTTCGAAGGGACACATGCACCCCCATGTTTAGAACAGCGCTATCGAGGGGCGCCTGGGTGGCTCAGTCGGTTGGGCGGCCAACTTCGGCTCAGGTCATGATCTTGCGGTCTGTGAGTTCGAGCTCCGCGTTGGGCTCTGTGCTGACAGCTCGGAGCCTGGAGCCTGTTTCAGATTCTGTGTCTCCCTCTCTCTGACCCTCCCCCATTCATGCTCTGTCTCTCTCTGTCTCAAAAATAAATAAACGTTAAAAAAAAATTTTTTTTTAAAAAAGAACAGCACTATCGACAATAGCCAAAGTATGGAAAGAGCCCAAATGTCCATCGATGGATGAATGGATAAAGAAGATGTGGGGTATATATATATATATATATACATATATATATACATATACAATGGAGTATTACTTGGCGATCAAAAAGAATGAAATCTTGCCATGTGCAACTATATGGATGGAACTAGAGGGTATTATACTAAGCAAAACTAGTCTGTCAGAGAAAGACAAAGATCATATGACTTCACTCACATGTCAAATTTAAGATACAAAACAGATGAATATATGGGAAGGGAAGCAAAAGCAATATAAAAACAGGGAGGGGACAAAATATAAGAGACTCTTAAATACAGAGAACAAACTGAAGGTTGCTGGAGGGGTAGTGGGTGGGGGGATGGGCTAAATGGACAAGGGGCTTAAGAAGGACACTTGTTGGGATGAGCCCTGGGTGTTACACAAAGGGGATGAATCACTGGATTCTACTCCTGAAATCATTGTTGCGCTGTATGCTAACTAACTTGGATGTAAATGAAAAAATAAAAATAATTAATAATTTAAAAAATAACAATCTACACCAAGAAGTACAGGGGCGCCTGGCTGGCTCAGTGGAGCATATGATTCTTGATCTTGGGGTCGTGAGTTTGAGCCCCACGCTGGGGCACAGAGATCACTTAAGAAAACTTAAAAAAAATTAATTTTTTTAAAAGAAGTATATTCAAAGTTTGGAAAGCCACACCCAAGTAGGGTGTGAAATAAGTATGCAAAGATATTTCAGTATTAGGAAGGATATTGTTGTGACATAACTGCAGCAGGACAATGGAGGAAAAAGGTAACAATGTCCAGAACGGACTTGACTAAATCACATCTATCATTAGTATAAAAACAAAAAAACTACAAACAAACAAAAACCCGCCAACAATAAATAGAAAAGGATAGACTTCACCACATAAACCAAGTATTATTCTAATAAACACGCTAAAACAAAGAAACTGACCACTGATCATGTTCTCATTTCCTTGAGGAAGCCTTCCCCAACCCAGTCTCCTACCACTGGTCTGCACCCCCAGCGCTGTGCTCTCACCCCCAGAGCAGTGTTCACCACCGCCAGATCTTCTGGGATGATTTCTACAACGTTAACACACAGGATTTATTCAATTCAGAATATATTAGCTCCCCGTGTGCTAGCCTAAAGATACACAAAGATGAGCAATTCTACGTGCAGGAACTTACAGAAGGAAACAAGCCATCTCTCTACACGCGTAACAGTGTGACTCTATCCACAGGGTGCTAAGGGAACACAGAACGGGGAGATGTGGCCGTCTTGGCAATGGGAAGAGTCCTGAAACAGCTTCATGGATGAAATATACACAGGCTGAAAATAAACAGAAGATGAGTGGTCTCACCATGGAGAGTGGATGAGGGCATTCAGGTAGGGGATCATGAGGAGGTTGCAAAGGCAAAGAAGAAGACAAGACAGTGTGTCAGGAACTCAGAGCAGTTTGGAAACAAACCTGGAGAGAGCAGGTCTAAAGATACAGGATTGGGAAACTGCCGTCTTACATATCTAGTAGTTAAAACTATACCACAGAGTTGGTGGAAGTGAAAATATGACTTACTCTCTGAAGTGATCTGGCCATAGGTAGTGAAGATCTTTGAAAACCCACTCGTCCTTAAAATTGTGACTCAACTGCTGGAAATCTAGACTGAGACCATGAAAGGAGTGGAGCAAAGGCCATTCATCACGGTGCTTCTTCTACTATGAAAAACTACATCATCCACAGCGCCTGGGATAAAGTAGGTGTTCAATAAGTATCTGTTGAGTGACTACTTGAGAAATGGTCAAGTAAATATGGTACCTCCATATGACAGAGTATTAGAAAACTATTATACTATAGGTTTCTGGAAGGAGGACCTACTGAGCCAATAACTACAGTAATGGTGGCCCCAGATTATATAAATTTTAAAAGATTTGACAAAGGATTTTAACGGGCCACCTACTCTCCAGTTAAGAATCGTGGCACACTGAGAGGCAGCTCCAACTGTTCAGGAGTAGGCAGAAGAAAGGGAAACCCAAGAAAGAGACAAAAATAAAACACAACAAAAGGAACGCATGAAAAAATTAGAACCAGAAATAATTTTAGTCACAGAGATCAAGAGAACAGTGTTTCATTGTCAAATCGGTAGATGAGGCAATCCAGAAAGACTGAAAAAGCTTCCACTGGGTTGAGCAATTAGGAGGTCCTGGCGATGCTTCGCAAAAGCAGGAGGTGAGACGAGGAGGCTGGGGGGCCGAGGGCGGAGGCAGTGATGGGACGGGAGGCAGAGAAGAGACGGGGCAGAACTATATTTCAAAACATTCAGTGGAGAAGAAGAGAGTGAACTGGGGAGCCACTGAGAAACACAGGGTTAAGAGAAAGATGTTTGGTATGGTTTTCAAAGATGTTTATAGGCACAAGGTGGGGAGCCCATAAAACGAGAGCAAAAATAAAGGGAAGAAGAGGACATATGCAGGGGCAAGACCCTTAAGGCAGCTGGTTTTAAACAGGGGGAGAGCCAGGGCCATCCTCTGAGGTCACAGGGAAGGAGAGGAGAAGGTACGTCAGATGAAAAATCTACCGATGGGAAGGATGAGTTTGACGGAGCGCAGATCCAATGGACTCGATTTTACTGAGAGAAGAGGCACAGCATAGCTGGCTACAAAGAAAACGGAGCCCAGTGTTTCTGGGACAGGCCTTCCAGACTGGCTAAGATGAGCCAAATTATTGACGCGAATGGAAGAGCTGACCGGTTTTAAGGCCCTTTTATTTAAGGACAAATAAAAGCTCTTGATGAACAACAACTAGGGAATCTGTGAAGTAGAAACCCACGTGTATCTGACGGCTCCCATGTGCACAGCAGTGCTGTTTATTCTAACAAAGTCTGGCAACCTGCATGAAGGATTGGAGGAGGAATGCCAAATTTGGACTTTTCCAGGGGGAAGGACGAAAAGAAGGGGGAAGGCGCTTTCCAGGGGGAAGGACTTTTCCAGGGGGAAGGCGCTAGAGGATGGTTCCTGTGAGCAGGCAAATACACAAGATGGGGTAGTGGCTCGGTGGGTGGTGGGTCAGGAGGAGCCGAGGAAGGAAAAGATGGAAAAGTGAAGGCAGGGGACAGGGAGCAGGACCAAAATGTACCATAAAATTCCAACTGTGAAATGCCTAGCCTTGCTGTACTTCCACGCATATAGAAAAGTATACCTTTATGTATTTTGCAGAATTGTCCATTTATCTTTCGGAAAGCATATTTCCATTGTGACACTGAGGAAAAAATTAAAGTTGTTCAAAGAGAAAAGTTAAAAGCTTCACCATGCTTTTAAAATTATGGATCAAGGGTGCCTGGGTGGCTCCGTCGGTTAAGCATCTGACTTGGGCTCAGGTCATGATCTCCCTGTCTGTGGGTTCGAGCCTCGCGTCGGGCTCTGGGCTGACAGCTTGCAGCCTGGAGCCTGAAGTCTGCTTCAGATTCTGTCTCTGTCTCTTTGCCCCTCCCCTGTTCACGCTCTGTCTCTCTCTTGCAAATATAAACAAACGTTAAAAGAAATCTTTTAATAAATAGATAAAACTGTGGGTCGATGAAATGCAACATTTCTTCTATAAGAAAATCATCTTGATAGCAAAACTAACTATGGGATAACAAAATGTACACAGACACACTGTGAATATGTTACCACTAAACCATCTCAGGCTTTTGAATTATTTTTTGTCTCTTAATAACATATACCTGGTTTCACTTTGCAGACAGTTCCTTAGCCTTGATGAGCAGAGCTAAGTATTAGGCCACTGTATGCTAACTACTTATAATAGTGGGGTAACTATACCTTTCCACCCCTAGAGGGAGCTGGGAAGACCACTGGTTTTTAGAGCTGAGCACACGTTTCCTAAGAAGTCAAAAACTAAGCAAACTCCCAGAGTCTCCCTCCTGAAACTTCACCCAGGTTCAGAACCCACGAGAAGTTCCATCGAGGAGGCTAAGTCGGATGCAAGCTCCTTCCTCAGATGGCTGCCAAAGCAAGGTCGGGTCCCTCAGGGCCACCCTTCTGGCTCCTGGCTTCTGCTCTTTCATGCATCACCTAGAACAGCAGAACTCAAGCTCTGCTCCCTTAGTACTGGAGTCATTTTAAAAGTCTTCATATGAAGGCTGCACCCCACATCAATCAAATCAGCATTAGAAGTTTCCCAGGTGATTCTAATATGAAGCCAAACCTGAAAAATCAATGTTCTGTCAATTACAGATATTATCAGGTCAAGATTCAAAATTGTACAAAACGCAAGCAGTTAGGGAAAAAAACGTCTTATCAGCTGGCTCCTTGAAGCAACTTTTTATCAAGCCACAGGGACGGGGAGCAGGCAGCGTCTGCCTTATCAAGGGAGCTGCTGATGTTGGGAGAGACCAGGGAAGATAAGGAAGGTCAAATTCCATGTGTAGTTCATGGCTAAGGGGGTGCAAGCAAAGTATACAGCTAAGGTGCAAACCCAAAGCATACACTCCTAATAAGCATTATATCACAGATAGATCCATTTATTCCCAAGATGAAAATCGATCTCCACCTGAAAAAATGTATGTTTGGAAACACAGAAACTATTTAAACGTAATAAGCTACCGCACAAAGATGCTAAAATTGACATGGGATAATACAGTTTTCCAATAATCACATTAAAACACGTGGCCTATTTTGGTTCAGATATTATTATTGTGAGAGTATGGCAACACTGGTATCCTCATCCCATTTGATGCTTTCTGATGTCGTGGATGGGAGGAGGTAGTCATGGTAACTATGATGGGGAGAGAAAGGAATATGAAGACAGAGCGTTCTTATCCTGAGACGTTAAATGCCAGGTTCCACTGAACTTGAGTTACTAACCCAGTAACAGATTCACACACATACACATACACGTGTATGCCTCCATGCACACACACACACACACACACACACACACACACACACCCCAAATTCAGGGGTAAGCATGTAAATATAGAGATGGCTGAGAGACACCCAAGAGGTATGGATCTCAAAGTCTGAAAAGAACTCTTCTGCTTTTCAGGCTGGCTATCTGCCTCATCCCTAGTCAGCAAATAACACATCTATTTTCCCTTTAATTTTTTAAAGGCCTCTTATTGAAAGAAAGAGAAGGGGTGGGGGAGGGAGCGAGGAAGGAAAGGAGGAAGGGAAGGGAAGGGAAGGGAAGGGAAGGGAAGGGAAGGGAAGGG
>NW_026057581.1:15693514-15737885 GCF_023721935.1 Panthera uncia
GGAAGGGAAGGGAAGGGAAGGGAAGGGAAGGGAAGGGAAGGGAAGGGAAGGGAAGGGAGGATTTAAATACAAAATGAAGGACTTAAATACAATTAATAGCAATACAACCGCTATTATAGGGCAAAAGCACAGAAACTAAGCACAGTGAGCCACACACCTCCTATGTGCCTGGGGACCCTTCCTGGGATAGCCTCCTCACCTCTCACCAGAAGTCCCTCACCAGGAAACGGTCAACACTCACAGCATGCCCAGGACCTTGGCAAGTATAATACGGGCTGGGGTAAAGAGGTTTGCTATTTCAGAGTTCTGGTTCCACTGGTTCCACGTTGTGAGCTCTAGTTACTTCAGATACAAATAAATCTATATTCTCTAAGAAGTGGGGAAAAAAGGTTGGGGTGGGAGGCGGGTGATGAAGACTAGAAATGTGAGGGAAGAAGGAAAGCAATACTGGAAATAACCGCCCGTATTCCCTTCGGGTAGAAGAAAATTATTTAGAGACTCACAAGACTGGACACGGAAGTACGACTACATTTCCTCTAGAATTCTAATTGGATGAAATGTCAGTCTGGCCTAAGGAATACTTCCATATCTGGGTTTCCCGCTGTACATCTGGCAAAGAGCTATGACTTACGGTCTTCCCAGCTACCTGCCACTGGATTGATCACCACTGTGTTGGCTCCTTCTGGGCCCGTGGATGTGCCCACTCTACCCCCTCCCCTCATGAGTCTAGACGTTATGTTGCAGTGGTTCAAGCCCTGGCCTGCTGGTTCATATACAGCATCCCTTCGGCAAGATTCAATGCTATGGAAAGACAAACTCCAAGACATCTACGCCACAGTGAAGAGACCCTGGAAAGGCCTCCCTCTGTATGACATTGAGCAGTTAACTGCATTCTAATGAAAAAGGAAACAAGATTTTTTTTTTTTTTTTGGCTTGTACCCCTACCACAAGTTTAGGAGATACAATACACTTATCATGTAATGCATGAGTATGGCCACCTCTCAGGATTGTATTTAAAGTGATTTTATCGGGGGTGCCTGGGTGGCTTAGTCAGTCGAGCGTCCGACTTGGGCTCAGGTCATGATCTCGCAGTTTGTGAGTTCGAGCCCGCGTCGGGCTCTGTGCTGACAGCTCAGAGCCTGGAGCCTGCTTCAGATTCTGTGTCTCCCTCTGTCTCTGCCCTTCCCCTACTCATGCTCTGTCTGTCTCTCTCTCTCAAAAATAAACATTAAAAAAAATTTTTAAATGATTTTATCTGATTTTGTCTTTTATTTCCTTGTGAATTTTTATTTCAAAGAACATTCCATATTTCAAATCTAGAAACATGCATTTAACTAGTAACTCAAACAAAATAAAGCCATAAATGCCATAACTGGACAATTATTTTTTTATTTTTTATTTCTTTAACGAGAGAGAAAAAGAGCAAGTGCACAAGCAGGGAAGAGGGAGAGAGAATCTTACATAGGTTCCACACCCAACATGGAGCCCAACGTGGGGCTTGATCTTACAACCCTGAGATCATGACCTGAGCTGAAATCAAGAGTCGCACACTCAACCGACTGAGCCACTCAGGTGCCCCAGTTGAAACAGTTTTTAAAGAAACTTATTTATGTATTCGACCATTTACAAACAGAACCACTGGTAGGAAAAGTCTAACAGAACAGAGAAACTAGTTTCTCTGACAAATGTGCAAAGAATAAAAGAATTAGGAAGGGTACCAATACATCAAAAGAACATAAAAGACATATCAAACTATAAAATACGTGGACCTTATTATTAATGCCCTGATTCTAACAAAATGCTTTTAAAAATTATGATACTGTGGAGAACTGGAAATTTAAACACTGTGGACATTTGATATTAAGGAATTACTGTTTGTTGTTGTTTCTTTATAAAGATGTTGTGATTATGTGAATAAAATATTACTTAACTTTTGGAACTTATATAAAAAAGCATATTAATGAAATGGTACATCTGAGGTCCGCTTGAAAACATTATGGGGTGGGGGCAGGGAGAGTGCTCACAGAGTAAATGAAACCTGACAGGCTATCTATCAGCTGTTAACCGCCAAAGGTAGATGATAGATAAGAAGAGGTTTATTATACCATTCTATTTTGTAAGCATTTTAAAACTTCCATATTCAAAAGTTTCTAAAAGATGCGCAATTTAAAAGAACTGAAAGTACTGAAGTATTATTAAAGTGTTGTTATGGCATCATAGTTCAAATAATAACCATAAGCAAGAAATGAGATACAACAGGGTTAAGTAAATGAAACAAAGCATCCATGGGCTCAGCACGCAGGGGTCATTCAATGAAGGTCACTGCCCCCACGAATAATCAGAAGCGATTATTCTGATCAAATAATTGAGGAAATCAATAATTTCAGAGGAAATCAAATAATTTCTGAACTACCACTAGGAGTCAGTTTTGTACACACCAAAGCTGAAAGGGGTATCCAAAAGAAGAGAAAATGATTTCTAGAAATTTGATATCCAGCGTTCTTAATTCCTTTGGGTATGGCAGGGGAAGGATAAGAATTTGAAGATTGGCAAGTTTTCTAAGATACAAAATTAATGTACATAGTATTCTTCCAGTTGTGTCAAAACAAAATGAGTGTGTGTGTGTATGTGTGTGTTATGGAAGGATACAGAAGTCACTTCTGCTGGTATTCAGAGCCACCCCTGAGGAAAGGGGTCCAGATAAGAAAGATATATTTCATTGTATTTTTAAAAGTCTTTTCTGTTTGAATCTGTTAACATTGTGAGATTTACTTAAGTTCTGAAACTTAATCAAAAATATACGGTATGAGAATAACACAATATTTCAACTACATAAATTGACCACTGTTAGTATACCGGCACATCAGATTCCAGGTTGTTTTCAGTGTGTATACACACACACACACACACACACACACACACGCACGCACGCGCCCGCGTGCACGTGAAGTGAACACATACTTTTTAAAATGAATTGATGCAAGAAATAGACAAGACATCTTTTTTAAAATTGGAATATCTTCATCCTACTCCAATACTGATCCATTACTTTTTAAAATTTTTTTAAAAAGCTACTTAAAAACAATAAAATAAAACTTCAAAATGTCTCTATTAAAAAATCCTATGACCATTGTGTAGCCTCTGCTAGACAGTGACACACACACACACACACACACACACACACACACACACTTCCATATGATCTCAGGGAGTGCAGCAATCTACAGAGACCCTAAACCCAGGTTAGGAACTTCTGATGTGGACCTGATCTACACTATTACTACTCTTTTGCATTCTAAGTGAGGAAAAAAGGTAAATTTTCACAGTGATACTAAACATGTTTTCATTTTTTCAATTGTTAAATTTCCCCCCAAATAATGTAACAACATAGCTCTTACTAGTACAAACTTTTCTTATGTGGCCACATGAAAAAAAAAAAGGGGGGGGGGGGAGAGTAGGAGCTTGTAATAAATAATCTGTTCTTTTTCTTAATTTCCCAGTCCTGTTATATTTAACAACTCTTTACAGAGCAGAGGAGAGTAGACAGAAAAGAAGAAAAAAATCACTGTTCTCAGGACATCAGGCATTGTGCTTGGCACAGTACATTTCATGTCATCCTTAGAACCTACCCTATGCAAAGATCTGATCTAGATACAGTATCTTCCTTGTGGAGCCCGAGCTCTAGTGCAGATGAAAATATAGGAACCGAGGAAAATACATGACTATAGTAGTACCTATAGCATATGGTAAAAAATGGTAACCTCACAAGAGGAAGAGGAAAAAAAGACACGAAGCAAAGCTCTTCTAGTACATGCTCAACCCATAATCCATCTGCTTTTGCTTACAATGGTGTGAGATAGAGAATGCTATATGGTAACATCTTCCTCCACCTCACCTACAACCAGCGGCCAGTCAACCTGGGACACCAAACTCACAAACCAAAAGGATTGGAGGATGGTCTTATTCCTCCACCATGCCAATCGGGAGGCTTCCCAGAGTCTCTTAAGTCTTTAGATAATCATCTTACTAATATTATAAAACTCTTCCACTGACAGCAAGAATCTATTACCTACCTATTTAGGATTTCTGGCTTCTGGAAATGGCAGAATGGCTTACACGGGACTAACTCTCTCGTCAATACAATAAAAGCGTGTACAAAATATTACACAAACAACACAAAGAAAGGTACTGGAGAGTGACCCAGAGCGGGCAGAAACCGGATGGGACTTGACCTTGGAAGGGGAAGCAGCAAACAAGGGAAGGTCCGCATTTCATCGGCCGTTTCCCCGGGGGCAGTCACCAGTCCCTGAAGAGCCGTGGCCGGCGCAGCCAGCAGCAGTTACCCCGGGCTGAGGAGACAGAGGTGCAAGTTGGAACCGCTGCAGGAGCTGGACACTGAGGGCAGAGGCAAATCCCAGGAGAGAGGGAGCCCCAGAGAAGAGCCTAGAACCTGTGAGCAAGCCCCTCAAATCCTTGGCTGAGTCTTCAACTGCTTGTGTGGAGGGTAAGTCTTTGAGGGACCTAACGGAAAGCAACCCACGGGCGGGCCGAAAGAGCCGAGCAGAGTAACAGCAGCACCTACCGGTGTCAATGTGGAGGCCACCAAATTTGGAACTCAAATCGTGCCACATTAGAGGATCCACATTAGAATACAAGGCAAACACCTTGTACTTCCAAAGAAGTCCCCGTAGGCCATGCCTTGGGATTAACATCACATCCTAGCCTCGGGGCACATGAAACAGACCTACTCTGGGGGCACCCGGGTGGCTGTGTCGGTTGAGAACCTGACTCTAGATTTCAGCTCAGGTCATGATCTCATGGTTTGTGGGTTCAAGCCCTGTGTCAGGATCTGTGCTGATGGTGCCCCCTCTCTCTGTCCTTCCGGCATGTGTATTCTCTCTCTCTCCCAAAATAAATAAACTTAAAACATTAAAAAAAGAAAGAAAGAAAGAAACCTACCTACTCTGAAAAGCCTCCACAAATTTCAGAAGATCTGATAGTATTTTCACTGTCTGCTAGTACAAAACTCAACAATCCTCAGATGACGATAAGGGAATCCAGACCTCTAGAATGTATCCACACATCATTCTGCATACAACAAAAAATCAGGACGCGTGTGAATCATGAAATTGTTACACTTAGAGAAGGCAGGAAAAAGGATCAGACCTACAGATGACAAAGATGTTGTAATTAGCAGACAAGGAATTTAAACTAACTATAATATATGCCCAAAAAGCTAGAGGCAAAAAAAAAAAAAAAAAAAAAAAAAAAAGGCGAATCTTGTGAAGAATGAATAGTAGGAGAATTTCAGAACACACATAAAAACTCTAAAAACGGCGGAAATAATATCAAGAAAAATGCCGTATCTGGGGGGGGGGCGGGGGGGAAATTCACTGGATGGTATTAAGAGCAGATGAAACGCTACAGAAGAAAAAATTAGTGAACTTGAAGACAAGTCAAAAGAAATCATCCAGGGGCGCCTGGGTGGCTCAGTTGGTTAAGGTAACACTTTGGCTCAGGTCACGATCTCACTGTTCCCGAGTTTGAGCCCCATGTTGGGCTCTGTGCTGACAGCTCGGGGCCTGGAGCCTGCTTTGAATTCTGTGTCTCCTTCTCCCTCTGCCCCTTCCCCCGTCAAAAATAAATAAACATTAAAAACATTTTTTGAATTATCCAAACTGAAGCAGAGAGAGGGAAAAAAACAGAAAAATAACATAGTTTCAACACTCCACGGAACAGTACCAAATAATCTAACATATATGTAACTAAAATCCCAGAAGGAAAGGAGAGAGCAAAATGGGAAGAAAGAATAGCTGAAGAAATAAAGGCTGAACTGTTCCCAAATATGACTAAAAACATCAACCTACAGATCCAAGAAGCTCGGTGAGCCCCAAGGAGGATGAACAGACAGAACGATACACAGGCATGTCCTAGTGCACCTGCAGGATATGGGGGGAGGAGGGGGGGGAGCGGCAATAGATTTTAAAATGCAGAAGAGAAAAAAATGTCAAGCTAGGATACTATGTTTAGCAAAATTATCCAGCAAACATGAAAGCAAAAGAAGGCATTTTCAGCTGTTAAAGGTTGAGAAAACCCGTTACTAATATTATAAGCAATGCTAAAAGTGGTGATTTAGACCAAAGGGAAATGGTAACAGATAAAAATATGTATTTATAGTAGGGGCCAGCAAACTGTGGCTCCTAAGTCAAAGCTAGACCACATCCAGTTTTCGTAAGGCCTGTGCAGGACTTTAAATGTTAAAAAAAAAAGTGGGGGAGGTCAAGATGAATATGTGATGGGGAATATACGAAGCCACAAAGCCTAAAATGTTTACTATCTGGTCCTTTCCCAAACAAATTTGCAAGCCCCTGATTTATAAGAAGAAAGAAGGCGGGGGAGACTTTGGTAGGGTGAGAAGAAGAGAGACAGGACAAATAAAAAGACTATGGTTCTCTTTCCTTCAATTCTCTAGGACAATTGGCCATTAAAGCAAAAATAGAAACTGTGTATTAAAGGGTTTATAACATACACAGAAGTAAAATATATGACAAAAACATTTACTCATCTAAAAATGTCCTCAAGCCCAAGGCCATCCCTAAATAATGAACTCATCCAATTCTGAATCTTAGTACCTCAAGCTATTTTGTAGTATTTCAATAAGTTTTAAAATAGTAGATTGAAACAATTATTATATTTTTTTAACTTTTTAAAGTTTATTTATTTATTTTGAGAGACAGAGAAAGCGTGCACAGAGAGAGAGAGAGAGAGAGAGAGAGGGAGGGAGAGAATACCAAGCAGGCTCCGGACCTGACGGAGCACAGAGCCCGATGCGGGGTGAACTCACAAACCGCGAGATCATGACCTGAGCCAAAACCAAGAGTTGGATGCTCAACCGACTGAGCCACTCGGGCGCCCCTGAAATGATTATTTTTTTAAAAACACAAACCTGAAATAGATGGTGTGTTCCCAACCTAATTTCTAGTACACATTACAAATAGCGAGTACGTTATCAGCTATGGCAATCTTTCGAGAAACTGAAAGCATCCTCTCTTTTTCAAGTGCTTTTTAAATAAATTACAAATTATTTCATCCTATTAAAATCTACTGGCAAAGCATGAGCTCATGTAAATCCTGGGGGACGTGAAAAAGCTTCTGGGAGGCAAGAGCATGAAGAAAGCAGGAATAAGCATGGAGCATGTGGGGCACGGAGAGTAGTAGGTGGTGGGGTGGGGCAGAAAGCAAGTCTGCAGGGTGCAAGGAGAATGTGGTGAGAAGTTAACGTATCAGGAAAGTCATCAGAGCGTCTCAAATGACATGGAAGGTTCGGGTTTGCTGGCGGGGTGACTGATGGTGCCACTCTGCGCGTCACAGAAGCAAATGACCTGCTTTCCCCCACGTCCATCCAACACCTGACAACGCGCACATATGACAGAGCAAACATCCTACTAATATTCAGGCATCTGCCGGTCAATTACCAAATGAACAAACGAATAAAGAACCAACCATGGTTTATTGGGGATGGGAAGCAGTCCATATGCAGACATGATAATGAGCCTGGAACAGGAGTCCGAGGGGATAAGGGCTTATTCCAGGAGAGATACTCGAAGGGAAGCTGAATAGAACACTACAGACTGGTTGAGGCTGGACATAGAGATTTGGAATTAAGAGTCTAGACCCACTTCGTGTTTATTTTTAATAGATTCTGGTCTGTGTTTTAGCATGTTTCATCACGAGACACAATTGGAAGTACTTTCTCTCTCACACTATTTCAAATATATATTCTGTAAATAATACTATTATGAGTGAGAAAACTTTAAAGATCAGCAATAAACTGACAAAGACAGTGACCTAATGGGAATAAACGAGAACCTAAAATCCTGCAGGAGGTTTGCGGGAAGCCAAATTTGATCAGTCATCAGCTCAAGAGGAGATGTTTTCCTACCGGTACGGCTTTTGCTTTCAATTTCAGTTTATAACTGCGGGGATTTGGGTGATGACTTCTTGGAGTATGAGAATCCCAAATTTATTTATTTATTTTTTTTTAACGTTTATTTATTTTTGAGACAGAGAGAGAAAGAGCATGAATGGGGGAGGTTCAGAGAGAGGGAGACACAGAATCTGAAACAGGCTCCAGGCTCCGAGCTGTCAGCACAGAGCCCGACGCGGGGCTCGAACTCATGGACCGCGAGATCGTGACCTGAGCCAAAGTCGGCCGCTTAACCGACTGAGCCACCCAGGCGTCCCGAGAATCCCAAATTTAAAAAGCATCAGAGGTTCAGACCAGCATATATGATGTAATTCAGCTCTTTTTTTTTTTTTCTTTTAATGATGTTGCCATGTCTACAGAAACATTTCTGAAAAAGTGACAAAGATATTAGTATGAGTGGCTACCTCTCGGTGTGACAAGTTCTTTATCAGAACAGAGGCAGGAGAAGGGAGGAATGATACATATATTTTTTATTATACATGCCTCTGTACTAGTTGATTTAAAAAAAAAAGTATATGTATTATTCATATTGAAGATGTATTACTTACTCATTTAAATATATATGCAAGTAGAAAGCTATATGTATGAACATGTATAAGCACGGGTAGCCAAATCAAAAACAAAACATGAATGCCTCAATCCCCTAAGTGTATGTAAGTGCTTACTTACACGCTTAAGAAATACATATACTACATATATGTTTATTATCCATATATTATACACACACACACACATATTAGATATTCATGCTTTCATATTTTGTGTCAGTAGTCTCACCTAAACTCTACATTATCCCATGTTTTCAAAGTACTTGATGTCAGTTTCCTCTCTGCAAATTGGGACACTTGAACATTTGCCAAAGGGCAAAAATAATGTCACACATTGCAACACACTATCCTTTACGCTTCCCTTTAACTCGTTCAATTCAACATGCTAGTCAAAATATTCAGAGGTCACATAACATATCTGTTTTTCCACCTCAAAGCGGTCCAATTTGCATCCGTTCCAAAGGGTAATTCCCTCAGCAGCAAGAATCAGAAGGTAAACGGATCTGAAAAAGTTGAAGTAGGCGGTAGAGGGAAGGGAAAGGAAGGTGAAAACAGACAAAGCCTACCAATTTTAGTCATCAACTACAGATACAATCTGGAAGGGGGCAATCAGAGTTGAAATAAACCAAAACACCCCAACATTTTGTAGTTCACCAGGACCAAGTTAGGGGCCACTGACAAGTATGGACTCCTGTAACACCTAACGCCCTCCGCTGTCCCTGCCACAGCAGTCAGCTCATTTGACTGTGAGCAATGGCCTGCTAGGGGGTCTGCTTCCTCACTGGCCCACAGGTGGCTGCTAACCACCCCTGACTCCCAAGCACAGCACTGGACACACAGCAGGTCAACTGCCCAATAATCTGGACACTGGCACCTGACAAATGCCATAACTCCTGACCATTCGACACTGTATAAAGCTACTCAAAAGCAGGGAAGAACTCAAATGCGATAACCCGAAGAAAAATAACCTTACACAACATGCCCACAGTTAAGATTAGCTACCTCTTTTAAACAATCCTTATTATCTTTCCTGTGCTGTAAGTGACTAAATGATCTAGAGTGAAATAACTTTCCAGTCAAGAAGTCCTACGAGAAAAACTCCCCAACTTTTCACAGAGATAGATGAAAATATATAAAATACAACTACTTCCAGTTACTAATATTCTCTGCCATAATTTTTAATGTGAAAGGTATTAACTTCTGAGACAGAGAGATGAAAATATAGAAAATACAACTACTTCCAGTTACTAATATTCTATCCCATACTTTTTAATGTGAAAGGTATTGACTTCTGAGTGATCTAGGTCACTACAAACACAAAATGGTGGAGAAACACAGAAATGTACAGGTGGTCCGCCAGGTGATTCGCAGAACTGACCATGAGGTCATTCGTGAACTTAAGAGTTAGCTTTTGGGACGCCTGGGTGGCTCAGTCGGTTGAACGTCCGACTTCGGCTCAGGTCGTGATCTCGCAGTTCTTGAGTTTGAGCCCCACGTCGGGCTCTGTGCTGACAGCTCGGGGCCTGGAGCCTGGAGCCTGGAGCCTGCTTCAGATTCTATGTCTCCCAATCTCTGCCCCTCCCCCACTCATGCTTGGTCTCTCTCTGTCTCTCTCTCTCAAAAATAAACAAACATTTAAAAAATTAAAAAAAGAGTTAGCTTTTTATTACTGGCCAACACACTCAGAAAGCAGTTCCCTAAATTGATTTTTAAATAAATAGCACTTACAAAATATATCACCAAATCCTCTGATTACATTCAATTATATTTTAGGAAAATAAACTCAAATTATTGTTTGAGGCTATCAGCCTGAACAGTCAAATCACGGTTTATATAATTTTAGATGCTTGTGTATGTAGTTGTGTATAATGGATGATGTATGTGTTTGCATTATATGTATGTTGGATATATACATATTACCTTATTTGAAATATGCCCACCATGCCATTTTAGGTGTATATACATATATATGTCTTCCATTTATTAGCCTTCATTGTTATCGAGTAATAACACATAAGATAATGATAGCACTGGGCCCTTAGTACATTTAAGTGATTCTGAATAACTATTCATGATGAATTTTACAATGCATCAAATTCTCAATCTAAATCTTTACAATTCAATCACACACACACACACACACACACACACACACACAACTCATGCTTTAAGCAATCATCACAATTGAAACAATGAACAAATGTCATTTTTTTCCACAGAGGAAGTACTTGGCTACCTCCCACACTTGCAAGGACTCGGGCCAAAAATAACAGTAATTAGGCTTGTAACTTCATATGTATGGATCTGATCTAGTCGAGCCAAAAATAGTTTTTCAGTCATTTGTCAACTGTTGTCATTTGCTTTAGAGGCTACTGTATTATTACAGACCGGGTTAAGCAAATCATGGTGAAAACACACTAGAATATAGCTGACCTCGAGAAAATGCACAGCTCTTTTTCAATTATAATATTGTAAACCCTGAGAGATCACCGTGATGTAATTACTTCGGATAGCTAATAAAGCTAACTCTTTTTTGCGACTCCCTAAAACATTAGGTAAATAAACCAGCAAAACAGGACTGGCACACATACACATTTCTTAAAACTGATGGAGAGATCACAAGTTATCTGTTCCAAGCCACCTCTAGGAAACCTTCCTCTTGAATGAGTGCCACTGCCTTTTGCGGATGCCCACAACATCGGCCTGCCTTTCCCCACCTCTGTTTCGAACTCACGGTGTTCCTTCTGCTGCTCCCCTCACACCTTCCTGGAAGCCCCCAGCCTCCTTCAGACCCTACCGGGGAAAGAGCTCTCAGGAAGAGCTAAGATGTATGTGTTCACTGGGTGCTGGGCACTGTTAGAGGAATTCATGTGCACCAACCGAGTCAATCCTCAGGAAAAAAAAAAAAAAAAAAACCTAGCTGGTGGCTGCTTTCCAGAGGAGCGAACCGTGGGGGCACACAGAAGGCGACGTCACAGAGCTAATGAGAAGTGCCAGGTCTGAATCCCGGCACACGGCCTTCCAGAACGTGAACTGCACCCTACACCTCTCGCACGGCGATACCGCTTCTGCACGACTAGACCGCCACACCACTTCTCCGCGTATCTGTGCGCCTCGAAATGGTGTCGTGCCTGGGCTGGCAATGCCCCGTCCTCTTTCGTGTCTGAACTGGGAATACCACATGCTCTTGCGGCCCTTTCCGGAGCCCCTACGGGGGGCACCCTACTGTGCACCAATGCTACCCTGGCTCCTCCTGCGTGAAATACGTGTGTGTGTGTGTGTGTGTGTGTGTGTGTGTGTGTGTGTGTGTGGTGGCTGCCCTCATGTTTGTATCAAATCATGCTAAAGTCATCAACTCCAAGGCAAAGGTCCACCACGGTCACTCTATCGCCCGGGCCCCCAGTATTGACTCAGGCCTCACCCACGTTTCATGACCAAGCTTAAAACCCAACTCTCGGAAACTTCTAACGGGTCCAGAAAAGAGGGTTTCTTACCTTCCTATACATCCCACAGAACTCGATTTATTCCATGCTCCTGTCTGTAATGAAGCACCTCTTCCCTGGTATCGAACTGTATCCCGTTTGCCCCTAATCAGTGGTCTCATTTATTCCTTAAATTCTCTATTACGTGGAAGTCTCTTTTCCATCTCTGTGATTGTTAGGCTGCCCGAAGATAGGAAACGCGATCCCCACGGCACACCGCAACCCCAGAAACACATCGTGTGTCCAAACGTCGTTGAATTCACGTCTGGCAGAGCGAATGAACGGGCTAAGGCCCACGGGGGAGATGACTCAGGATGGGAAATCGAATTCGAAAAGTCCTTCTGCCAGAGGGAAATAAAGCAACCAACAGCTGATCTAGCTGATCAATAGACCTGGAGTGAGGACGTGGAGGAGGGGAGGGGGAACCAAGAAACGAAAACTCCATGCAGCTGTCGGGAAAGGTGGCTTCGTCTTCTCTTTCCTGTCTGTCTTCCCTCAGGCCAGACCTACGAACTGAAGAGCCTCAGTTCTGGTGCAAAAAGGAATTTCTCCTTTACTATTGTAGAAATCACTGACAGACACGCTCGGCTACACACAGTTTCGGCAACATACTTTTGGTGGTGGTGGGGAGGGGGTGCTTTTGTATCATCACTGCTGAGGTAATGGGCACGACAATTGTGTAATCCTAGCATTTAAAGCATAATCACAACTCTTAGTGATTTTACCTACGAGTATTAACAAAAGATCATTAGGTTACGCTCCTATGATCTTACTTTTACTAAAACGGCCTCAGAAAACAGCCTGTCGAGGTTATCTGCTGCATAAAGAAAGAAAGGCCACCAGGTTTCCCTGAACGCTGTGCCCCAGAAAGGGTCGGGGATGTTGTGTCCCGACCGTCTGTCCCATGTATGGTATACACTTGTGCCCACCACAGAGACGCGCTGCTTTAAGCAACCTGTGAATTTCAAAATTGTGACTCAAAAGCAAGATAATCACTTGACGTCCAAAAACTCATCTACCAGCGGATGGCTGGGGAGAAAGCTCCGGGGCCCAGGACAGAAACCTGGGTAGGGTGGGGCAGGGGCAGGGGCCCAGGAAGAAGCAGCAGTGTGTGTGGAGGCCACGCCACCGGCTAAAACGGGAGGCCTCCCATCTCTCAAGATCTCACAGAACCTGGGAAACCAGGCAAATCCTTCCAGTTTTAAACACGCACTCAGCTGGGAGTCCCAGACGTAAGACTCGTGGTAGCCAATACTCACAAAGGTCTAGGACATTCAGTCATTTCTGACTTTGCTGAGACCCAAGTGAATCCCAGGCACGGCCGAGCTGACGCACAGAGGGTTCACGCGGCGGGTGAGGGAGTCTTGCAGCCTGGCCAGCGTCCACTTCTCAGACCCTCATCGTTCCTTACTCTTCGTTGGCGACAAACCCCAGACCCTCCAATTCTCCTGCAGGCACCTCTCCCAGCTGTCCAGCTCCAGCGACTGGCCCAGGCCCTCACCTCTCACTGAGACCTCTACCACAGCCTCTGTGCTGGCCTCCGTGTCTTTGCCTGCCCTTCCCTGCTGGCCAACACACACTCCACGTGCAGCCACACTCGCCACCACGGCCAGCCTGGTCCCTCACATTACTCTTGCTTAGAGCATCCTGGTCTTTTCCACCAGAGTTCTCGGCACGCTCTGTAATTATATTATGCTTACTTACTTGGTTAACCCCTGTATATTCCTGGTGGTTTTTAGCCAGGGATGATGTGGTCCCTCAGAGGTCATCTGACAATGTCTGGACACATTTTTGGTAGTCACAACTGAGGGGGAAGGAATGCAGCTGGCCTCCAGTGGGTAGAGACCAGAGATGCTGCTAAACACCCCGCTGACACACAGGACGGCCTCCGCAGCCAGGAATGATCCGGCCCCAAAGGTCCTTCATGCCGAGGCTGAGAGATCCTGCTGTGGAAAATGATCCATATTTGGAAGGCTATCTGAAAAGTGGTTCCATATTACTTTAATCATATCCTTTACTCCTCTTTTATTCTGTTGTTTCCAAGCAGAACAATAAAATAGAATTTTGATTACTATCCTATATTTTAACATGATGAATAATAATACAAGTTAGTTAGCAAATAACTCCTCCCATGGGGGTGGGGGGGACAGCCTCCACGTTAGCACTAAAATCAAATATTCACATGGATTCCACTACTAAGTACCTACCAAAAACCTTAGGCATGAAAAGGTCTAACTTCCTTCCGCTGTGTCACTTGGCTAAGATGTGCAAAGCTGGGATTCTATCCCAGGACGGCTGAACACAAAGCTTTTCTTTTCTCTCTATGCCAGACTGTAGTTTTCATAGGCAAGAAACAATAGTGTGCTGGTTAAGAACTTTCATAGGTTCAAATCCTGGTCCACCCCTTCTTAGCTCTAAGATACTGGACAAGTTACTTTACCCTCTAAATCTCAGTTTCCTCATCTGTAAAATGGGTAAGAAAACAGCATTTCCACCCCCCCCCCTACAAAGTTGCATGAGATTTCTGAGAAAAGACAAGGGTAAGTGTTTAGAGTAATACTTAGCTTGTAGTTGATACTCATTAAAAATTACTTACCATTTTTTAAGATATTTTTTTCTTTTGTTTTTAATGTTTAATTTTTGAGAGAGAGAGAGAGAGAGAGAGAGAGAGAGAGAGAAAGAGGCATTGAGTGTAAGTGGGGGAGGGGCAGAGAGAGAGGGAGACACAGAATCCAAAGCAGGCTCCAGGCTCCAAGCTGTCAGCACAGAGCCTGATGCAGGGTTCGAACTCACAGACCTTGAGATCATGACCTGAGCCGAAGTTGGACACTTAACCGACTGAACCACCCAGGACCCCCAAAATTACTTATTATTATCTAACAAATAAGCCAACATTTTACACTTCACAGCCCTTTGACTTGCATAAGTGATTTTGGTTTTCTTTGTTGAACTGGCATACCTTGGAATTCATTTAAAAATTAAGAAAAATAATGTAAATGTCAAATTCATCAATATCTGTACCTAATAACTCATAAACTTCTGTCTTTAAATATTATATGTAAAAACTAAAGAAATTTATCCTTAATATACAGTACTCCCGAAACAAAAGAAATAGAAATTTTTAGTAAGCCAAATAAGGTTATCATTTAAGGAACAGTTTTATATATATAATCTCCAATAAATATTTATGGAACACTTTCCAAAGTACCCTAACTTGAAGTAATATTTTCCAAGTAAATTCTGCAATAAATCTGTACATTTCACAAATCTTTTCAGAAGCACTGTGTCACCACTCTGTGTGACACTGTGTATACATTTTAATAATGCTACCTTACAAAAAAAAAAAAAAAAAAAGACTTGGTTTGGCATTTCTCTCAAGGACCAAATCAGGCAATTAGTTATCATTCTTAAAATAACTAATAATATGCATTAAGCAGTCAAAGATGGTAACAAGCCCCGATGTATTCTTCACCATTTCTGACTCAACTACTCTAAAACAATATTAATACTCAGCTCTCATTCAGATTTCATCGGAAAACTGAGAAGTCGAGTAAGTTTCTTTAAACTTGGTAAATTTAACACACTATATGATTTCCTCAGGAGTAACATACATTTGCTTAGAAATACTCTCAACAGTGGTTCTAGTTAAAATGACCAATCACAATTGTCCTTAAACAAAGGCATTATCCACAATGATATCCATGAGAAAACAAAAGACTAATATATCATCAGATTCAATTTACCAGTTACGTGAAGAAAACAAAAAAAGAAAGTCCTAAAATGATCATACTACGCAGTCAGTAACAACCATTCTCTATTTGATCTAAAACTGTTCCCAATAAAATACACTAAGTGATGACAACATCCCTAAAATTCGGCTCTTAAGATCAAGCAGATTCATCTACAAAACACACAATTGATTTTCTTCTACCTGTTAATGGAGAAGAATCCTGACAACTTTTCTTGTTGTCATTTTTCCTGTATTATCTAGCTACACATGGCTCTCTAGCCTCTGGAAATTAACGACTCCAGGTTAGTAACACATTCATTGCCGGATGCAGTTTAAGCTACCATATTAGATTTCTCTGAGTGTGTTATTCCCATCAGAATTTATTTGACTTCCTGTTGATGTCATTTATCTATATGCAAACATGCCAACCGAAGTTAGTTTCTCATTACAATGAGGGTGTACCTTTGGGTCAACATGTGTGAACTCTTCTCATCAAATCTCGAGTGTAAGAAATCACATGAAGGGTGGAAATACATACAACATCACAATCCTTCCACTTCACACTGAGAATCCACAGGCACGTCCACAAACATGTCTGTCACACCCAGGGGTATGTGCACGGTCACGTTACCAGCCATGACAGGTCAGCCAGCCCCCATTATCTGTGCACACCTGAGCTCCCTGCCCCTCCACGTCACGTTCTGGAGCAGCTCTAAGACGGAATCGCTCTCCCGGGCTGGGTCCTGGGAGTCCTCCCCCACTACCTCTCCATGGCAACCGCAGCTACAGAGAAGCCAGTCCACCTCTTACGCAAATGAAAAGAGGCCACAAATGTCAGCAGTCACAACATCCCCCTGTTCCCTCCCGGCTTAATTTCCTTCTTAAAGTAACAGCGGTGCATTCCTCTTGTGTTGCATTTTAGAGCACCTTCCACCGTTTAATGGATAGGCAAGCAACTTAGGGAAATCAGCGTTAAAAATCCATCTGTATGACCACTTACATAACATGACTGAGAACCCAGAGAGGCTTCTGATTTGCTGAGTTTCATTTACCAAGCCAGCCTCTCAGCAAGTCCCCTTTGTAGCTGGGCATCCCAGTATTTGAGGTAAGCATCCTTTAAGATATTAACCATCCTATAATTTGGCTTTCCTAGAGAAAGACAGAGAGAGAGAGGCCATGCGTTATGATTACTCAGAACTCAATATGCATTGTTTCTTCCGTAAGTTCATATTTATACACAAAAGTCAGGGCTTTTTTTTCCTTTAGTTTCTGAACCAAATGGCCAATTATCTAAATCACTGGCAAAAAGGACACTGACAAATGCTCCCTGATCAAAGTGCCTTACAAGACAACAGCGTCTTGGCTTTAAAAATGATCTTCTTTCTGGAATCCACGTTTACAGCCTTATGGATTCTACATAAAAAGGAAAGCAATACACCCAGCCCTCCCAAAGACTCTGAGACATTTTTTTAAAACAGACACAACAGGGGCGCCTGGGTGGCTCAGTCGGCTAAGCGTCCGACTTCGGCTCAGGCCACGATCTCGCGGTCCGTGAGTTCGAGCCCCGCGTCGGGCTCTGTGCTGACCGCTCAGAGCCTGGAGCCTGTTTCAGATTCTGTGTCTCCCTCTCTCTGACCCTCCCCCGTTCATGCTCTGTCTCTCTCTGTCTCAAAAATAAATAAACGTTAAAAAATAAATAAATAAATAAATAAATAAAACAGACACAACAGTTATCAGAAAAAAAATCTGATTATCTAGATCCCTGCCTTCCCCCACTAAGGAGACATGGACTCCATGTGCTGGCTTTGGGGATTTCTCAAGTTTACACCTAACATCCTGCGCATCCTACAATTGCTGAATAATGATTATTAATTATTAATTCTCAGGAAGGATTCTGAAGAAATATCAACCCCCCCCCTCCCCGCCCGCTCTCCAAAGAATAATTACGTTTTACATTCACCATGCTAATCCGTTTAGGTTGAAGTCGTAATATTAAATGTTCAAGATTAAATAGTTAAGAAAGAAGCATCTTAACCACCCCTGAGCATACCAGAAAACAGTATTAACTCAAATGTCCCAGAGCACTAATGTGCAATTGATAGTAAAGCTTTACAGTGAGTTATTTCATGAGACTATAATGCAATCATCAGGTTTTTGAGTCTTAGATAACAGAAAATAAAAGGTCTGAAAGCTCCTCTCATGTCTGGCACTGTAGGGTGTGCAGATTAAGGTCACGATCCTCTTCTCGATAATGGACTCCTCTGCGAAACTACCAGAATGAGAGCAAGGAGGAGCATAAGATTTGTTTTTAAGTGTCCAGATTATGAATTCCCAACCACTTCAAGGCTGAGCACCTCTTTTTAACCAAGAATTCTGTAGTCCTCCTTCCTCCCTGTGATAGGAGCCATACTTTTACTATCTGTTGATGTAACGAGCATACTAATGATAAAAACATGGAAGAACAACACTTCTAAACGGATCTGCATTTCCTTAGTCACAGCAGCATCCACATTCACTGACCTACTTAAAATATAGTAGCACCAAAACATGTTAAATGAATAAAAGACCATCGCCCATTAGGATTTATCTCAGGAATGTAAGGACAGGCTTGACATCAGAAAAATCTATTACTACCATTCACCACATAGGTGTATTAAGGGAAAATGTAACTATAGAAACCAACTTCAGGTGATAATAATTCCATACTCGTTGCTAGCAAAATACCGAAAAAGTTATGATTAGAGGATAATCTCTAAAACTACATGAAGAATATCCACCAGAAGGTAACTGCAATCATTGTATTCAACTGTGGGCTGTAGGAAGTATTCCCAGTAAAGTCAGAATTTTATCAGATACTATGTAATACTTCACTAGAGGTTCTGGATAATTCAATAAAATAAGAAAAAAATTTAGGACATTTGAAAATTGTAAAGGAAGAAACAGAATTGTTTCTTCGTAGCTGATAGGATAGTCTAATTAGATAAATGCAAGAAAATCAACTGAACTGGTAAGAGTGAATAATAAAAATTCAGTCAAGGGGCCATATACAAAGTCAACTTACAAAAACCAATAGTTTTAATGTGCTTTCAAATATGCCACAAACAAAACCAAAAAGAGTACACAGAGAGGGAGAGGTGGCAGATGTGACAAGATGTAAACAGCTGTGAATTTAAGTGACGGACACGAGTATTAATTATATTAACCTTATCATGGGGGGGGCGGGGAGTGGGGAATGCACACATGTGCACACAAGCAGGGGAGGAGCAGAGGGAGAGGGAGAGAGAGAACCTCAAGCAGGTTCCACGTCCAGCATGGAGCCTGACACGGGGCTCGATCTCACAACCCTGGGATCATGACCTGAGCTGAAATCAAGAGTTGGCTGCTCAACCGACTGAGCCTCCCACGCTCCCTTTAACATTATTTTTAAGAGTATCACACTCCCCCAGTCTAAGACTCCATACAACATGCTAATAAACTCAAGACATCTTCCTCTTCAAATCCTCTCATCCTGCCCAGTTACCTACTCTCACTTTATAGATCCTACTTTACCTCCAAATAAATCCAAGGGCATATAAGTTGATTTTCAGTTCTGTATTCTTCTGTTTCTTCATTAGCTAATCACTTTGTAAATCTCAGCTTTTCTTCCAACTTTGGCATCAGATCAAGATTGAATCTAACCTGGACCCCAGATCAACTGCCTACAGGCTTTCTAATCCCATATGTGACTTCTGCTAACGAAACTGCTGAGCCATCAAATGTCTAAGAACCACATATTAACTCACCCCTTCCCATGAATATTCCATAAAGTACAGCCCTCCTAAATGATGCACAGTATCCTCCCACGTCTCACTATACTAACTTCATCAACGGCACTGGCTCACTAGGACCCTTGTCTTAGGCACATGTCTATCTATATCATTTTGCTTATTTTGTGCCTAACTCGCTTTGTGATCGGGCCACTGCTTTTTAATCGTGGTGATGAAGTCTCATGCTTCAAAACCACAACGCTGGCTAGAAGAATTCAACTTATACCCTGAAATTTGCTAGCTCAGGAGAAAGTCCAGCTCAGAAGTCAAATACTCAACCGAAAGGATTAATAGTTTCTTTTCCTCCAGACTGGGTATTTGGTGGGAGCAAAACACATAAATAAAGGTTGGTGGCGGCTCCTCAGAGGAAGCACAGAGGCGATCTGTTTTAAATGCAAGGCATAGAGGACAATAAAACTAACAAGAATGCTTTTAATTGAAGAATTGTCTTTTTCTTTCCAGTTTAGATTCCTCAAGTATATGTTCTAGTACCACACTGTAACTTTTGGTATGGAACAGGTATTACAGGTGTGATTCTATAATTTGATTATTTAATTGTTCACTATAATGACTAATTATATTTTTGCTAGAATAATTAATAATTTATTTAATATAATTATTGGGTAATTATTTAAGATAATTCTTCCCAACCAGGCAGTCCGTTCTAGGAGAACAGGAACCTCGTCCATCCTGGCTGGCCCTGCAGTCTGACCACCTAGCACAATGACCTTCAATCTATAGTTCATGGAAGTATGAATGAACGTAGATCAAACTGAAGCTAACAAAGACAGCTTTTTAAAACAGGTGTTTAAAATTCAAGGATTTTTTTTTTCTTAAAATGACTGCAGGGTAAATGCAAAACTGGAATACCGCCGTCCCGAAACGAGGTTCTCAAATGTTCTTTAATGAACAAGAAGTCATTTTTGATCAAATAACAGGTTATGCCATCAAATCAGCACGCTAATGATAAAAGTGAAAAAAGGGGTTCCAGGATAACCATCAGATAAAATGGAAACAAACCAATCAGACGCCAGGCAAGAGAATGTTGAATGCGGCAAATTCCTACGATGCAAAAATCATGGAGTCATTTGAAACTGATGTCTTTAAGGAATTTTAATGACATTGAGACACTCTAGTGACAGAGATAATCAAAGGGGAGCACCACAGAATACCTCCTATATTATCCCAGCCGTGTTTTAAAATTTATACATATGCGATTGTACGTCCAAACTGCTGGTAGTTGTTACTGGATGGTACAATGAATTACGAGTGTAATATTTTGTGAGTACGTGGATCGTTCCGATTTGCCACAGAAAACATCCTAACGATATTTTTTTTTTTTGGTAAATGCACGTAAGGAGGGGGAGAGAAGACGGACCATATTCTGTTCTTCGTATCGTAACTTCCGCAGCACAAACACCGCTATCAATCCAATTACTCACACTCTCGTCAGTCAAATGAGTCGCCCAAGCATTAGACTCTAAATATAATACTCCGAGTACCTCGGACTGGCATTACAATGGACAGAGTAAAGGACTGAACGCAGAGCAGATGCTTTCCAGATGTTGCCGAGGGCCAGGAGCTGTGAGGGCCGACAGCGCTCAAGCACCGCACACTCGACTCGAAACACAGGCAAGAAAGATACCTCAGTTTTTCCAATACCCACAAGTTGTAGGCACTATCTCTGCACGGAGAATGATGAAAATATGTATTCCTTTTCTGTTATCCTACTTGTGGAATCCTTCGTCGAAACAAAACAAGACAAAACAAAACGCTCTTGAACGCAGAACAAGCACTCTGCATCAAGATGTTCAACACGACAGTATTTATTCTGGAAAAGACCTGGAAGCCACCGCAGAGCAGAGCTTCTGTGTTTATGCCTTGTGCTCGTATGCCGCCTCTTGTTTTGCTTGGGGCTTGATAAGGTTGGAAAGGAAAACCCGGTGTTCTCTTTTCTCTGCAAAACCATCCTGGCTGAATCAGTACATAACCTCCATATGCATTTCCAACCACCGCCACCTGGGTTTCAGTCAAGGCACGGAGTCAATTCTGCCCTTACTTAGGGCTGCGCAGTCTGATAACGCCCCACACCATCTCCCCAAGGTCTTAGAATATTTCCTTTGGTCTCTTGTCCCTAAGACCTGTGGGTATCTTTTTAGGTTCCTCTGTTACGTCCCAACATTTGGGTTAGTTATGATTAAAAATGTTTTCCTACGATAGTCCTTTATCCCCCAGAGTTTATAACACACTTCCATGCTGTTTCTCTTAGGTTTACCCTTGATCTTCTAACGACCAGAAGAAAACCCCAGGCTTCTTTTTAAACAAACCATAAACTGACAGGACAGCTTAATGTTTGAAGAGTAACAAGCAAAACTAGACATCCCTGAGAACATATCGACACACAAAAGAACTAGCCATTAGGAAACATTTACAAAAACTTTGTATCTGGTCTCCAAATCTGTGTTCCGAAACACCACTCGTGGTGTAGACGCATGTCCTTTCAGATTTTACATCCCGGAACAGCGATGTAAATTAAAGCAGCTGCACAGAAAGTCTCCCGATCTAGGGAAAAAGTATCCTGTGAAGTATAACAGGCACACGAGTCCAGTTACAAGGAAGTGTACAGCTTTTCCAATAATGAAAATAAACTCCTTTAAACTGTGCCAATGAGAATCTTCACCCCCACTCCAAGAAATTAAGTGCCTGAGCATTTGTGAAGTCTTCAAAAGGTAACACTTCCTAACACTTTTGGCATGCATTTTTCAATCACAGGCACAGAGGAAGGTTACGTCAACTAAAATTTCTAGCTTACCAGCAGTTACCTAGTTTTAATCTGGTGAAATGGCAACCCTGGGTTTCATTTTTGGATAAGGAAGTATATTGAGAGAACATGGTACACCGGGAACAGCATGGGTTTTGTTTCCAGGGAAAGGGAGGCTCAGTTCTGGGTTCTGCCACTTACTAGCTGCGTGACAACAGGTATGGGTTCTGGCTCTCCACACCTCAGCTTTATCAACAACAATAACAAAAACAAACAAAAACTAATTTGCCTCACAAGATGGCTTTAATTCCTGAAACTGATATAGAGGAGATACTCAATATATGCTAGTTCTCTCCCCCCTCTTCACAGATACAAATATTTAGAACTTACCAAACAATTTCACACAGGTAAGGGTCAGACATTATTGTTAACGGCCTCACGCACTACGGACGGTACATTTAGAACACTAGTTGCTGTTTTCGTTTTTGTGTTAAATAAAGTTTAGTGAAGTTAAAATGTAGTAACACAAATCCTCAAATATTCCATCATGCTGCACAAAGCTATCTCTAGGGAGCCCCTTAGGTATGGATTTGCCTCCTTTGGGTGCTTCTGGTAAGATACGTTTCACGATTTCGGCTTGTGCCTTTGCTAGGCAAAACATAATACAGAGGGAAAGAATAAATGCATTCATTACCTGAATAGGTGTACCATGCTTTGCCATAGAAGACATTTCTTTATGCATCTAAAGCTGTGTACCAATGGAAGTCAGAGTTTCCAAATACTGCTTTTGACCCAAAGGCATGCTTCACAAGTTAGCAACAGCTGTTACAGTCCCTTAGATTTGTATTGGCTAACCACGCACCCTGGCACGCTTTGTTCATTTGGAAAGTCCCCACACACTGCTTAAACTCATTTTGAAACTAGAAAGGACAGTTCCTCCTATAACTCATCTGGGCAAGTTTATATAAAAGAACAATGTTTCAGAAAGCCACAGAATTTCTCTCCTAAGACTGCTCAAGCATAATTATGAGCAAGTGTAATTATGGAAAAAGAAGCTAACCCAAGGCACAGAAAAATAGAGCATAGTGAATAAGAGTTATGAAGGAAAAAAAAATAAAGACGATAAAAACTTTAATCCCTCTATTGAAACAATTTTAGAAATACCCACTCATGTACCTTCCTCCCCCATAACCTCCCCTCCCCACAGGGAAAAACAAAACAAAACAGTCTGTATGTTAACTGGAAAAGTATAACCAGGCAAGTTTCCTTTCCTTTGGAAATATAAAGCACAGATCAGTATGCACATACAGACATGTGTATGATTTTTGTGTTTTACCTATGAGTTATATAATATATACATACATATATATATATACACACACACGCATACACAATAAAGATAAAAAGGGAAGAATAAACTAATTTTTTAGACACCTACATTTTTTAATTGAGATATGCTAAATATATATTACAAATTAATGATTTCAAATATATATATATTGTGAAATCATCAACATAATAATACTATGGTAATATTCATCACCACCATAAATTTTTTTTGTGATGAGAAGGGTTATTTAATTTTTTTAATGTTTATTTATTTTTGAGAGAGAACGAGGGATGCAAAGCGTGAGCAGGGAGGGGCAGAGAGAGAGGGAGACACAGCATCCGAAGCAGGCTCCAGGCTCCGAGCTGTCAGGAGACAAGTGGGGGTGCCTGGGTGGCTCACTGGGTTAAGTGTTCAACTTCGGCTCAAGTCACGACCTCACAGTTCGTGGGTTTGAGGCCCGCATCGGGCTCTGTGCTTACAGCTCCTATCATTTGATAACCTAAGCCCCATAATAAGTATTTTGGTTATAAATGGTTTGGGAGATTCACCCTCCTGACATGCATACCTTTTTCTGTATTCTCGCCTCTGCTATTCTCCTATGGATAACCAAGAGCTGACTCTACGCTAGAACCCCAAATCTTATGGTGCACAATGAATACCTACTTTCACGGTTTCTTATACTGACATTCTTTTTAAAAGGCAGTAGGCAGCCAGTGTGTTCGGTAGATATTGCATAAACACTCTTGAGGTTTGATTTTGGTTTGAACGGAGCAGACTAGTGGTGAGAAAAATAATACAGAAGTGTTCCCAGGCAGAAAGAACAGCCTCACCGGTTTGCTCAAAGGCAAGCCAGTACCTGGGTAGAAAGCATCACGAAACAAGCATGTGTGCAGTTTCACAGAGGCTGAGGGTATGTTTATTTAAATAATATCTAAGAAAAGAAAAAATCTGTTTTTAACTTCTAGGGTTCTTCAACTCAACTGGAAAGATCTTTTGAAAAACAGGCATTCTATTTTGGACTTTTATATTGAATTATCCAACACAGAGTATATTCAGGTCCCATTAACAATAGACTGTGTAACACAAGTAACGTCTTGATTAAAACACACACACACAGGTAAGAATTTTGGGAAGGATGGTGGATTATTTTCGGTTTGAAGACAAAGAGCTGTTTGTAGAGACAGGGCATATTGAAAACATAAGGTGTCTCTCCCAAATGAGACATGATCATCTGATGTCCGGGTGACAAAGTTCAAAAGATACTGTCATTCTTTACTTGAGCAAATTTTCATTCCCTTATCTAACAGTGTGGAAGAATGTGGACTCACAGGGCCCTCTAATATGCTGTTTTCGGGAACGGCGTTGAGATGCCTTCCCATGGCCAGTCATATGCTCTGCACCGCTCACCAGCTCTCGCCACCAGGGCCTAGGGTACCTAGAATTCATGACTCTACATGAGAATACCTGCTTAACAGAGAGCCTGGAAAGAGCTTAAAACGTCCGTGGGCATAAAAGTCCAAGTCTCCTATACAGGGGGTGCCAGGTGCATCATAATCACTGAATTAGGAACGGCAAGAGTCAAGCGCAGAATTCACTTATATACTCAGACGGTCTCTAGCCACATCCCTAAACGATGCAAACTGCTCATGCACTCAGATTTTAAAAAGCGCGGAGGGGCGCCTGGGTGGCACAGTCGGTTAAGCGTCCGACTTCAGCCAGGTCACGATCTCGCGGTCCGTGAGTTCGAGCCCCGCGTCAGGCTCTGGGCTGACGGCTCGGAGCCTGGAGCCTGTTTCCGATTCTGTGTCTCCCTCTCTCTCTGCCCCTCCCCCGTTCATGCTCTGTCTCTCTCTGTCCCAAAACTAAATAAAAAAAATAAATAAATAAATAAATAAAATAAAAAAAAAATAGAAAGCGCGGAGAGTGCTGTTCACAATAGAAGAGCGTGATGAAGCCCGAACGGAGGCCTGAGACTCTCCTGGTAGGCTTACTGAGAAGACAGAGTTTTCCACGACTGAAGGTAACACGTCTTACAATGGAGAGAGCAGTAAATTAAAATGCTCCCTGCTTGGTATATCAGTAAGACTGAGGTGGCCTGCATGGAATGGCCTAGAATGTCACATTGTTACTGATGAAAACAAAAGGAAGCACCCCCCCTAAGAAGTCACCACCGCAAAGGCAGAGATGAGGGGAAGGCCAAAACCATACACAGCGATCAGCCCTGTGATGCGGTGGTAAGATGTGTCTGTGGGCAGATGATCGGCGTGGGCAACAATTTTCCCCGGGTGGCTGAGGGTCGTGGGACAATTTACCCCAGCTGCCTAGGGCTGTGAGGAACGTGCCTCCCCCAGTGCTGGGCATATTACGAGCTGACAACACACGGGACCAGCACAGCGCGTGGCGCAGGGGGAGCACTAGACATAACCCGTCCCTTTGCCTTTATCCTGAGGACTCCTTCCAGAAACACTATGTCAGCCGCCGGCCAGCTGTACAACTTCCTGGTTCTTCTGACAACGATCCTGGCAGCGTGCCTCTAACCATTTAACACAGTCTCTCTGTGCACAGCCTCTCGGTGTCCTGGTACATCGCTGTACAAGGCTGTCCTTACACTCACACGTCCCCAAACTCGTAAGACCTATGCACATCTGAAAGGCGTGCGGAATTATGTTACTATTAAGTCATTTACAGATTATGGTGAAATGTACTTGAGTATTGAGTAGCATTTCACGCACTTAGAAGCGGTGGGGCAGCAAGTGGAGGTGTAAGGCTCCGGGTAAGACAGAGCAGAATTCTACTTCTAGGGGCGCCTGGGTGGCTCAGTCGGTTGAGCGTCTGACTTCAGCTTGGGTCATGATCTCACAGTCCGTGGGTTTGAGCCCCACGTCAGGCTCTGTGCTGACAGCTCAGAGCCTGGAGTCTGCTTCCAATTCTGTGTCTCCCTCTCTCTCTGACCCTCCCCTGTTCATGCTCTATCTCAAAAATAAATAAACATTTAAAAAAAATTTAAAAAGAAAAGAATTCTACTTCTAGTCTCCCACTCGATTCCTGGGGCTTCTTGGTCCTTTATGCCTCAGTTTTCCCCCTTCTGCAACAGGGACAACACACTGGCAATGTGCTGCAAGATATTTTTTTGAGGATTAAATGAGGTAATGAGATTAGGACAGGCCCAGAGACACAGTAAGAACTCAATCAATGCTGATGACCATTATCCTTAAAAGTATATTGCAAACAGTATCACCATGGGGATAATTTTTAAACTTCTCTTTGACGTTACAATATCAAAGTGTTTCAAATACATAAGGCTTTTGAACACAATCTTAAAATCTATAAAATCTCCCAAGGTAGTCCACATGGTCAGGACACCCAAGGTGAAATGTTCCTAGTTTCTGTTTTGCTAAAACTATTTAAAAAACCCTTCCCCGGTGAATTCTGGGTAACTTTAATCATGTATTTCACCTCCTCACTCAGTGTTTCTATCAAAAGCTACCTAACGTTCTTGAAAATCACATTCATTTATTTAAAAAAAAAAAAACCCTTTAAGCATTAAAAATATAAGTTACTGGATTTCAAATTGGTAGAGTGTAAAGCATGGCTTCCCGGTGCTTACAAATGTTATAATCAAAATTTTATTAGGCATGTTTGCACCACTACGCAATAGAGAAAGCATTTGCTAAGCACGTGCTGTTAAAATGATAATGTGTTTTTCCACCGGTTAATAAACGAGGTTTGAGATGTGTCGAGAAAAGGTGTTTACTCGCTGCAAACACCACGACCACACCCTCCGAGGCCTGCGTGGGTCAAGAGCCAGCATCCACCTCCTGCATAGAGGGGTAAGCTTCCCTGGCGAGAATTAACTCCAAATGAGTTTACGGGTAAAAGTCAGGGGACGCGGCAAGGCTGTGCGTAATGCAAAATCCGAGGGGACGCGACTCCCACGGTCTCCTGCAGTGGTCAGCACCGTGGCCCTGGGCCACCTTTCCACCCTTGACGGCAACATGAAATATGCGCCCAACTCCTGACATATTAAAGGAAATCAGCAAAGCAAACACATTCTCGCTGGAGATGTCAGAGTCAACACATGCCCCCTTGCCTTCAACGGATCCAACGCGTCAGCGGCCAGGGCTGACGCGGAGCAGAACTGCCCTCTTCCTCCGTCTACCTACCCGCGGAGCCTCCGAGGACCCCGGGGCCACCGCGAGTCTGCGACGGCCGGTGGATCTGATGGCTCCACGTGCACGCTGGCCCGACCTAATCGTACACACACCGTTGGGACCCACGGCATGGACGAAAACGCGCAGCCGCTGCCCAGGGCGAGGAACAGAGCTGGAAAACTGGAAGCCAAGGCCCGCAGCGGGCTTCAGCCCACCGGCGATCCCACTAGGCCGGTGTTCCCGATCACTCAGCTCTAACCAGAAATAAGGGGGGGAACTCCTCACGAAGCACATTCACCCGAGATCTGCAGGCGACGACAGCTCAGCCCGACAGTGGAGGCTCCGGAATGGCTGTAAAGAAGGGGCGCGAGGCCAGTCTGCTTGGGGGAGGTAGGACGAGGCTGCTGAGACCCGGAACCGGCAAGGGTGCTCGCAGAGCAAGGCCTCGGCTGTAGTCGGAGGCCGTGTGGCTGGAGGGGGAGCTGACGGGGTGAGACCGGCAGCTCTAGAGTGCCCCGAGGTACACTCGGGTGCCCCCACTCAGTCCCTAATTAAAAAGCTGTAGTTTTCGAGTTCAACTGAAAACCCTTTTGTTCAGAAAATGGAATATGTTTTCCCTAAGCAAAAAATTACACATGTTGGCGTGCTGACCAGCTCATAAAGAAGTCCGTAAGTTTGCCTTCAAAGTAACAAAATATTAACAGAGATCCCAATTTTTCATTATCACGATGTTCTGTGGGGGCAGCAAATTCATTTAGAATTCTTATTGAGGAAGCCAGAAACCCATCTTCCCTGGCTTCCATTCATGGCTTTAAAACAGTGGTCTCAGGGGCACCTGGGTGGCTCAGTCGGTTAAGGGTCAGACTTCAGCTCAGGACATGATCTCATGGTTCGTGAGTTCCAGCTTTGGGTCACGCACTCTGCTGTCAGCACAGAGCCTGTTTTGGATCCTCTGTCCCCTTCCCTCTGCTCCTTCCCCACTTGGGTGCTCTCTCTCTCTCTCTCTCAAAAGTGAATAAACATTTAAAAATAAATAAATAAAAATACAACAGTGGTCTCAACAGGGGCAGTCACCCTGCAGAATGCATCATTTACATGTATGGGACATTAAACACACACACACACACACACACACACACACACACACACACACACACGCAAACTCTTGATCATGGAAATTTCCAAACGTATAAAAAATAGATAAAATGCTATAACCCCAATCCTCTCACTCTTGCCTATCTTCAGCGATTATCCAGACTCTCCCGTCATGCCCAAGGTCCACCTGTCAGTTTATTCTGAAGCAAAGTTCTGGGAATTTTTGTTTGTCATACTGACTGAAGTGCCCCCGGCATTCAGAAGACAGACATCAGAGGTTGTTAGAAATTCCACAAAGTGTAGGACCGTCTCTTAAGTTTTATTAACTTCTGGAGGTACCACTAATAATCCAGCAAGCAAACACTGGGAAACACCGATTCACTGGGACCCTCTCTTGCCCCGGATACAGAAGTATCTAACGCCTCCTGAGGTACAGCCAAACCCAGGAAAATGGGAGATGCTGTCTCATGAGCACTCCCGATCATGCAGATAACATACGAAATGCCTGCCCACCTAACCAAAACTCTAAGGAAAAAGAACGGTTAAGAGCACTTTGGAATTGAAATGTGGGATATTTAAAGCAAACGTTAACAACTGTTACTGTTAAGAACACAGTGAAGACAAACCTACCCTTTTGGAATTTAAAACCCACTAAAAGCCATTGCCACCAAAATGGTATGGTATTAGCACAGGAATAAATAAGTTGGTAAACCAGGCCAGGAGGCCAATTCTATATGGGAAATTACGGCAATTCTGTGAGAAAAGGATTCTTCATTTAACAAACCATCCTGACAAACTGGTTTTGTTTTGGGGGGCGGGGGGAGTAGACTCCCTACCTCACAATGTATAGAAAAAATAACCCCAAATAAAGATCTAAACGCAAGAAATGTCACATTCTAGTGAATTCAAAGCATCGGTCTTTACACAAAATGTTGTTTTATATGCCACCTAAAGAAAAATGCACCACCAGTTAAACTATGACCTGCTATTAAAACAACTTTGGAGATGTGAAAGCGTTAACAAAACACACACACACACACACACACACACACACACACACACACACACATATCTGTGCATCTTAGAATAAAATATGGTATTTCTGTTAAAAATGGTACAAGACACTTCAGAAGAATTACCTGTGTGACTGCAGGTTAGAAGAGAAAAATGTTGATGGATTGGAGTATACAAAAGCTTTAAAATTCTGTATAATTAAAAGGTGCCATGGGCAGAACTACAATACAGGCTGAGAGAAACATATGACAACTCATATGACTGACAAAGTGTTAGGGCTCCCAACAGAAAGAAGGAACACTCTGTCAAAGTGATGGGTGAAAAGTCAACTAAGACAAAGTGAGTTAAGGGCAAGAAGACGCAACAGGGAAGATCAAAGGGAAGTAACAAACATGTTATGTTTGTTTAAACAAGAAAATGAGTAGCACGCACATACCAAGGATATTTACAGCACTCGTTTGTATCGGCAAAGGGAACAACAAAAACAAACAAACAAAAAAGCAACACCCAAACCAATTAATTTGTTCTATCAAAGAAATAATTGAACAATCTAGGCAAATTGATATTTTAGATTACTAATTATTTTAGATTAAACTAATCAAACTGTGAATTAAGATCTACATATGATGAGCGGAGGCTGTCCCTATCAAACTATCAAGTTAAAAACAAGGAAATGTTAGAGTGTAACATATATAGCATCCCATCACTTGGGGCAAAAAATTGAAAATTAGCAAAACTCTCTGTGTACTTATTTCTAAAGACAAAAAGACGTAGAAAGAGATACAGTAAGCCGCTAACAGCTTAGAGGGGTAAAAAACAAGCAGAGAGAGGCCAGTTCAATCTACAGATCCACACTGCCCATCACTTAGATCCTTCCTCTGAATAAATCCAATCAGAATCCCTGCCGTGCCTCTAAGTCAGCGCACGTAGGTACAAGATGCAACTCTGCTTCGGACGGTTCCATGTGCTCTGAGTCTTTGGCTAGACCTGCGTTTCTTACACACAAAATGACACAACCGGACGAAGTGGATCCATTTCCAACATGCTACTCCTCTCTTTTTGCAAAACTGCCAAGAAAAGCATTGTAACCTTTAAATTGTCTACTTGACTTATTCTCCAGCAAAACACAATCTTTATGACAAAATAGACAACACAATTCTGCTTTATTTCTCCTTCTAAACACAAGTCCGAAGAGAGTACAAGGTAAATGGGAGATGTAGGGGCGCCTGAGTGGCTCAGTCGGTTAAGCGTCCGACTTCAGCTTATCACGTGATCCCACGGTTCGTGGGTTCGAACCCCACACTGGGCTCTGTGTTGACAGTTTTGGAGCCTGGAGCCTGGAGCCTGCTTCGGATTCTGTCTCTCTCTCTCTCTCTCTCTCTCTCTCTCTCTCTCTCTCTGCCCTTCCCCTGCTCGTGCTCTGTGTCCCTCTCTCTCTCTCAAAAATAAATAAACATTAAAAAAAATTTAAAAAAAAGAAATAAGAGAATTCACTCACATCTCACCTGAGAAAATGTCTCCAAAAATTACATTGTGTGGGTCCACACTGGTTTGGGAGACAGGGAGTCCAAGACCCTCGATACCCTCTGGACTCAAGGAAGATCAATAAGGTATAATTGAAAAGCCCATTTAATTTCCAGTCCTTAAAACAAATGCACCATACAAGCAACTGACTTGCAATGCCCCGAGAATCGGAGCACAGCCATTCGTTTGCATCACAGACATGCCACCGATAAAGAAATGGTTTCAAGGACAATACACCCTAGATCATGCTTTTTCCACAGGGGCAGCAGTGCCTCAAATGAGGAAAAAACTAGTTCTTGGGGGGCAAAAACATCTTGGTTATTACCATGGTTTGTGGCCATTCGAAACCCACCCTACCCAACAAGATCTTTTTAATATTTAATATTCTTCATTAGGTGGAAACTTAAAGTTAATTAATGGTCAATTTTTCTCTCTAATGAGATAACAAAAAAAAAGTGAGAAACACTGACCCAGATCATACCTACAGTTACAAGTACTATCAAAAAAGATCATATTTAGGAAGTTTTCACCTAAACTCTAGACACAGAGGATGGACCTTGAGGATATCTAGTGGGCTTGGAATATTTTAAATGTTGTTAGGTGTAAATTAGGTGCACCTGGGTGGCGCAGTTGGTTAAGCATCTGACTTCGGCTCAGGTCATGATCTTGTAGTTCGTGGGTTTGAGGCCGGTGTCAGGCTCTGTACTGACAGCTCAGAGCCTGGAGCCTGCTCTGGATTCTGTCTCTCCCTCTTCTCTCTGCCCCTACCCCACTCATGCTCTGTCTCCATCTCTCAAAAATGAATAAACGTTAAAAAAAAAAATTAAAAAAAAACCTGTTACTAACCATTGGTATACACATCCGAACTATTAAATAATCAAATTCAAATGTTAAACTACCTTCGGATTATTAAAAATGAATCTTAGCAATGTGTATTTTAAGCAACTCTGTTAATGGTATGTGTGTATAGTATTTAAATTTAGTAAGTGTGTTCAAATAGTTTTCTCCAAAATATTCAAAACATGTTAAAACTGAAACAGTCCCAAGTTTCTAAGACAACTGTAAACATATTCAAACACAAAATTCATTCTTGTCTTCATCCTAGCAATGAAATATTTATACTTGGCTTACAAAGATCCTACACTATGTTATTTCTACCTCTCACAGATGAAAAATGTTGTCGAGGGACCTGTTCCATTCAGCGGCCTACCTTCCTGTTTTGATTACGATCCCACTTGTCATTTGGGTCACATTACGAGACAGTTAAAATATCCGACATGTTTGCCACAATGCACTTTCATCTTCAAAAACTGAAATCATACAAGTATCAAGCAAAAAGTTATAAAACTGAATGAAACAATCAGCGTCCTGAATAGATGACCACTTTTTCCCGGGTGTCGTTTCTCTCTAGAAAGAGCAAAACGAAATACCGTGGTACGGTCTCAAAAATCTACAGCTAGTTAACGCCAACAGTCGGTATTTTAGAAATTATATAAATCCACCTATTTCTTTACGAAAGACAGAAAGAAGGCGAGAATCGGATGAATGATCCTTCGTTGCTGTGTGCTAGAACTAAACTCTTAAGAGAGAAAATGATTTAATTTCAAATTTTCCTTCTCTTTTAAGAGGATTAACTTCTGTGATCATAAAAGATTTGCACCACCTGGTGGAAAAGCAAAGATTCAAACGTAGTTAAATCTCTTTATTATAGAGCATTTCTTAGTTCCTCTGGGATCAAAGGCCCTTTTAGGCCCCTGATGAAAGCCATGGGTCCCTCCCTCTCCCAAAGCAGGCATGTGTATGCATACTCGCAGCAGGTGCACACTCGAACACACAAATAATAAGCACTTGCAACGTCTCCTGGATCCAGCAGTAGAAAATATTCATTTTTCTTTTTGTTTGTATTTTCTCTGGGCTGCCCAGCATCTGAATCTACGCCCCGGGGCCGGGGAATCCACCACTGGGTAAGTCCTGGTGGGCGGCCAGGCCCTCCCTGCTCTCCTTTGCCACGATCTCCCGTGTTCTGGACGCACACACAGCCTCCTCCCTGACTTGTAACCACAGATATATCCGCTGTGTTGGCAGTTACGTGGACTAATCCATACGCTTCCAATGAACCCCTTCTCCGAGTTTCGATTCTCTGCCATCGCAAACCCTGACCGGATGCTCGTACTTTAAGTGTCTGCCGACCGCCCGTCCGCGCATCCGCCATCCACCAATCAATCCAACCACCTTGGATCGATCAAATGGGGCTTAAGAGGCTACCGGCGGGGAAGATTAGGGAGAGTGGGCTGCCAGTCACAACTGCAGAAATACCACTTTTAGAACTGAAGCGGGATTCCCGTCAGCCAACCCCAAAGAGAGGCCTGTTTACCAGGACGGCTTCCGTACGGCTCTAGCTGGTATCTGAGACACGGGGCATGGTTTCCGCCAAAGGTGACTGGCGGGCATTTAATGAGAGAAAACTGGTAAAGAGAAACTGGTACAGAAACAAAAGACCAAAAATGTCCATATGTGCCTGGTTTCAATCAACAAGATAAAGGTCTCCGCCTGCTTCCCTGTGGGGGTGCCCCAGGAGGACGAGGCCATCGATGCTCCTCAGCACGGCTGAATTAGTCCCTCAATTTGCAGAAGGCAATCCTGATTTTTGGAATCATCTCCGGTTTCCTGTTTGGTTGAAATAGAAACAGCCAGGTCTGAATCCTTTTAGTTCAGATGAACACACAAGACCAAGAAATGAGAACTCCTTTGCCCAAGGACACACGGCTAGCTTCCGGGAAGAGGGCCGAGCGGTAACAACATCGTTCTACTTGCAGGTTACCCCGCCGGGTATGTTAACTAGAGCATCTATTTTAATCCTCATCACGAACCTGGACTAGATGGATCATACTCATTTTACAATGGAGAACGAATCTCAGAAGTTAAATGCCTCAGCCACAGAGCTCGTAAGAGGCACAGTAGAGATTCACAGAGTAGAAATCCGTTCATTTCGAAAGGTCGTCCTGGTCCCTTCCCCTCCTGGCTTTGGGGCTTGGGGACGGGGCGGGAATGAGAGGGTTGGCACCTTTCCGTGTGCCCTATACACCATCTTTGCACTTGAGTAAAAGCTGTGAATCTCTTCTCGGAATGCTGGTTTCATTTTTTTTCACGGTGAATTCTACCTAGTTTTATTTTTAATTGAAGTACAATTCACAGAGTGTAATATTTGTTTCAGGTGACAACAGTGACTCAACAGTTCTATCCGTGCTCGGTGCTCACCGCCATGCGTGTCCTCTTAATCCCCCACCCACCTCCCCTCTGGTAACCACCTGTTTGTTTGCTATCGTTGTCTGTTTCTTGTTTCTTTTTTTAATCTTTGTTTGTTGGTTTGTTTTGTTCCCAAATTCCACATATGAGTGAAACCATATGGTATCGGACTTATCTCACGTAGCAATACACCCTCTAGATCCGTCCACGTTGTTGCAAATGGCAGGATTTCATTCTTTTTTGTGGCTGAGTAATATTCCACTATATATCTATACTACATCTTATTTAGCCATTCAACAGTCGATGGACACTTGGGTTGCTTCCATATGCCTTGAAGTGCATAGAACATATAGGATAAAAAAAGGAAACCAATTACACCAAAATACAGTCCTCAAATATTACAAAACACATTTCGAAATTATAATACCTGTGCTTCTTTATGAGAGCATTAAATAAGATCGAATAGACCACCTAATAACTACTGTTATTTGCTTTCAATAGAAAGGACATCAATAGATCAAAACATTTAAACGTAAACAATTTGCATGATATTAATGTCCTAAGAAATGTATCATGCTCCTTAATTTTTCACAAAACATACTTAAAATAAAAAAGACAAACAATAAATGGCAGAATTTATCATTTAGACTTTATAATGAAGAATTAAAAAAAAACACAGCAAAATACTGCTACTGTGTACTTCTTGTGTACACAAAATGCTTTCCCATAATATTCAATAAAACTTATTTGCCAACCAAATAAAACTGCATTATCCACAAACATGTTCATATTCAGCTATAACCTGCAGCCATAAACTGCAAAAGGAAATACAGTTTCGTGGATCAGGAGTCAGAAAGTTCCATTTTTGCCACCAATTCACGTACAGTCTCAAGAAAATCATCATAGATCAATGGAAGACCACAACAGTGAATGCACAAAGAAACTGACACAAATGAGTACCTGTTTCAATTCTCTGCACTTCACTTGTGTTTCCTGTACAGCCAGGCAGCCAAAAATGTCCAATTATGCAGAGGCTGGAGCGGGAGAAGCAAAACGAAGAGTGTGTACAACACTCTCGAAGAAGAAAAAGCCGCATGAGGTGAAGACACGAGTCCTTTGCCATCCTTAGTAACGTGCACACCATCCGTGACCTGTTCCTCACCACCCACTCGGTGCCCTCTACACCACTCATCACTGTCCCGTCCGCCCTGGAAATAAGACGGTCCTCGTAAAGACACACATCCCCCAGGATTCACACTTCACGCCTTCGTTTGCACGGCCACCGCTCCTCAGATCACTTCCTCCCAGATGATTCGGCCAACTCCTGTACATTCTCCAAGACTCGGCTCACAAGTAACCTCCTCTGGAAAGCCACTCTTTCAAACCGTAGTGTCAGCTGTGTAAGTGTCCATCCGCACGACCATACAAAACCACCTGAGGAGCGCTGCCTCCCCACGGTCCAGAGCAGTGCCCGGAAGACAGGCTGACAAATGAAACGGAGCCACGGGCCAAATGCTCAATGTCTGCAGTGGTTTAAAATTCTCATGTTGCATTTCCACAAAGGCCAGATAATTGCACGTTCTACGCTACACATGCATTTTCACATACAGCAAGCATTTTTCCTATTGCCACTGGATCTGAAACTACCATTTTTCAATCGGGAGATTTTTGAGACAGAAGCTCAATCTCCTATTCTACATTAAAGGGCATTCAAGTCCCTTCCACTATTTTGCTATTAAAGGTAACAGTAAAACGAGTATCTCTAAGGGAAATATCTTTTTTGCCCCTGACAAATTATTTCCTTGGCATAAGTTTCAAGAAGTAGAACACCTGGGTAAAGGAGTTTATGCTGAGCACAAACGGAGCGTGTGCGGAGTAGAAGCGCCTTCAAAGCTCCACCACATCATTAACAGCAAATGATTACGCCTGTTTCACCAACATCAGAAACCCTCAGCGCTTTTTGAAAAAAATGTATCAAATGCTGGGGCACCTGGGTGGCTCAGTCGGTTAAGCATCTGACTTCGGCTCAGACCATGATCTCCAAGTTCGTGAGTTCAAGCCCCACGGCGGGCTTCTGCCATCAGCAGAGACCACTTTGGATCCTCGGCCTCCCTCTCGTTTGGCCCCTCCCCTGCTCACTTTCTCTCTCTCTCTCAAAAATAAACACTAACAAAAAAGTTTTTTAATCTGGGGCGCCTGGGTGGCTCAGTCGGTTGAGCGTCCAACTTAGGCTCAGGTCACGATCTCGCGGTCCGTGAGTTCGAGCCCCGCGTCGGGCTCTGTGATGACAGCTCAGAGCCTGGAGCCTGTTTCGGATTCTGTGTCTCCCTCTCTCTCTGCCCCTCCCCCGTTCATGCTCTGTCTCTCTCTGTCTCAAAAATAAATAAACGTTAAAAAAAAAAAAGTTTAAAAAAAAAATAAAAAATAAAAAGTTTTTTAATCAAATGCATTGGCAAATAAAAATTATCTCCAGTTTCTGGTTTTCACTTTTTATTACCAAGAGTAATGTTTCCACGTATTACTCTGACCATTTCGAACTTCCTTTGTCCACTCACCTATTACGTTTTCTTATACATAAGAGCAAACACCTTTTTAATCTTGACTTTATCATCTCTGAGATAAATACTTTATATTTTTGTATCTGCCGTGCTTTTTATTTCTGGATTGTAATTCCCTACACCTGAGAAATGTAACCCCTCCAGACATCTGGGATGTTCTTCCACATTTTCGATACTTCCCTGTATCTTAATTTTCTGTATGTCGCTCTTTAAAACGTCTGTTGATTTCTGGGGTGAAGTTTCAGTACCTTGCCCCCAACAAACACCTACTCGTCGATGTCAACATCTTTCCTTGTTTTGGGGTGTTCACGCATGTAGAAGATGATTCCGAAATTACAAATGTTAGAAAATAAGATTCACTTTAGAAATAGATTTTGGAAACAACCAACTTGGCTGATCTGCACAGAAGTCCACAGAGCAAGGCATACACGGAAAGTAAAATGAACTCTGGGCCATCCTTCCAGGCAGACTTATCTGGACTCACCTGGCAACGGGTCCTCAACGCCACCTCTCCGCACTGTCCTTGTTACATCATTTTAAAAAAACAAAACCATGATTGTGATTCTTTCCTTAAAACAATAATGCCCATAAATCTGAAAAGGGTAATGAATTATTTAAATGCTACCTTGTTTTCACTTTGAGTAAGTCCTATCAGCAGAATTCTGTAGAACAAATATGGATGCTTTGGGAGAGATTAAGCTGTTACTCAACAGACATACTCCAACTTTATTTTATTTTTCAAACAACTTGGGAATATACTGAACAGTTGTCATTGTCACAGATTAAACTCACAGATCGGTTTGAGCCAAGACCGTACTTGTGTACGTCCTCGTACTCAGATTAGACTCTGCGACATATGCACACACGCTTTATGCGACTGAAAATAATAATATCCACATCCATGAGGTGTCAGTAGTTCTTCATGCATTTGGTACCAACAGCTTGATTCACACAAACGGTATTTCTCCCAAATCCATCTAGCATGTGTCCAGCCCCTGAGCTTACGCGAGTTATTTTTCCAGGATCTTTTCGCTGAGCGAGATCCTGCACTCGCAAGGCTTTTCCAGGGACATGTCCGGTCAGACGCCACACGCAGCCTGGCACAACCCTCAAGTGGAGAAGCCACACCAAGCGTCCAAGCGACGCTCCTTAGCCAAGTCTCTCACCAATGAACCCCTCTGGTCTCCCCCTCAGGCTACCATGGTGAAGGGCAATCAGAAATGTACGTGCAAGTCTTGCACACTCAAACGGGGACTCGGAGAATTGGTCTGGGAGGGGCGGGGAAACTAAAAAGGATTCTGGGGGACGGGGGACGGCTTTCCCACCAAACCAGAGAGCGCTCCTTCCCTTCCCAGGCTCCCCTGGCAGCTCTACTCCCCCCCGGGGCACTTCCCACCTCGTACCTGTTACCGTTTGGGGCTTGTCTTACGGCTCCTATCGAACCGCAGGGCCCTGGAGGCTGGGTGCCGGAGTCACTTTCGTACCCTCCACAGCGCCCAGACGGCCCGGCGCTTTGCACGGTTTATTTATCAGACGTTCGCTGAGCGCCCAAGAGAAAACATCCACTCGACGCAGAATATAAAGTCTAAACCTTCATTTCATTTAACAAGACTGTTACACGTTTCGGTCATAAATTACTGGCTTGATTTTTAAAGCCTGAGAGAACAAAAGTAATTTTTGTAAACCTGTTACAGACCTGTCTCAAGACCTGCATTTGTGTCAGTGTTTAATGGAAGCAGCACACACATGGCACATACAACTTCACACTTCATTCCTGCAACACACGCGGGTGCCAAAAGACCATTTAATGTTGACAAATCCATGATTTAGCTGCAGAACTTTGACTGCATCATGTAGGTTACAGGCCTGTATGAGTTGTTAGATCAGATCTCATTCCGGAGAACACACAGCTACAACCACAAGTGCAGCGTGACTGCCTATAAAACACCCGCGTCACCCTGGCCCCTGTGTACCCGACTTCCTGATTTCATTTTACAAGGAGAGAGCTCTACATCCCGATTTCCTGCATGTGTAAATTCTGCAATGTCAATATTGTGAAATTTATAACTTGAGTACTTTATTTTCAAGAATTACTCGTGATAAACACCTTGTCCACAACACGCACACTCTTCAGGAGAAAATTAAAGCTTCCAAGAAGAGGCGGTGTCTAGAAATTTAATTTTTGAAAATTTAACAAAAAGCATTTACAAGCTATTCTGGTCCAAGATGCTCTGAGGGTTAAGTAAAATGTTACGTAAGAGGAACTGTCAACTTCTCAGCTCTGAGAATCACAGGAAAGGACGGCTGTTCATAAAAGGATCTGGATTTGCCTTAGTCCAATCATATCCCCTCCAAAACCAAAAATGACATTACAACTAATGATGCAACGGAAGCCACTGCCTCCTCCGTATGCACTTAACTATCTGAGAACAGAGACTCCGAGTTGAACGGAGTGAGCTTTGGTCCAGCAAGGTTCAAGAAAATTTCTCTGTAAAAGTCTTTGATCATCTCTACTAGAGACCTTGTTTTGCCCCTTCCAATCATGTCCTGAAAACATCTAGATAACGATCCACTTTCTTTCATTTTACAGACCTCCTCATTTTACAGCACTGGGTTCACTGGGTGAGCTCGTTCACCATAAAGTGGCCATACAGAGTTTCACTGCCACTTACAATCACATAAAATTTGGATGTTACAAAGGAAATCACTATGAAATATCAGGAACACTTGGATTTCTAGAAAGAGCGTTCAACCAACATGTACTCCGAGGAAAACACACTATATGCTTCAGTTACTTTATAAAGTACCAAAATTATTCCATAAAAGGAAAAGGAATCTTAGGAAGCAAAGCTAGGTAAAGGAAGAAGCAGATAATTTGAAAAAGGAAAAGTTACCAAACCTGCATTCCCAACCACAAACTAACATTTACTGAATACATGCTACGTTCCAGATGTTTCCTCGATGTTACATTTAATCTCCAGAATAACTCATCAGGTAGGTATTATCATTCACAATTTAAGGTGAGGAAACACAGACTCGGACAGATCAAAAAGCACTCCGTAAATCACAGACCCGGTAAATCACAGAATCAGGCTTCAATCCCAATTCCACAACTCCAAAACCCCAAAGCCTCTGCAATTTTTTTTTTCCAACTAAACCACACAGTTGATAGATGCTTAGACGAAAAAGTTATCAGTGGACTAGTGTTTGTATGAGTAGTATGGATGTAAAATATCAGTAATAGTTACACTAGTATGCTAAGGGCACAATCATTTCACTTTTTCTATCTTTTCAAAAGCAACCAGATTTTCAGCCAACGAGACGGGTCTCTGTGAGCAGTCCTAGGTAGAAAGCCTGTTAAAACATGTCATGAAACTGATGTTCTGAGGACCCAGGATGGAGCTCAGAAGAGCTTTGGAGAAAAGGCAGTGATGGCAGAATGAACGAGGTGGACAAATCTTCCCCCCAAAACACAACTTATAAAGCCACACAAAACTCAAAAACAACAAGCTCAGCATTCTGGAAACCAACCAAAGCCAATCACAAACTGGAAAGTATTTAAAGTACTGAAGTTCAGGTAGGACCAGCACAGCACCAGCCTATGTCATTTCTGCTGGTGGCCGTTCCCATCCCCTCACCCCCAGCTCCATTGGTGCCACAGCTCAGCAGTGAGAGTGGGTGGAGAAAACCAGTGGCTTCACTGCCACCGCCAGTCCCAGCCCACCAGACAGGGAGCAGAGCACTGTCAGGTCAGGTGACAATCCCGTCAGCAAGAGAACACAAAGGCCCGAGCTCTGCTGGCCGGAGGCTAAGGTCCCATGCAGGGCGAGCAAGAGATCAGCAGACTAGCCAAGATGGAAAAGGGAATTCTGGGAGGTAAGGCAACCAGAGTGCACTTGATAAACTCTCTACGGACGTCCCAGGTTGACCAGAGATTCTGTATGTGCATTGCAGACACCAGACTGGGCTCACGGCACCCACACACCCCTTGCTGACAGATCCCCCACCTACACACCCCATGAAGATGTAAGGGGGTCCGGCCGAAAGTAGAAGGCAGGGGAGACATGAGGACTGCCTGAAATCTGAATGTGCCTCTCAGCCTACACACAGACCCGTCAGCCGAGGGAAAGCTCTACTGAGTTGAGGTCAACCGCTCATCCATCTTTGGCTGAACACAAAACTAGGAGCCAGGAGGGTGACCCTAAGGGAAGCCAGGCTTACAAGTAACAACGAGAAAACAAACAAACAACAAACCTGGGCAGACAGCAGCAGCCACACGGTATGGGAGAGACAGCCTTCGCAGATGTATTCCAGGCAAGTTACTAAATAAATAAACAGAACATCGAAAGCAACAACAAAATACTCAAGCGACAAGAATCAGAGTAAGAGCTGCTACAACCTGTTACTTGAAGCATAAAAATTTGACAAAAGACTTGGGAGACAGGAAGAGAAACAGGGAAGTGTGACCTGTATGCAGGAAAAGGTAGTCAATACGAGCTGTCTCTAGTGTCCCCAAATGTTGGATTTAAAAGATTAAGACTTCAAAGCAGCCATTATATGAATATACACATTTGAAGGAAAAAAACATAAAGAACTGAAGGAAACCATGTTTAAAGAATTAAAATAGGGGCACCTGGGTGGCTCAGTCGGTTGACCGTCCGGCTTCGGCTCAGGTCGCGATCTCCCAGTTTGTGAGTTCGAGCCCCGTGTCAGGCTCTGTACTGACAGCTCGGAGCCTGGAGCCTGTTTCGGATTCTGTGTCTCCCTCTCTCCCTGCTCCTCCCCTGCTCATGCCCTGTCTCTCTCTCTCAAAAATAAATAAATAAACATTAAAATAATTTTTTGTAAAAGAATTAAAATAAAATATGATAACGCAACATAGAGAATCTCAATAAAGAGATATCAATTATAAAAAAGAGAACCAGATGGAAAATTCTGGAGTTGAAAAGTAAAACACATGAAATAAAAAATTTACTAGAGGGGTTCAATGGCAAATTTGAGCTGGCACACACACACACAAAAATCAGTAGAGTTGATGAGAGCACTATGAAAATTAACCAATCTGAGGAGAAGAAAGAAAACAGATGAAAGAAAAATGAAAGGAACCTCATGGCATGTGAAAAGACCCCAGGCTTACCAACATATGTGTGACGGGAAAAGAGAAAGAGGTAAAAAATATATTTTTAGAAAAATGGACTGAAACTCCCCACATTAAAACAACAACAACAACACTAACGTCCATATCCAACAGGTTCAACTCAAAATAGGATAAACATAAAGAGATCCACACCTAAACACACGGCACTCAAACTGCTAACAAAGAAATAATTGAAAGCAGCAAGCAAAAAATCTCATCCTGCAGAGAGGAAAAAAAACAACAACAAAAAAAACCGACATGAAAAACAGCTGACTTCTCATGATAAACAATGGAGACCAGAAGGCAGTGGAAGGTCCAGAGTGATAAAAGAGGAAAAACTCTATCAGCTAGGAATTCTATAGACAGAAAACTACTTTCCAAAACTGAAAACGGAGGGGGGAAAAAAAAAGCATTCCATGATTTTTTTAAAAGATCATTTGCCGCTAGAAGACCTGCCTTATAAACAACGCTATATGAAGTCATTCAGGTAGAACAGAGGTGACACAGAGGATTACTCCAACACATGTGAAGAAATAAGGAGCGCCAGAAAAGGTAAATAAATATGTGGGTGGATACAAGACTCTTACTTTTTCTCATTTCTTGGCTTAAACGCTTTAAAAAAAGTTACGATTGTGTAAAGCCATAATTTAACACAGTAGGGCCAGGTTTATAACACAAAGGGATTTAACACATCTGACAATAATAGCATAAAGGGGAAAAGAAAAAGAAACTGAGACAAAGTTACTATGTCTTCCCAGGTTCAAGCAGATGGGGAGACATGAAGGTGCATATTATGATGTCTAGGAAAATTAGTCAAAAGTATAGTCAACACAACAAATGTAACACAGAAATAAAAACTGTAGACTAAAAAATACTGATGAGTGAACACAGAAATCATACTCAATTTACATATGTAAGAAGACAGTGAAATAAAAATTGTACACTAAAAAATATTTAATACAAAAGAAGGCAGTAACATACAGAAGGACAAAATTATGAGGCAATAGAAAAGAAATAACAGGGGCACCTGGGTGGCTCAATCCGTTGAGTGTCCAACTCTTGGTTTCAGCACAGGTCATGACCTCATGGTTCTGTGCTGACAGCATGGAGCCTGCTTGGGATTCTCTCTTTCCCTCTCTCTCTGCCCCTCCCCTGCTCATGTTCTCTTTCTCTCTCTCTCTCAAAATAAATAAATTAATTTTTAAAAAAATTAGAAAAGAAATAACAAAATGGCAGACATATTTCCAACAATAAGTACATTAATGTGAATGGAACAACCCCCCGCCCCCACACCCAACCAAAGACAAACTGTCAGATGGATGAAAGAGCAATTCCAACAACACACTGTCCACAAAAAAAAAAAAAACAGACCTTAGGTTCAAAGAATCTAAAGGTTCAAAGTAAAAGGGTAGGGAAAGACATAACATGCAAACAGCAAACCGATTCCTGAGGGGGTTGGAATCGCTATAATTACGTCAGGTAAAACTGATGTTAACAACCAAACTTGATGTAAATGACATTCTAGAACACTCCGGCTCATTGCAGACTTGGGCATGGCTGTTTACAATATTATTCATAATAGGCAAAAACTGAAAACACCCCAAATGCCCATCAACTGGTGGACGGATAAAACAAGGGTGATACATTCATATAACAGAATTTTACTCAGCAATGAGAGGTGAAAAAAAAAAATCCTGAAACATGCTGCAGTGCAAGTGTGTCTCAAACACATAATGCTACCTGAAGGAAAGTAAAGACAAAAGACCAAAATTGTGTGATCCCATCCTATTAAATGTCCAGAAAAGGCAAACGTAAAGAAGCCAGAAAGCAGACGGGCAGGTGCCTGGGCCTATGACTGACCACGACGAGGCCCGGGGAAACGCTGCAGGTGATGAACATGTTCTAAAACTGCAATGTGGTAAAGGCGGCACAACTCTGTAAACTTACTAAACTTCATCGAACTGTACACGTAGAATGAGCGAATTTTACTGCATGCAAATTG
>NW_026057581.1:15737985-15754181 GCF_023721935.1 Panthera uncia
ATATATCGTGCAGGGATTTAGGGAGGCAATGAACTCCAGTCTGGAGACTGAAAAAAGGCACTCTTTCCGCGAGAACTTAACCAAACTCTGGCTTCACTCAGACGTTACTGTAAATGCAAAGCGCAGTGGCATTAATTCCACCAAATAGAACCGATCAACCTGAACTATCAACAGACAGAAGGCCAAATAATGCACTTAACCCCTCTGCCATGCAGTTACGCATCTGCTCATGTATGTAAATTGAATATTATTTCTATGTTCACTCATCAAATGTTTGCACAGCTGCCTGGATGTTCACGTGGCAACCACTGTGGTCTCTAACTCTTCAACTACAAATGCCCTGAAAGCCAGGGGCAGAGCTGTTGAAGTCCACAACGTGTCCAATCCATCCCAGCAGGGCCTACAGAGGTCCAGGCCGAGGCTTCTAGAGCGGCCTCGTGTTCTCACTTCACTTCATGTCCACTACAGGTTCTGCCTTCCACTTAAGAAAGGGGACAGGTTAACATACCGAATCTCATACCACTTCTGAGCCACATGCTAACACTGGCTGGTTCCAAAATAACAAGGCTGGGGGCGCCTGGGTGGTTCATCGGCTGGGCGTCCGACTTCGGCTCAGGTCATGATCTCACGGTCCGTGAGTTCGAGCCCCGCGTCGGGCTCTGTGCTGACAGCTCAGAGCCCGGAGCCTGCTTCCAACTCTGGGTCCCCCTCTCTCTCTGACCTTCCCCCATTCATGCTCTGTCTCTGTCTCAAAAATGAATAAACGTTAAAAAAAAAAAATTAAAAAAAAATAAATAAATAACAAGGCTGACGCTCCAACGTGTCTGTGGAGAAGCAGCACTGCCATCAAAAGTGTTTCTCAAACTCTTCCAACAGCCGTTATGAGCTCGACCGAGCCTCGCCTGCACGCAGAGTATTTAATCGTAAGCAAAATAAAGGACGGCAAAACCCGAACGTAAGACGTATCTCCTCTCATTTCACTGCCCCCAACACCACCAAAGAATAAAGCACTGCTCGGAGATTAAGGATCGTGGTGCGGGCTAATATTGAGAATTCGGACACTCCGAAACGTAATCGTGTTCTCTGAAACCCGAAGTTCCAATCGCAGAGCCTGACGCGTGAACAGCAGGTATCACAGGCATCGTGCAGATAACGGGTCCCGTTCTCAGCGCACGACTCTCAAGTGGCGGGCCTGCCTCTCACCGGCCACTTTTCTGAAGGCACTCCTCTCAAAGCCAGCTCTTTGGCTCTATTTTCCTGAAGAACGATCCTTCACAAAATGCGTGGGGGTACCGCCCTGGGAATCGTGGCTAACCGTATTTTTCTACCACCGTGAGTTAAATACAGAGGTGACTGATGGACACTGTACAATTAGAGAGAGGACACTCCGACAGAACGGCTCCCAGGCCTCCTGAGTGGAGACCCATGATCCTGGCATCAGAACGTCGAGACTAATTAAATCCTCTGTCAAGACCAACTCAACCTCTGAGGCCCTCCCACTTCCCCTTAGAACCAAATGAATGGAAATTCCCTTACCATGCTTGGCGGGCAGCGGACCCTAACATGCTAAAAGCAGCCCCTCTAAATTCCCCTGGAAATGCATTCCTACAGTCCTCCAAAGAAAGATGGAACATTCTAACTTATTTTCAACCATAAAGGGATTTATAAATAAATAATCCAATTCCCCTCTATTCCAGAGACAGGGGTCAGCAAACTGTTCGTGTCAAAGGTTACATAGCCAATATTCTAGGCTTTCTGAGCCATTTGCAATTACCGGACTCTATGGCCACAGCAGGAAAGCAGGCACAAACATAAGTAAATGAATGGGCGTGGCTGAGTTCCACTAAAACTGTATTTACAAACACAAGTGGAAGACTGGCTTCGACCATTCTACTGTGGTTTGCTGAACCCCTGCCTTAGAATAACCGCTGTGGAAAGCTAAAAAGAAAATTTCAGATCGACATCACCCCACCCCCAACTCCTGCCCACTCCCATGCCTTATTCTCAAGGAAGAAACTAAATTCAAGTCATTTGCTCCAGGTTCTGTATTACTCTTTGGCTGGTTTGTTCATACGTAGCAAGATAATTTTCTGAAATAGAGACAGACAGAGAGACAGAGCCTGCCTCATTCGTTTAACCTAACATCCTTTTCCTGGATGTCACCAAATTATACCGCCCCTAGGTGGAGGTGGGTTTTTTTTTTTAATCTACTTTATTTCTTAAAGCAGTTTTAGGTTCGTAACAGAGATTTCTCATACACTCCCTTCCTCCACACACGCACAGCCTCTCTTAACAATCAACATCTCCTACCAGAGCAATAAACTGCTTACGAGTGATGAGCCTGCACGGACACATCATCACTCAGAGTCCACAGTTTACATGAATATTCACTCTCGGGGTTGTACATTCTACAGATGCGAACAAACGTCGAATGACCTGTATCTACCATTACAGTACCATACAGAGTAGTTTCACTGCTCTAGAAGTCCTCTGTGAGGAGGTTGTTTTTAAATTTCAAAGTATTAAAAGAGAGTCTCTAGTCTCTGACATAACCTTTTACAAATATTCAACCTAGCAGGAAAAAACCTCAACTTGGTGATCTTATAATTATCGTAAATACAAACTGCGCATGTCAAACCTAAACGGCTTCCTTTATTCTTCCCTAAAGTTTCAAGTTCATCGAGAAATCCACTCCAATCAAGCAAAGTAGACCAACAACCACTTCTCTGTGATTTTCTCCCCGTCCCTTTGTTCTTGCCGACAAAGTCTCAAAACAACTTATTTTCCTTACCAACCTATCCTTCCTTTCTTCAAAAGTCCATCTCAGAACTCTACTTGACTCTGTTTTCACTAAGAAAAAAGTTCACTCCTCCAAGAAGTACTTTCTGATTGCTTTCTCTCACCCAGATGGTTCTTCCTTCATGTTCCTTTTGAGATGCCTATACTGCACGTTCCATATTAATCTTTTTTTTTTAATTTTTTTTAACGTTTATTTATTTTTGAGACAGAGAGAGACAGAGCACAAATGGGGGAGGGGCAGAGACAGAGGGAGACACAGAATCTGAAATGGCTCCAGGCTCTGAGCTCGACGCGGGGCTCAAACCCACGAACCGCGAGATCATGACCTGAGCCGCAGTCGGACACTTAACCGACTGAGCCACCCAGGCGCCCCTCCATATTAATCTTAAATTATGTATTTGTCGCTTACATTGCCCTGAGATCTTTTTCATATGTTTGGAGACCCATTATATTAAAAACGCTTAAAAGGCACGTGTGAGATTTTATTTCTAACAATAGCATACTTACTGCACATTCATGGTCAGAGGAATTACACGGAAGACTAAGAGAATCTCCTAACCCGGATCCCTTACAAGTGGTTCTTTTATTTGCCCTACATCTACACCACAATCTAGAGGAGTCCGAACATAACTGAAATAGTACATTTTCTATATTCTTCTGTACCTACTTCATGAAACACAAAATGTTTTCATCTATATTTTACTTAGAATTTTACTGCTTTCACGTTAGTTTTCCCAGATATAGTTTTTAAGCACTTATGTCTGAAATGTCAGCTATTAGGTGGAGACTTCCATTGAAAAGATGCCATTCTTCTTAAAAATAGACATACTAGGGGTACCTGGGTGGCTCAGTCAGTTAAGTGTCCAGCTCTTGATTTTGGCTCAAGATCTCATGGTTCATGAGACAGAGCCCCACACTTGGGATTCCCTCTCCCCGCCCTCACCCTACTCTCTCTGTCCCTCCCCGACTTGTGCTATCTCTGTCTCTCTCAAAATAAATAAATAAATAACTTAAAAAAAACAACAACAACAGAGATACTATCCAATAATTCTACTACTGGTATTTACCCAAAAGAAACGAAAACACTAATTCAAAAAGATACACGCACCCCTATGCTTTATAACAGTCAAGATATGAAAGCAACCGAAGTGTCCACCGATAGAAGAATAAAGAAGATATACGGTACACGTATACAATGGAATATTACTCAGCCATAAAAAAGAATGAAACCTTGCCATTTGTAACAACCCAGACGGATGGAGAAGGGGATGGAGAAGGTATTATGCTAAGTGAAACTAGGCAGAGAAAGACAAATACCATATGATTTCACTTATATAGGAATCTAAAAACAAAACAAGCAAACAAACAAAAAGCAGGAATAGATCCATAAGTACAGAGAACAAATTGGTGGTTGCCCGAGGAGATACAGATCGGGGGGATGGGCAAAACAGGTAAAGAGGGCTAAGAGGTACAAACTTACAGTTATCAAAAAATAAGTCACAGAGATGAAAAATACATACATACAGAATGTATTCCAATACATAAGGAACACAGTCAATAATACTGTAACAATGTTGGATGGTGACAGACGGTGACCACACTTATCATGGTGAATGCTGAGTAGTGTAGAGAATTGTCACATCGCTATGTTGAACAGCTGAAACTAATATAATATTGTATGTCAACTATATTTCAATCAAAAAATGTTTAAATAATTATCAAAAATAAATAAACACTGCCACTTTCGCTTTTAAGCAAGATAGCTCTCCTTTCAATATATATTACTAAGTAAATACGTAAGCCAACGTCTTTGATGGAACAACTACTCTTTCTCTCTTGAAGAGCCTGGAAATTCCTTTCCTTCTAATAGCAAATCCAGCAGGGAGTAATATATACATAACCAACTCTGAAATGAATTTCAACAATTAAAGACTCAGAGAGGGAAAATCAGCGTCCTTGGAATTCTGACCTTCTGAGTAACCTTGGCCCCAGGCGCTGTGCTTGACAGGCTTTATTTTGCAATTAGGAGGGGGAGGCATTTGCCAGCTCTTACTAAGCCGGAAAACTCTACCACCAGCAATAGCAAGTATAAGCGTGACAAACAGTCAAGAGCAAAGGCCATGGAGACTCTCGGCTGCGGGACCCTCAGCAGCCAGCAACCTCTCTGCTTCATCCCCCTGTCTATGTAACAGGGGCATGAGTGGCACCTGTCTCGCTTGGGTGTAAGGATGACATGAGTAAAGATCGTAAAAGCATGTTGCAAAGAGCCTAGCACCCAGACCTGTGGACAGGTTCGCTCTTTCGATCGTAAAAATGACATAACACAACGTCCCTCTTGCCGTGAGTCCATAACAAACCGTAACTATGGGAAGCAGTATGATTTAAAAAAAAAAAAAGAAAAGAAAAAAACACAAATTCCTCAAGACCACTCTGCAAAGAAGCTGCTTGAAGCCAACTCACTTCAACTTCTCTGGTTGGACTTTCTCATCCATAAAATGAGGGAGGTGAACCAAATGACCTCCAAGGTCTGTCCTTCCCAGTTGTAAAAGCTGTATGGCTCTCTTGGAGAGGCAAATGAGAAACCAGCCTGACACCCCTCCAGCACTGTCCAACCACCTTCTGGGTCGCTGGGCTATCTATCATCTCAGTTCATTTTCATTTCTTCTTAAACTGTCAAACATGGCCCCAACTGAATGCTTAATTTAGTTCTATTTGAATAGTGCAATATTAAGCAGTTATATGCTGATCTGGTCCTGTTTTTCACAGATGAATCTTTGTAATTGGAAGATAAGCACATATAAGGATACTACTACCGATGCAAAACATAAGTATGTTTAAGAAAATACATACTCTACCCATATGGGCACACAGAAATACTACACACGCACACCCAAGTACCATAAAAATCAAGCTTTGCCATCAATTAGGCAGGAACAACTCTTAGACTACACGGGTTCCCCTTCACCGGATTGTGATTCTAGTTAATGATGTACAACCAACTAGTTTATGATCACTATAGGTTTTAAAATACTTTTGCATGGCAGCACAGCCTTAGAATATTTTCCAGAACAAAATTCATCACCGAAAATTTCTTAAGAATCTTACGTTATTTTAAAAAGTCAAAATTAATGCAATGCTACCCCAAATAAAAGCCCTAAGCCGAATAGTCAAGAACTTCCTTCTGAAGAATGACCTGAGTATTGAGAAGAAAGGACACTATTTGGTGATAAGTTTCTGCTCTGCTCTTACAAATATCAAGAGTGGGGTTGCCTGGATGGCTCAGTCGGTTAAGCATCTGACGCTTGATTTTGGCTCAGGTCATGATCTCACAGTTCATGAGATCGAGCCCTATATCGGGCTCTGCACTGACAGTGTGGATCCTCTTGGGATTCTCTCTCTCTCCCCCTCTCTCTGCTGCTCCCCACCACCTCTGTCAAAATAAATAAATAAACTTAAAAAAAAAAAAAACTTAAAAAAAAATCAAGTGATTTATAAGAATACCTAAGCACCATTTGAAATTTTGGCATATTATTAATATGCAAAAGAGGACTGTTAAAGTGTTTTAAAATAATACATATAGGAATGAAAAAATAAGGCATTCAATTTACTCACAAAATATTTGTTCAGATAACACAAGAACCAACTTTGTCCCAGACCTGTTCAAATTACATGGCATTCTAAATGTAGGGCTTAAAAATGTACGCATATAATGGAAGACTTTTATACACATTATGTATTTTCCTATTCTATGGTAAGATAAAATTACACCTCATCAGAACACACTTTGTGCAAAGACGTTCTAAAATAAAATCATTACCCTGATTAATCTTATTATTACATTTTGTATTTGCTTTTAAAAAGAAAAAAGCATTTGGTGAATGTTAAGCATTCAAAAAGCACCAAATAAGCTCTCAATATGAGCTGAAAAGTAATTATCTGAAAACAAACGGGAGGCTTGCTATACTAAATCTAGTCTTTTTATCCTTGTCAAAGTAACAGCTACCTATACGGTAGCTGCTAATAACTTCAATACTTTTCTTACCTTTAGCACCAAAAACTATAGGTGAAATTATTTACTTATTTCCTTTCTAGCTGCAGTCATATACAGAATTTTTTTTTTCAATAAGCCATGGGGTGTTTACCCTACAAGATTTCTGACTTCTCAAATCTTAAGGTGGTCAACATAGAACTGCTGACTTAACATTTAAATATATATATTAAAAAAAACGTAGAAACGGCTGGAACTCCATGTCAAAATCATCAGAATTAAATTTATTCTACTTATAAGCCCAATAAGACCATCCCTACATCACAGGAAAACAAAAGACAGACGATTTACCCAACAAACCACTGGAGTGGTGATCCGACAACCACTCCACACGCTGACAACAAATGAAAATAACCACATTCATCAGATTATTCCTGAATACACCTACAGGGTTTCCGAGGGCCCACACAGGAGGGGAGCACAGGGGACAGAGGGAGTGGTGCCATCTCACAACCTAAACACAAGTGAGGGCTTCTGTCCTACAGGATCATGAATGTCGCCCCTTTTAAATGCAGTTATAACACAACAGAAGACTTCACAATCAGTTTCCTGACAACCACATTCAACACATGAGGTGAGGTTTGAATGAGTACAGACTGAGAAGGCAGTAAGAGTTTTCCTTCCCATATTCTTTCCTACAGTGATGTCTCTCCCCCACGTCCCAAGCCCTAGACAAGTCAGAACAGTAAGACCTATCCGTAATTAACGCAGACCCGTAGAAGCAGCATCACACCATGCTTCTGGGCTTCCTCTGTTTGCAAAGCAAATGCAACCCAGGAGTTTGGCATAAACCGGTTCTTTATAGTAAGCCACAACTCCGCATTGTTTACCTGGAGTCAGGCCTCGTGCTAAATGCTGCCGTATTATCTAATCTTCACGCATTATCCAATGCTCGCAGCTTGCCCAAGGCCACACAGCTAGCCAGTGATAACATGAGGCCAAACTCTTTACCATTATATTAATTAAACGTGCCAAAGAGATAAACTCTGGGAATCCTAAGGCAAAAACTCACGTAAAACAGAAGTTAGTAATAACTACTTGGTTCGGGCGATTAAAATTTTGTATTCTAACAGGTTTCTTCATCCGAGGCTACCAAATATCAGAAGAAGCATTTGCTAACCAAGGTCCAAAAGCATAAACAAATTTCCAGAGTGTAAATCATCTTTAACCCTCTACCTTGCTAATAAGCTAGCGCAGATACACTTTTGTTGAACACAGAGGGATGACCAGAACAGTCTATCTTGACACGTAAGTTATATCCGGCTAAGACAACAGGTCTGCAGGCGAATAAATATGATGCAATATCAGAAGTGTGGTCAGGTACCTGTAGACACAAGCAACGGAGGCCTACTGTATTCTGGGGAGTGAGATGGCAGGGGAGAAGGGAGGAGAAGGGGAGAAAGTTCAAAGATGAAGAGAAAAATCTTCGGCAGAGACGTCTCCTACATGAAGAAAGAAAACAGTAGGAATGAGAGAGGAAAAAAAATACTTTCCAGAAAGAAGAGCAAGCACAGAAACGCTGGGCCTGTGTGCTGAGCTCCTGAAATGGCAGATTACCCATCAGACACAGGAGAACGAGAAGGTCAAACCGGGTCGGAGCCAAACTCAGGACTTTGGGCCTCATCTGACAAGGTGATGGGCTTCCGCGGACCCCACGTGTGTGGACCTCACCCTCTGCTTCTCACGTCAAAATAAAGCAGTGCGTTCAGAGCCAAGTGCGCTCAACCATAAAAATGAAAAACAGCCACACCGAGAGTCCCCAAATATGTTTTGCAAAAGGTTAAACAAAATTCACCTTTTTGCAAAAGGTTAACACTTGGTGTTTTCTAACACTGACTTCCGATCTTAAAGTAGATCAGTCTTTGAAACCCTAGGCCCAAATTCAACGATAATAGGTTAACACCTATTTTCTTTCTTCCCCAGAGTTTTGCAACACGTTCACAATGATGCCCGGCGCAGCAGAAAAACAGCCCTTTCTCTTAGGAGGACTGACATGGAACCCCAGCAAGTCTCTGGCTCCTCTATCCGGGTTACCTGAGTCCAAGTAAAGACCTGGGAGGGCAGGGGAGACGGGGGATCAGAAGGGAGTGATTGTGGGCAGAGGTGGCACATTCACCAAGACCACACATGGGAGCTCCAGCCCGGGAGTCCGCCATATAGTGGCCAAGAGCCCTTCTCCAGGGAACCTAGGACAACACACGGCCTTTCTTCTGAACACCCAAGTGTTTCCCTCATGCTCTCCAGAAATTCTTATTCAAGCTCGCAAAGGACATGTCCGTGTTAAACTCTACCCATCTGCTTCGTGCAGACAGGCACCGGAGACGAAGGTTGTATGTGGTTTATAGGGCCAAGGACGGAGAATTCAACAACCCTCCCTCCTACAACCTGTACAGATTCCCCATCAGTTCTGTTTCCGTTTTGCCCCAAATTCATGTCTTGCCCTTCACATGTCAGTTCTTTTCATACCTGTCCACTAAAGAACCTTAACATCGGAGAAGTGTAAACTCCACCTCTCATAGGACTGAAGTGTGGACGTGCCTAATTTCAATCCATATAAATTTTGTATCCTCTATGATAGATTATACTTGCGTAATATTTTTGTACATGAACACACGCACACACACGTGTGTATAGTTTCCCCCAAATAAAATTTACATTCCAAAAAGCTGTAGTATGTTTACCCTCCAGCTTTGTATATCCACTGGACCACACCAATACCAGTTGAACCGAGAATAAATCAAAGAAAAATTGTATTTTAAGAATTAAAACTGCCACGAAAACATAATACATATATAATTCGAGTTTGAGCAGAAATGTTTTTATTGTTGACTTAATTACCAACACACGAGACAACTACTTTGCAGACTATTTTCCAAGGAGGCCTAAAAAGAAGAAATGCACTTAAAGCAGTGTGAGCAGTCCAAACTGGGCTGTGACTCGCTTTCTGGTCTTCTGATTTCCTCTCTCCCTATTTCAGAGCTAACTGACACAACAAGTCTTCTGTCAGTCAAAGCAGCAGGTGACAGGTAAAGCAAAACAAACAGGATATTTCAACTGTCACAGTGAGATACAACATAAATGCTAAAAAATTCATCCCTAATGTTTACCAGCTTGCTTACTTTTTTTTTTTTTTTTTTTTAACCAGCAAAATGGACTTATTCAGGAATAGCAGAGGAATTACAATTCAGGACATACTTGCTTACTCTAACCCCCAAATTGTGCCTGGGGATACAGTCATCAAATACGTTTTTTGGAAGGAAAGTAGAAACTCTGAAAGTGTTACATCTTAGCACTTTCCTGCCTCTGTGCCTTTGTTTGCTTGGGTTTCCCCACCCAGAACAGCCTCACCCTCATCCTTCTCTGCTGACTAAACTCACTGGCTGGGATACACCTCTTCCATGCTGCGCTGTCCACACCCCCAGTCAATCCACCCCCCCCCCCGCGCCCCCCCCCCCCCAGCAGGTCCAACCACCTTGGCTAATCTAGTTTGATCTGTTCTTCGGTGCCTGAGAGCTCATTACTGCCTTAGCCAAACAACTTTCTGGACTCACTGATGGGCCAGACCCCAATTTAGTTCAAGTTCTCTTGGAGAGGGAGCTGGGTGGCTCAGTCAGGTCGTGAGTTCGAGCCCCGCATCGGGCCATCTGCTGCCAGCACAGAGCCCGCTTGGATCCTCTGGCCCTCCTCTCTCAGCCCCGCCCCAGCTTGAGCGCACGCACATGCTCTCCCTCTCAAAGATAAACGTTTAAAAAATAATTATTTAACTAAGACTCAGACGTGGTGGACCCTCAGGATCTGATTTCTAATTCTCCCCTTCCAATCTCCTACCCTCTCCCACTCCTTTGGCCCCTGAAGAGAACCTACTTCAGATGGTACCCTCGCTTCTCTTTTCTTCCTACCCTGCCCCATGCCAAACTCCCCCTGCCCCCACATCAGGGCAGAGTAGGACACCCGGCCTCTGCGGAAGCTTCGTACCTCTGCTCTCCCCTCACCACGCTGGCGCAGGTATGCGTTCACCCATCTCCCCTCCTCAACTCCACGCTTCTTTCAGGGTCCACATTTGAGTATCATTTTGTCCCTACCTCCTAGAACAGTGGCACTTGAAGGCATCCAACAACTACCTGCCGGGCTGTACATTTGGGGCAGGAGGGAAAGCAGTCTGTGGCCTGACATCTGCATTTCTCTATATAGCCATGGGATCTAGAACATTATCAAGGACAAGCACGCCTCATTTTATTGGGCTCTACTTTACTGCACTCTGCAGATGCTGTCTTTTACAAACTGAAGGTTTGTGGCGACGCCGTGCCTGACAAGATCAGCAGCATTTGCTCACTTTGTGTCTCTGTGTCATGTTTTGGTAATTCTCACGACATTTCAAGCTTTTTCGTTATCATTATCATACTTGTTATGGCGATCTGTGATCCAGGATCACAACTTGCTGAAAGCCCAGATGAGAACAAGCATTTTTAGCAATGAAGTATGTTTGGAGGACGTACGCTTTTTAAGACAGTGCTATTGCAAAATCCATCAACCGCAGCAGAGTATAAACATAACTTTTACGCTAACTGGGAAACCAGAAAATTCATTTGACTCGCTTTAACCGCGATATTCGCCTTACTGCAGTCATCTGGAACAGGACCCACAATAACTCCAAGGAATGCCTGCGTATATGAAATACGAAAAATGTTTACTATTTATGACCTCATGAATAGTACTTTAAGACCAATCAGGCATTCCTGTCAACGAATATCTGGGCTCCTATTAGTTGCCAGGACCTGTGCGGGCCTGGGGCGCCTACAACCCCCAAAGCTGCCTTTGTGCACGCTGCAACAGGGCACCCTCTTCAGACAGATGAATTATAAAAGCTGGGCCCAAGACTCTAAACGCCCACCTCAGCTGGCACCCAGGAGCGTGAAGACTCTGCCTACAGTAGTAAATGAGACAAAGTGCCTACTTTTCGGGAGCTCAGATGCTAGCGAGGAGGACGGGCAAATACACGGTCAATTTTCAGCATTTTCTACGTAACTCTGAAAGCTCAGACTGCGATGCACAAGACTTAACGGTCTCCATCTAAATCCTCACCTCATTAAACACTGGTGCTATAATCATCAATTTGAACTTGGTCTGAGGCAGCCACCTCTGCCAGCAGAAAGTCCCAGTACTCTTTTCGGCAGGAAACCAGCACTGTTCCAGATTCAAGTAGGCCACAAGACTGACCACATTTCCAATTACCACCTCACAGTGACTGGCTAAATTGATTTCACAAAGAAACATTCCAAATTAATTGGTTTGGTCTTAATTTTTTACCTTGCGTGTACCTGAGGATGCCTTTTTTTTTTTTTTTTTTTTTCCTGTAATGGTAAATATTTCCCTAAGCTACTTTACTCAGTTGGGAATTATTTGCTGTAACTGTTCTTTGCTTAGCCCTGCTAGACCCATACCTGCTAAAACTGAATGTGAAAGATAATTGTCCTTCCCAGTTGCTGTAACACACTAAACAATATACTATTTGAAAACCATAAGCTAAAATAAACTCACCTTCCTAAAATTAAAATCTCTCTTCACACCTAAGGGGAAACGCGCATGTTTTCACCTTTGTACGAAATACATACAATGTACGTAATTTGGAACGATTGCTTCCTCATGGAAACATAGGTCATTTTGCCTCTGAGTTCTGCAAATGATGGTCTGAGTTAACGTCCACCACAACCCTCTTCACTTCTTGACAATCTAATGTATAGACCAGCACAAAGACAAATCTCAAAAGCAGTGTGGGGGAGGGGCACAAAAATTCCCATTAATCCGGTTGGCAAAGAATATCCCACTATTCATTTCAGACTCCGCGACGCAAACACGGTCCCTGTTAAGAGAAAGTAAATCTCTCATTTTCATACCCACACTGATGGTTGGGAAGGCACTGTCATTTCGTCAAATTGGATTGATTCATTCCACAAATATTTACGAAGCATTTCCTGAGAGACGGGCATCACACGGGAAAAGTGGCAGTAAACAAGAGAAATGGCACATTCCTGGCACTCACCATGGGGCAGGGTTGCCATCCAGTGAGCTGCTGTTTCTGATATCCAAGAAATACTTTATCATACGATTTATTGTGAACCATCCCTCTACTTAATGCCGAATCTTACCTCTTAGATTTCTAGGATGAATCTGTTTGGTGCGAGGCATCTTTTTTGATTCAGGGGCTCCTTTTTCTTCTCAGAAACTGTGGGAAGTGCAGGTCACAAAAAGGTAGCTCCATAAACTCAACATCCATCAATTAATCCGTGTGCTAAAAATGAAAAAAAAAAAAAAAAAAGAAAAGAAAAATCACACTTTACTACCTTCAAAGGAAAAAGATATTTCAAAAGTATGGCTTCGTTCCGCACTAACCTAATCTCCACAAATGATAACCAAGCTAGAAACACCTGCAGAAGATCACTTACTAACTTTTAATTAACCATAGGACATCTCATTTTGCTACTATCTGGGTTTCTCCTTAAGAAAACAGAAAAAGAAAATCACCGTACCTTTACCAAACAAGAGCGAAAAAGATTCACTCAGCTATGTTTTACAGTAACATCACAGGGTACAATTAAAGTATAGCGTTAGGCTATACAAGGGTTATACATATAATATGTATACATATACACACATATATATGTTATACGTGTATATATGTGTGTGTGTATATATATATACACACACACACATACATATATATATATATATATATATATATATATATATATATATATTTCTGCTTGTCCATAAGCACTTTGGGAACAAGGACCATGTCTCATTTATCTTGTTTTACTGAATTAATTCAGTTAATATATGTGGTTGCTACCGGAGCTGCTCCCCAATTATTCCAGCTTTCTCTTCTAGGCTTGTGGTAGGACTGTACCTTCTGCCTCCCTGCATTTAGCCACAATGTGTGACCAGTTCTGGCTAATGACCTGTGAGTGGAGGAGACACCCACTGCTTCCAGGCTGTACCATTTATTACCAAAGCAAAATCCTCTAGCACTCTCTGTTCCTTCTGCTGTGGGACAGGCACCGTTCCAGACAGTGAGTATTGCAACACAGAGCTGAGGTCATCATCACATAGCATAAACAAGAAAGAGACCTTTTGTTGTCTTAAGTGGCTGAGCTTGGGGAGTTATTTGTTACTGCAGCACAACCTAGTCTGTCCTGACTTCTATCCTTTGAAGACGGTGATCGGAAACGCAATATGCCAAAACGTTAATAATCCCAAACCTGATCATCCCTCTTCCCAAACTGGCCACCTGTGTCTCCTCTGCCACAAGACCCTCAAGGATCCTCCAGCTTAGTTTTAATTTCCCGGAAGGAAGCTGATAAGCAAAGCCTAACGCGATGAAAAACATGAAATTATGTTTAATCACTAAGCAGACACAAAGAACGGGATACGAATGCTTTGTTTAAAACTTGTTATATCCAGTACTACAGAAGAAACTGAGAATACTTACTAAGCACCTGCGGGGTGCCTATGTACTTTCTACACATTACCTAATCCAATCTTAATAATAACTGGTAAGATAGCTATCATTTATCTGCTCTACAGAGAAGAAGACGAGAGAGGAGAGGTTGACTAGCCTGCCCATGGTCAGCGACTAAAAAATATGGTACCAAGTGACTTGGTTACTCTTCAGTGCTTATTCCCTCAGCGGAGGTAATACCTAGTCTGTGGTTTTATTCAACAGGCTGTAGGACACAAGTCAGGACTATATGGTTTGCTGTCAAACCAGATTGGGTTCAAAGCCAGGTTTTTACCCCTTACTGTGTGGCCTTGTTCAAGGCACTTAACCTCTCTGAAGATCAGATTTCCCAACACTAAAACTAAGAAATAGTATCCACCCCATAGGGTGGTTACAAGGTCTAAACTAAACAATGTTGATGCTTTGCCCACTGCCTGGCACACAAAAACACTCAAATATTAATACTCCTTAAGAAAGCCTATATGGGAAAGACTGGATCTAATACTCCTGTATAAGGTTTTGGAAATTTATGATTTCATTACAGCAGTGAAGAATTGGAAGGAGGCTACAATTAACTTCAGTATTTTCCGCCTGGTAGGCCTTGTGTGGGTACTGCACAAAATTATTTGCAATGTTGTTTTTTTTAACTGCATGGGGAAGAATACGAAATATGATGGCAAAATACCATCACAGGGCTAAATGATCTATAAAAGATACGGTTCCTCAACTCTCTGCATTAAATACATCCACCATCCGATTCACGAAGCTTGATTCAATAGAGAATTCCGAGACGTTAGAGACAAATTGTGCGAATGCTTAACTAAAAGCTTTTAAATGGTCATGATATCTGGAAGTTTTTAAAGCGTGAACTCCGAATGTAATACAATCACGTGACCCCGAATCAGGAGCCTAAATATAAAATATGCAAATTCCCAATCAGTAACAGCTCTTGGCTACCCGGTTCCCTACCTACCCACTGTCCCTAGCTGTCCATCCCATGTTTAAACCCTTGTGGGGGGGAAGTGAGTATAGGGAAAGACAGCGGCACTGGAGCGACTAGGACGAGTAATAAACCGTTCCTTTGCAGGAAAGAAATAAATACTACATGGAGCAAAACCATGACAGGATGAAAAAGCGTAAAGACAGTTGCAAGGAGAAAAAACATGAATGAATGTGGAGGGCGGAGCCTGGGAAAACCCCTCTGCAACGCTGCACTGAACAAAGCGCTTCGCATGCCAGGAGGAGGGGGAATGGAAGTGCCAGCTCAGGAAGGAGCCCGGAGTGGATGCGGAGAGCATGAGGAGGAGGAGGAGGAGGAGGAGGAGGAGGAGGAGGAGGAGGAGGAGGAGGACGGGATGAGGCGAGCGCGGCAGCCCTGAGACTCCTCCTCGCCGCCGGCTCCGCCACCGCCCCCTCCCCTCTCCAGCAACTCCGTCCCCAGCCCGACCCCAAGGCGAGCCAGAGCCGACCCGCGCCCAAACCCACCGCCCACTTCCCAACTGCTGCAGGCGCGTACTCCCAACCCGGAAAGAAACTACCCAGGTGGCTGGGAGTAAACAGGCACTTAGAGCAAAGAACGAAAGGAAAAGAAAGCCACAAAGCCGGGAGGTTGGGAAGCCGAGGCCTGGTCTCCCTCACCCCCCACCCTCTTGCAAAATGCGTCTGAGGCTGGAACGCGGGGTGGGGAAGCTGAGTCCCTCCGTACCTGCTCGCCTCCCAGGACCGCAGCTCGGGCCGCTCGCGCGCTGCGAGGGCGCCCAGAAGTGGCAAGTGTCTCCCGCACGCAGCCATCCCCTCTGCAAGGTCGGCGGTTGCACACACACACGCACGCACACACACACACACACACACACA
>NW_026057581.1:15759181-15797249 GCF_023721935.1 Panthera uncia
CCCGGCCCTCCGCCCTGCGCGCGGCCCGGCAGCGCCGCCGCCACGCGGAGATCCCCGAGGTTCCTCCCCGCCGGCCGCCGGGTCACGCCGCCGCCCGTCCCTCCCCTCCGCCCTCCGCCCTCCGCGCGCGCCGGGCTTTCCCGTCCACCGGCCGAATCCCCTCCTCCTCGGGGCGACCCGGCGACAAAACCTTCCCCGCCCGCTCTGCCAACTCTGCCCCACGCCCAAGGCTACTGCCAAGCCAGACGCCAGACAAAAGAACCCAGAGAAAACTTACCCGAACTGCAACGCAAAAAGTCTGATCCAAAGCTTCCTGGGTTTAACTTTTAATTTTAAAAACAACAAAAGCAGAAAGCAAAAGCCTCCTAGGTTGGAAGTGGGCGTGAGAGGAAATGCTAGGGGGAGGCGCTTCATTCCCTCGGCTGCTTTGCCCCCCCCCCACCCTTTTCTGGCCCCTGCCTGGGGCTTTGATGTTATCTAGTGCACCGCCTACGTTGGTTTATACCGTGGGCTCCGCGCCGAGAATGATATACGGGTATTTGGCACTTTCTGTGCCGGTTTGAAGCGAAGGAAGCAGGTGGTCACGGTAAAGGATTCCCACTTCTTCCCCCCATGCAGTGAGAAAGGACCCTTTGCCCAGGCTGTCCTTTGTTACCGGGACCGAAATGAACAATCCACCTACCTAGTGATCCTGGAGAGCTGGACCATGTGGTATTTTCTGTTAGACACACGCACACACACACACACACACACACACACACACAAAGGCCTTCTAAATTAAATTCCTTTCCCCTCCTCTCTTAGCACAACTTTGAATATTGTATGTTTTCTGAGGCTTTGTTTGCTTTGTAGACCTGTTTTGAAAGTAAATATTATTTCTCTTCTGAGATGGACCCCCAGCCTTGCAGAGACAAGTATATACCTCTGAAGAAAATAATCTCCATAATAACATGCCTTTCGTATCTAGTCTGACAGATCAGAATATGCCCTCACCGTCCGTCCCCCTCACATTATGGAAAACTTGGAACTGTTGATTTTATCTTCACTGGACACTAGCAGAAACCAGATATATTTTCACATTAGATGAGCAGTCTCAGGGCCATCACTACTAAGAAAGCATTAATGAAGGGTGTTTTGTTTTTTTTTTTAACAGATTAGTAATCAACAAGGTTTGCACTGTCTGCCATTCAGTCCTAACTGTTCATCCACTTAATACCAACACCAAGGTGTGTTCAAGCTTTGCCCTCTGGGAGTTTACAAATTAATGGAGACAAGATAAACACATTAAAAAAAAAAATACCTAGAGGGGAAAAACAGATACAAGAAGAAGCTTATAAACAAAGCCAATTAAAGTTATACAGACTTATTTACATGACTGCTGAGAGCTTTCTGGATTGGGTAGAGGGCAGGATTATCAGAGAAAGTTCCATCCTGAGACTGAGCTCTGAGTAGGATTTTGAAGGCGAGAAAGTTCATGATTTGGCAATGGTATGAGAGCAACATCCCGGGCAAGGGGAATAGCTTGGAGGGGAGAGCGAGTGAACTAACTATATGTGAGAGTGTTGCTGGCTAGAACAGAAAATCAGAGCAAATGTGAGACATGCAGAGTGGCCACATAAAGGTAGCCTCCAAACCAGGGAAGCTATTAATAACTCTACCCAGATGAGTTAGAGTAGATTTGTTAGCTGCATATATATTACTATAGTAATGGTAGCAGCATGCTGGTGGTGGTAATTGACAGTTTTTGAGAGCGTTTACGACTTGCCAGGCTTTCCTGTGTAAACTTATTTAATCCCCACTGTAAACCCATACTACAGGTGAAGGAAGAGAGGCTTAGGAGTGCCAAATACGCTACCTGCAGCCGCAGAGCTAGTAGGTGGTAGATCCATGCTTGGAGCCCGGAGAATACGGAGATGCCTAACAGCTTAATGACGATATTTTGTGAAAACACATTACAAGAGTTCCAGAATGTTCTACATCTGTGGAAAAAGAAGAAAAAGAAATGAAAAAACAAAAACAAAAACAAAAAAAAAGTTCCATATTTGCAGGTTTTGCGACTCTGGGAGATTGTGTGATGAAAATGGGGGAAGTCAGGATGATGTGAGGGACGAAGGCAAGGAGAGAGAATGACTAATTTTAACCATGTCTAGGTTTAAGAAGAATGAGTTAATTCACATTGATGCCGCTGTTGATACTATTAACCTTACAGGATACATGATTACAAGAAACCTGGTCTCTAACTTCATTTAAAAGCACCTAGTTCAATGCCAATGAATAAGAGACTTTATTGAGTGTTATTTGGTGCACTCTCTGTTAAAGGGCTAAAAGAAGGCCAGAAATGACCGATGGAAGTGATTCTTGCGGTTCCTAAAACGATGCCTCATAAACTACGTGTGCAAGTGGCTTAGTGACGAGCACTGGAAACAGGGATTGGTGGGGCGCCTGGGTGGCTCGGTCGCTTAAGCGTCCAACTTCGGCTCAGGTCACGCTCTCTCGGTTCCTGAGTTGGAGCCCTGAGTCAGGCTCTGTGCTGACGGCTCAGAGCCTGGAACCTGCTTCAGATTCTGTGTCTGCCTCTCTCTCTGGCCCTCCCCTGCTCGTGCTCTGCCTCTCTTTCTCTCAGAAATAAGCAGGCATTTAAAAAGAAACAAAAGAAAAAAAGAAAGCGGCGATGGCATTTCACCTTATCTGTGATCTGAATAATTCAACTTTATCCATGATCTAACGATGTGGAAGCAAGCGGGTGCAATCTGAGACATTGTATTCGTCGGCTCGGGCTGCTATACCAAAGACTGGGCGACTCCAACAATAGAAGTTTATTTCCTCACAGATCTGGAAGCTGAAATTCCAAGATCAAGGGTCACCTGATGTGGTTTCTGGTGAGACCTCCCTTCGTGGCTCGTAGCCCGCAAGCCACCTCTGCGCTGAGCTTCTTCCATGTGTGTGCATAGAGAGTCAGTGAGCACTCGCTCTAGTGTCTCAGACCAACCCTAATCCTACAGAATCAGGGCCCCATACTTATGACTTCATTTAACTCACCTCCCGAAGATTCTATTTCCAGATACAGTCACACTGAGGGGAAGGCTTTACCAGATGAACTTGGAGGTGTGTGTGGTGGTGGTGGGGGGGGGGGCACATTGCAGCCCCGAGCAGACACCGGGACTATCTTTACACGAATCCATACAGACCTGGGAAAGAGTCTTGTCAGGGCCTTGAGGATGAAATAAGTAAGGTGGGCTTTGGGTTCATGCCTGGGCTCCACTCAGAGAGGTCACTGGTGACTGTGGGAAAGGTTGCTCTCATCTCTTTAAAGTTCTAGTACCTTCCTCCTAGGGGTGAAGGCAGGATTGAGTGAAATAGTACAGTCTCCTATTTCCAGAAGAATTACTCCTAAGCACCTCTTAAAACAGTGCTGTGTACTCCACTTTTTAACATTTCTAGTAAGACGTTTCAAACCTCCTGTGGAAAGCTGTTTTTGTATACACATTTACTGCATTATAAATAAAGGCCATTTTACTGACTGCGAAAGGATCGAAGGGTCTCATCTCGCCCATTGTGTCCACAATCAGAACACATGTAAATTAAGCATTCTCTACCTCTGCCTACCTAAAGTGTGGGTACCCCTTCCCCTACCCCATACTCTCTGTCTTATCACTGCGTTCATCTCCTTTATAACATCCAGCATTCTGGAATTATCCTATGGATTCACTTGTCTGTTATCGCTCAACCCTCAAGTAGAATGTGAGGGCCACAAGTGAAGGGGGCTTGATTTCTTCCCCACTGAATCCCCAGCACCTGGAACAGTGTCGCAATAAATGTCTGGTGAAGGGCGCTTGGGTGGCTCAGTGCGTTAAGCGACGGACTCTTGGTTTCCACTTAGATCACGATCTCAAGGTCCGCTTTGTGAGTTTGAGCCTCTGCGTGGGGTTCAGCGCTGACAGCGTGGAGCCTGTTTGGGATTTTTCTCTCTCCCTCTCTCTCTGTCCCTGCCCTGCTCCCACTGTCTCTGTCTCTCTCAAAATAAACAAACTTAAAATAAATAAATAAATAAATAGATAGATAGATAGATAAATAAATAAATGTTGCACAGCAACTCTTTTCCACCCGTGTGCAATCCCGCCAGTTACTTTCAGATCCCGCTTTATTGGTGGCAAGACCCACTCTCAAGACGGCCCCAAACTAATAGTTTGTGGTACTGAGTCCTGCTCATCTGTCGGTTTAGTTACCAAGATTTTTGTGCCAGCTTCACTGTGTTCTTACTTCTGTATTTTCATTGAAACAACTTGGAATGTTTGAATTTCTGGACCCGATGTCATATAATACGGTTACAAGGGATCTGCTTATTTTGTAGCTGGGGAGTGGAAATACAAAGTGGCCATGTGTACCTACAACATTGTCAAGCTGGTTCCTGGCAGAGCTTGACTGGAGAACCCCAGTCGATCCTTCTTTCTTTCTGCACCCAAATCCTTCTCCTTTTCTATCCTAACCCCAATTCTCACCCACCAGCAACTCCATTGCCTTTGCTTGCTCTCACTCTTCATTCCCAGATTTAAAATAAAAATTAAAAAAAAAATGTTTCTCATTTGGTACAGTTTTGGTTGAGGTTTCGTGGCTTAAGCCTCTTATGTTGAAAGGAAGGAAGGGAAGGAAGGAGAGACAGACAGAAAGAAATAGGTGTGTATGTTTATAAAAGTAAGAAAAATATGGCATAGCAAGGGATCCATAGGGAAAGTTATTCACTGAGGGCTCCTGGCTAATTCAGTCCATATTCCATACCTTTTCTTTCTGGGTTGCTGTAACTGTGGGGTTAAAGAGGGCACAAAATCAGGCACATTCTTAGAAATGGGGGGTTGGGAGATAACTTCCTGGTAATAACCCTGCTGCCTTGGACAGAATTCCCCAGTTCCAGAATCTACTCCCAATAACAGCATGTATTAAACATTTACAGAGAAAGGCAATCTGGTGATTAGAAGCCTGGACTGCATCCCAGCTCTGCCAGAAGCACGATCTTGGGCAACTTACTTGAACTTCCTGTGCCTCAGTTTACTCCTCTGTAAAGTGGATGCAATTGGAATCTTCATAGAATTATTGTGAGAATTGGGGGCGCCTGGATGGCTCAGTCAGTTAAGCATCCGACTCTTAGTTTTGGCTCAGGTCATGATCTCATGATTTCGTGGCTTCAAGCCCCGCATCAGGCTCTGTGCTGACAGTGCAGAGCCTGCTTGGGATGCTCTCTCTCCCTCTCTCTCTCCCCCTCCCCCGCTCAAGTTGTCTCTGTCTCTCTCAAAATAAATAAAACTTAAAAGAAAGAAAGAATTATTGTGAGCATAGATGAAGGGCACTCGGTTGGCTCAGTTAGAAGAACATGCAACTCTTGATCTCGGGGTCATGAGTTCGAGCCCAACGTTGACTGTTGAGATTACTTAAATAAATAAAGCTTAAGAGAGAGAGAGAGAGAGAGAGTAGAGGAGCTGGTATTTCTAAAGCCCTTAGTGCCTGTCACCCAGTTATAACTGCAGCATATATATGTAAGTGTTGACAAATTCCTTATTGCATCTCCCACACTCTGCTGAGTGTATTTAACATTTATTACCTTTCCTATGTTGAAATAAGTCTGTGGACATGGGGGAGATATGATAACTAAGTCCAACATGGTGGCTAGGATGGAATCCTGGGATAAAAAGAGGACATCAGTGGAGAAACTTGGTGGCATCCAAATAAGGTCTGGAGTTAACAGCAATGTACTCTCATTTTTTAAACATTTATTTTATTTTTGAGAGAAAGAGAGAGAGGTAGAGGCAGAAAGAGAGGGAGACAAGAGGATCTGAAACGGGCTCTTCACTGGCAGTGGCCAGCCCGATGCAGGGCTGGAACTCGTGAACCTGACCTGAGCCAAATCATGACCAGAGCCGAAGATGGACACTTAACGGACTGAGCCACCCAGGTGCCCCTGTACTCTCATTTTTGACAAACGTATCACCGTCATGTAAGATGTTAACAACGGAGGAAACTGGCTGAGGGTGTATGGGAGCTCTCTATATAATCTTTACCTATTTTCTGTAAATCTAAAATATTCCGAAGCAAAGTTTATTTAACCAAAATAATAACTCGCTTATTACAAGTACTGTTGTTATCCACATGTTACCGAAAAAAGGAAGTCGGGTTTATAGAGGTTAAGTAACATGTCCAAATACAACCACGGATGGCCTCACAAGGACCCTCACTGCCTGCAGAAAAGATCACATCCTGAACGTCGAGACCTCCCCCGCCACCTCCCTGTCTTCCCTTTGCTCGCTTATCTGCAGCAGCATGGAATCCGGGGACACAGGTGGGGACTGCCACAAAAATATACTTGATATTTTCGTAACCGTACTTTGTAATTCAGGCTTAAATATACATATCATATTTACGTATGTATGCTGTATATTATATATAATCTCTAGCAATTTTTCATTTTAATAAGGGTCATGTCTATAATTATGGGATTTCAGCATCGGCACAGAAGTACACTAGGTGTGTAAAGCAGGTTACAGGACAGGATTCAACGGCACATTAAAAGAATGTCGCATTTCCTATCTAAATCACTAGTTATACGTAGCCTTTTCTTTCTGTAAATAAACTGCTGACCCCACAACTCCACTCCCAGCTTTACAAGTGCCCTCTTTCTCCAAACACAGCTTCACTCCCAATGTTTACTTCCTACACTAATGTCTCTGTTACCCCAGATCTGACCAGGTCCCAAACTCACCAGCTTCTGGCTTTTTAAATACGTCGTTGGGCTCTAAGAAGTTTTCTCTAGATAACTGTTCACCGAATGAAATTTTGCAATTAAATTGCTTCTAGTAAACAACCCTTAAACCCATGATTTTTTTCCTTCCCTCCACTCAGGGCCGTACTATTCTGTACTGTTTCATTTAAGTTTCTGTTGGCGAGAGCTCGTGGTTTAATTTATGATTTTGAGGTTATCGGTTATCTCGTTTTCTTGGTGGTTCCTTTTATGCCAAGATGTCTCTGGGCATCAGTGTAAAGGAACCCAAGAATCGAGAGTCAAAGTCCAAATGGGGGCAAACTGGAGAAAAAGCAGCAGACAACGAACTTAATAGAAACGAAGGAAAACGAAACTAATATTAATATACAAGTAAGAGATAAGTAAGTGAATGAAAGATAAGAATAAGCCACGAATAATAGGACAATAACGGCTCACGGTAAACTTTAACATGTTTTGAGTGCCTTGTAAATTTCAACTATTTTCATTTTTGTAAGAGGACACAGATTCGTTTACAGTACATAACTGGATATGCAACAAGGATTATAATAAGGCATCTAAATAAGGCTATATATGTGTGTGTGTGTGTGTGTGCATAGCGAAAATCAGCTAACCAGATGGCTGTCTAACCTAAAGACAGCGTCGATATTATTTGTGAGATTTTTTTTTTCCGTTAATGGATTTTGCACAGGAGGTTTTGTAATTATAAAAAATATTGATACAAGCAGGAAATCTTGTCTTGGCACAGTCGTGCTGTGTGGTGCTTAGAACAGGAGGAACAGGACACACACATTTATCTTCTGCTTTGCTCCTTGTACAACTGTCGTTCCCAACTGTTGTGGAACCTTCTGGTTGCAAAATTCCAGCCCTCACATAGTAACAAGAGAGTCAAAACAGTCCCTCCCTCCCGAGCTCTAATCACACAACAGTTTCGTAACCATGTTCTCTCAGAAAGTTCCATAGTCCACCCCTCTGGAACAAAATGAAATGATTTCCAGAAAGGTAAATCAGACAGTTCTCTGACGGTAACTCTTCTCTTACTTGTCTTGTTCTAAAAGCATAGTTTCTATTACCCTACAGTCCAAGTGGGGGAAGGAATGTGGTTAGCTTCGGAATACGCTTCAAAAATATTTTTTAGCAGTCTCAATAACCATTTCTCTTAAGCATATGTTCTAAGCAACTGATGATCTTGTAGTCATTCTGATACCACTAAAACAAATCCACACAATTTTTTTCACTCAAACTTCTAATGAGATTTCTTATCAAGAAATTTTTTATTTCCTTATTTAGGAAAAAAAAAAAAAAAGGATTGTCCCAAACGAATGAGCATTCAAAAAAGTTTTTGACCATCAGTTCTTTTATGACGTGACCTGTGATTCATATTCCCAAAAGGCCAAGCTGTTATTCTGCAAAAAAAAAAAAAAAAAAAAAAAAAAATCACCAGAAACTATTTGTGTCTGTTCTCACAAACTCAAAGAAAGCCAGAATAAATTTGGGCAACACTTAAATAAGAAATTCTAGGATGGTGCAGAAATATCAGCAAGTGATTCAATAGTATGGATTTCTTCCTACTCCGATTTCCTTGAAGCTTGCCCGATTTTTCTGGTAACGTAAAATACATGGTGGTGTTGAGGTACCATGATGGAACACTGACCAGTTGTGTGGCAGATAAGTCAAAGGAAACATTCTTCTGGGTTAAACTAAAGATCCTGTGTGGGGGTGGGGAGGGTGGGGAAAGAAACGATCCTGTTTCTTATCGTGGCCCAATTACACCTCAGATACATTGCTAATCAGCAAGCTGAGATTCATGCGCTAAAAAACTAAGGAACAATTTATAGTATCCTCATCTGTAAAATGGGGTGATAGCCATGACATGTTTTCTAGGGATGCTTGACAGAAGAACAATGAGAGCCTGTTAAGTCCTCTGGATGTATCTACTTCTATAAAACTACCGAAGTAGCTCTTTCTCTTATCCTTTCACTATGTGCAATGTCCTTGCACATAGTGCAAGCATAGGACATAGGACATAGGACAGCATAAAGCTGTCCTTCAGTATCTCCTCATTATACTTCCTCTCCGTCTTCACTTCCACTGTGACCAGATCCTTTTAAGCAAAGATTTATTTCCATACTGGTAACTATTTTCCATTCTGCTGCTCTATTTTCTTTCTCTTCTTTGCTTCTGAATTTGAAGGTGAATGGTTTGTTCTTAAACCCAGAACAGTGTTATTTTTAGGTGCTATGAAGTCCGTGAATTGGATACCTGTCCTTTTTCTTGTAGTTTGTGCCGCCCTGACACCTGGGTTTTTGACTATAGATTCTCTAATGAAAATCAGATTAGCTCTTTACAACTACCCATAGACTGCGATTTTGACGTCATTTCTAATCACGTTTTTCCAATTCCCTCAATTTTTTTTTTTTTAACCAACAACCCCCTGTTTTCCCAGCACCAACATTTAGAAGACTTGGGATTTCATTAATATTACCCTAAGATGTAGAGGTCAATGTCATAGATCTAAAAATATTTTCCTCACCCTTCTTTAAAAGATTGCTAAAGATGAAAAGCAAGCACGCTCTATATTACATTAAATAAAAAGCTGCTCAGTAGTAGGTTAATCCAGTGGTACTCCACTGTTGCCAATATTAACATTGGAGGGTGTCTGGAGAGAGAACACAGTTGTCCACCAATGCATCAACTTGGAAAAGATAGGGCTACAGTCCAAACATTCCTAGTTTCTCTTAATCAGGCACGCCACCCTAATTATCTCCTAAAAATAATGCTTTGAGTGTGTAACTCTCTTACTGAAGAAAGCAAGCAGCCCACTGCTAACTACAAGATGAAGTCCATATTCCCTAGCCGCTTTCAAATCGCAGTGTGATCCAAGCGTACATTTTCACCGTTACTGTTAGCTGCCTCCCCAAATAAAGTCCTCACGTTCAGCTGAATGGATCCACTCACTGTTTCTGCAAAAAGCGTCCATGTTTCCAGTCATTGTCATCACACGGCATGCCTGCATTCCTCCTCTTTGCTCATCCAAACCCTACCAGTTCTCTAAGATCTAGTTAAATTGTCCCTTTTCTGTGATCATTTCATGAAGCGGTCCAACGGGCTCACAGAAAATTGGCATACTCTCAATCAGATAGGTTATCATGCCTGAAACTTTAAGTGCTATTATTGTTTTACTTTTTCTAGGTCTCTATTTCCTGGTCTAAACTGTTAGGAATAGAAAACTCTATCTTATTATGCTCTATAGCCCTCTCTTTAGTCTTCGTCATCAATCAAAATTAATTAACAGCTAACTCTGGGTGTTATCCATAACATCTTTGCAGGAAAATGAGATCTATAGGCTATTTTACTTGTTTTTTTTTTCCTTTTTGATGAAAAACACAGTTAAGTATACCTTTTATCACTAACACTGACATCTCATTGAATTTTAGTTTCTGTTTGTAAAGTGACTCTGTTGGACTAGCTCACTATAGTCTATTGTAGAGTAAAGAATCTATGATTTTGTTGGTTCTTCTTCCAAGGCTGGTGAATTTTCTAATCAGGTACATTGTGGTGATGTAAACCTTAATTACGGGCCTCACCTATTTTAGATGTTCTTTGACACGTTCTCTTACTATGGGCTCCTTCATTTTTTTTTCATTATGACCTTCAGGTGGCATTGTCCAAATTGCACAGCATTTCCGTATAGACAAACCTTCAACAATCCTCAGTTACAACATTTAGATTATGTATTCCAGGCTCTCTCCAATCCGAGATGACGGGCAAGATGTAGTGGCATTCATGGCACAATATTGATTTAGAAAACAAAATTAATCTGTGCATTTGGCCCCTTCCTTCGGTACTATATAATTTTGTTATACCTGTAAGAATTATGTGATCATTTCTACCAATCTTACCGCATTTCAGTAAAAATTAAACTTAAAACCATCTCTTCTCATATTATTTCTCTTAGAGAATATTGAGCTATAAAGACTACTGGTTGGAAAATTTCCTAAAGGTAATACAAACATACAAAAAAAGAAAAAATCTTTTCTATGATTGCTTTGAAGTCCTGGTGAGAAGCAGTAACACACATGCAAGATCTAAATGTTCATTTCATCCCTTGTGAGTTTTCCTCAACTTAAATGTTAAAAAATCAAAACTATCTTAGAGGTGATATAATTAAAATGGTAGATTATGGGATGCCTGGGTGGCTCAGACGCTTAAGTGTCCAACTGTTGGTTGCAGCTCAGGTCATGATCTCATGGCTTCTTGGGTTTGAGCAACACATCAGGCTCTGTGCTGGTAGCTTGGGATTCTCTCTCCCTCTCGATGCCCTTCCCCACTTGTGCTGTGTCTGTCTCTCTCAAAATGAAATAAATAAATAAATAAATAATAAAAACTTAAAAAAAATTTCCCAGCGCTTCTATAAGGTGCTAATATTATGTGTATATTTTAAAAAAGATAGATTAGGGGCGCCTGGGTGGCTCAGTTGGTTAAGTGTCCGACTTCAGCTCAGGTCACGATCTCACACTCTGTGAGTTCGAGCCCCGCGTTGGGCTCTGGGCCGATGGCTCAGAGCCTGGAGCCTGCTTCCAATTCTGTGTCTCCCTCTCTCTCTGCCCCTCCCCCGTTCATGCTCTGTCTCTCTCTGTCTCAAAAATAAATAAGCATTACAAAATTTTTTTTAAAAAAAAGATAGATTAAATGCCGTGGGTCCCCTAAAACTGTACAACACGCGGAAGGGAACACTCGTGTAAACTATGGAATTTAATTAATAATAACATATCAACATTGGTCCATTAATTGTAACACAGATACCATACCAAGGCAAGGAGGAGAAGTAGTGCTCTGGTAAAACTAAAACTACTCTTAAAAAATAAAATCTATTAGGGATGCCTGGGTGGCTCAGTCGGTTGAGCCTCTGACTTCGGCTCAGGTCACGATCTCGCATTTGACAAGTTCGAGCCCTGCGGCGGGCTCTATGCTGACCGCTCAGAGCCTGGAGCCTGCTTCGGATTCTGTGTCTCCCTCTCTCTCTACCTCTCCCCTGCCCATGTTCTGTCTCTCTCTGTCTCAAAAATAAATAAACATGAAAAGAGTTAAAAAAAAAAATCTATTAGGGATGCCTAGGTGGCTTAGTGGGTTGAGCATCTGACTTTAGCTCAGGTCATCATGGTCCGTGAGTTCAAGCCCTGTGTCCGGCTCTGTACTGACAGCTCAGAGCCTGGATCCTGCTGCAGATTCTGTGTCTCCCTCTCTCTGCCCCTCCCCCCCGCCCATGCTCTGTCTTTCTCTCAAAAATAAATACACATAAAAATTGTTAAAAAATAATGAAATCTATTAATTTCTTTAAAAGCTATGGGTTCTAGTTAATGTCATATATAATAAACCTCTGATGAAACTGTCCATTTTATCCTCTTGTCATTTATCCTGTGATATCTTTAAAGATAGGGTAGTCTACTTTTTTTCTGTATTATTATCTTATCCAGTGCTTTACTTTTTACTCTCACTTGAGATCCTGAAAGGCCTCTTCTCCAGAGATAATTTCTCTCTCTCTCTTCTTTTTTTTTTTTTGCAAATCTTTTGAAACTTAAGCATTTTACTGTAAACTCATCTTCCTTTAATTTGATGATAGTATTTTAAATAAGAATAAGTTAACATTAAGCACCCCTGCTTTCAAACATCTCCTAACAAGATATGGTTAACTATGGAAGCACTGGAAAGTAGGAAAGATGGCAGTAATATTTTTGGACAACCATAAAATTCTAACTTCAGTATGTTTAATACCTAATTAGTATTAGATGATCTGTTTAAAAATTTCTCTTCCCACCCAATTGTTAGGAAGTTGTGCTTGTGCACCATAAGCACATACATTGTATAATACCAACCCAAACGATATCTTGGATAGTATCTTGGGCAATATCTTGACTTTATCTCCGACTTGTGAAGCTTCAACTTTCTTGCTGACCAAGGAACTATTCAAGAAAAAACGCCTATTTCCTAACTTCAAGAGAATGATTTCCTCCCACCAGTGAGCAAATATGATTGAAATTTTTACAATAGGAGACAAAAACCTATTTGCCCCGTCATTTGGGCAAGTTATTTCTTTCTCACCTTCAGTGTTCTTATTCTGTGATATGGTGATTGCGTATGAAGACCAATGAGATCAGGGCGCCTGGGGGCCTGAGGCAGCTGAGTGCCCTTGAGTCTTGGTTTTGGCTCAGGTCATGATCTCAGAGTTATGGGATCAAGACCAAAGTTGGGCTCTGCACTGAGCATGGAGCCTGCTGAAGATTCTTCCTTTCTCTCCCTCTGCCCTCTTCTCCACTCAAGCTATAAATAAATAAATAAATAAATAAAGACTAGTGAGATCATGTTTTTATTTTTATTTACTTATTTTTAAAACCAGAGCTTTTTTTTATCTTTAAAAAAAAAATTCCTAATGTTTATTTTTGAGAGAGAGAGAGAGAGAGACCTCGTGTGAGTGGGGGAGGGGCAGAGAGAGAGGGAGACACAGAATCCGAAGAAGGATTCAGGCTCTGAGCTGTCAGCACAGAGCCCACGACACAGGGCTTGAACTCACAAACCCTGAGATCATGACCTGAGCCGAAGTCGGATGTTTAACTAACTGAGCCACCCAGGTACCCCTGTTTTGTTTTTTGTTTTTGTTTTTGTTGTTTTTGTTTTTGTTTGAGAGAGAGAGAGAGAGAGAGAGCACAAGCAGAGACAGGGCAGAGAGAGAAGGGGACACAGGATCTGAAGTGGGCTCTGTGCTGATAGCAGAGAGCCCAACTCGGGGCTTGAACCCACGAACCATGAAATCATGACCTGAGCCAAAGTCAGACATTTAACCTACTGAGCCACCCGGGCACCCCGAGATCATATTAAAAAAAGAAAAAAAAGAAAAGCACACAACTGTTCCAAAAACATACTATGTTGAATAAACCGTAGCTGCAATATATTAATATTTTTCTTTGGTCTCAGCGAGCTTGTGTATATTTACACTTGATGGTCCTTCTCATAGTTGGGTCTCTATCCCTGCCCTTTTGACTGGAAACCTGTCTGCTACTTTCAAACTCCTAACTCCTCCCCCGACCCACCGACTTAACCTCGCTTTTAGCAGAAGTCCTTCACTAGCTCCTGGAGAAAGTTAAGGCTATTAAAACAAGACATCCTTGCCCCTGATGCCACAATTTCTTTGCTACTGCACCTCTGCCCTTCCACTCCCCTCCTCTTGAGGAAGTGGAATCTATTCACTTAAAGGCAATGTGCTTCCCTGATACCAATTGAGCCACCCAGGCGCCCCCAGAGATGACGTAGGTTAAATACACCTATTACTTGTCTAGCTCTTCATGGTTTACACAGTGCTGTCTTCGAATCTTGTGAATCATAATGGATTTGTAGCTTCGTTCTCAGCTGTGTTTTGTGTCCCCAGTCTTTTGGGTTTTTCTTCTTTTATCCTGTTTATCCTGCCTTCGTGCATTCACATATCCTTGAAAGGTATCTGGTACCCTTTAGACAACAGGTAAAGGATTATTTTTAATTCCTAATTTTCCTAATAAAGAAACTGTTATTCATTAAAGACTTGTTCCCATGACTTCTCACACTCATTAAATGATAGAGAACAGGATTTAAAGTCAGATTTCCTGACCCCAAACTTGGTATATTTCTACAAAATCATGGCTAGCTTTCACAATAACTGCTCTGTGTTTCTTCCTTTCTACGTTAGTGGCGGATGGATATCACTCAGACCTTTATTTTTCATTTCTTGCTGCCTAAATTGGCATCTCTCATGTTTCCAATCTATCCCGAATTCAGCCATCAAAATTACAACCAGGATAATCCTCTCCTCAAATATTTTATTACAGTCTAAACTCTAAGCGTCTTAAATGGCATCACAGCCGTCTGTTAACAGCTCCTCACTTAGCTTTCGAATCTTATCAAGCCATGCACAGGGCAAATGTTTTTGAGTATCTATTATAGGCCAGGCAATGTTCTAGATTGTTGAGGTCAAAATGGCAAGTAAGGCACCCAAGATCCCTGCTGTCTTGGAATGAACATCGTCATTCCTTGTCCTGCATTATGTGGAATGATTTGAACCCTCCAAGCTTACTGAAACATTTCCTTTATTCACAATTTGGCTCACGTTAGTACTAGTTACCTTATCTACCTCTTCCTTTGATACTCAATTCACTTTGTTCCATGTGACAGGCAAATCCCTATCCCATTTCTTTTATATTGTAATATGTAGTTCCTTTGCCTCCATATCCGTCATCTATTCGTGTAAACATGTAAAAACGTGTTTCACGTACCTTTCTTATTTGTTTGCCAACAACGTGAGGAAGAAAATCACACTGTAGTCTTCCTGTTTACTTTTTCCATGGTGTCTTACATGATATCTCGCACGGGTAGTCATTTAATAAAATGTTCATTCACAGCTTGACTCTATGGATGAATCAAGAAATGGACAGCCACCTGGGTGGCTCAGTCAGTTGAGCGTCCTACTCTTGATTTTGGCTCGGGTCGTGATCTCAGGGTCCTGGGACTGAGCCCTGCGTCAGGCCAGGCTCCATCCTGAGCGTGGAGCCTGCTTGTGATTCTCTCCTTCTCTCTCTCTCTCTCTCTCTCTCTGTTCCTCTCCCCCCACTTGAGCTCTGTCTCTCTTTAAAAAAAAAAAAAAAAAAAAAAAAAACTTTAAAGAAGATAGGTTTGATCTTTGTGAGATAAGTTATCCACCTTAGTCATATCTCCTGAAATGATTTACTCAAAGCTTTTAAGAGTACATGTTGTAACCTGAACTAGTTTCGTTTTTAAAAAATTAATGTCCAATTTTTCATGGAAGTTTAAAGAGTCGGGCGGTTTTAATTCCTGCTATGAACGAAAGCTGTTTCCTACCATCTCCATTTTTCCCACGCCCTAGACACAAATATTTTCACTTCAATGCTTTAATATTTACATTTGTAAACACATATAACATAATCATGTTGCCAATTTTTGACTTTTCAATTTAGACACCATCTATTGACTTCTAACTCTGAAACAAGTGGCTTTGTGTCTTTCGCATCCCCACGTCTTCTACCCTGAAGTGACAAAAGTTACAAGGCCATCCCCCTAGGTGCCCCACGTAGGTTATAGTTTTGCTTGGATTAACAGTGTTTATGTGTATATTATCCCCTTGACCACATGTATTACTATGAACACTATTCATAGCTAAACCATATAATGCTTTTTCTTCATTTCTCTGGTGAAACTGACTGATTTTTATATTTGCTTGGCTCTCCACGTACTTATTAATTCAGTCAAGAATGGGTAAGGACCATCTTAATACATCCAGACTCACTCAATATCGTATTGGTTTGCTCTCTCCCGGAGCGGTTAGACTTGCATTCTGAAGAGTAACCCCTTAGGCTTGACATCACTGTTTCCATGGGGATCTCTTTCCCACCATTCTGGGGATTGCAGTCTCCCGTTGCTCAGGTGGGACACCATTTCCTGTACCCCATGCTTTCCTCTTGATTTCCTCCCACAGTTTGGTGGCGCTTCATCCTCCAGAGGCTTCCTAAGAAAGAGTTCATGGAAAACCAAACAAAACAAAAGCCTTGAGACTCGAAACACTCGAGAATGTCTTTATTTTACCTTCACACTTGAGTTATACTTTGTCTAGATAAGAATTCTAAGATGGAAGTAACATTTTTCCCTCAGAATTTTGAAGGCGGTAGTTTATTGTTTCCTAGCTTCCAGCACTACTATTGAGATATTTCATGCCATTCTTCTTATGAAGTCTCTTCCTTCTAGAAAGCTCATAGTATATTCTCTTTCTTTCCAGAGTTCTGAAATTCCATAATGATGGATCCTAGTGTAGATTTACCATTATCTCTGGTGCTGGGTTTATTTTGATCTGAAGATGTATGTCTTTCTGTTTGGGAAAGTACTGAGTTCTTCCTTTAGTGATTTTCTGTTGTCCATTTTCTCAGTTCTCTCTTTATGGAACTCCTATCATATGGAGGTTGGACTTCCAGAACGTGTCCTCTGTTTTTCTTATCTTTTTCCATTTGCCTTTACTTAGGGACCCCTGGGTTATTATTTTCAGATCTTTTCTTTTAGGCTGGTCAAATTCCATAAAGACTTCCCGTTACTGGCTAGGACGTGTGGGGTGTGTGTGTGCGCGCGCGCGCGCGCGCGCGTGCGTGTGTGTGTGTGTGTGTGTGTACCAGTGTTCTTGAATGGAAAGGGCAAAAAATACTGGGAATCTTAGCATTCATTATGTAGGCTCAACCCTTCTGTGCATCTGTCTACAGGAAATGAGTCTCTTCAGTCATCTGCTGGGGTATGTAGTTGGCCTGTTGTGTGGAGTAGGGGAAGGTATCTGGAGGTCTAGCTCTTTTTTAAATGACCCCACTTGTTAAAAATGTTTATTTATTAATTTTGAGAGAGAGAGAATCCCAAGCAGGTTCTACGCTGTCAGTGCAGAGCCCAAAGTGGAACTAAAACTCACAAACCATGAGATCATGACCCAAACCTAAATCAAGAGTTGGATGCTTAACTGACTGAGCCACCCAGGCACCCCATAAACAACCCCACTTTCAACACAACTTACAGAGGTACCAATGATGCCCATTTCTGGATCATTATTTGAAAATGATCCCAAAGTTCAGGCTACTGCTCAGCTTTCCCTGCAGCAGGCTTAGAATTTAGCTTTCCCAAGCCTGCTCCAATTTTCCAAATTTTTGTTACTGTCATCATCAATTTCATTTATCTTGTCTTTGTTGGTTTGTACCTTTTGAAAAAAAAAAAAACCACATGATTTTCATTTGAGTGGAGGAAATGAGTTAGATGCCAGTGGTTAATCTCCCACCTTTAATAAAATGTCCTAGGGTATCTATTCACGATGGAAAAAGATCCAGATTATTGTTTAATAACGAATTATTTTTGGTACACGAGCTTCCATAAAAACAGAACTTAAAGTGTTGTTATTCTTATAATTCGTATTTCCTCGGGAGGCGGTGGCGGGGAGGCGGGGGGAGGGGAGGTGGGTAGTGGGACCTGCTAGGCAGTTACCATAAATGAGTACATTAAAAAAAAAACAAACCCAAATTTGAGAACTTTTTTTTAAAAAGCCAAGAACAATTTTTTTTTTAAACCTTCAAGTGTCATCATTAAAAGTTTAACGATATGCCCTGATTCTTATTTTCGTTAATCTGTTCCCTGTTTAACTGGGCCTTCTGAGTTTATGGCCTTTCAGCTGGCTGGCATTGCTATTCTAAAATATACCTGCGCCTCTGAGGTTCCCGCAGGTTAGTTTTTGCTGCTGAGGAAACTGCCATTACTCGTGCTGAATTTCAATGACTTCCTGCAGGCAAACACCTGGAGGCAATTACCTGTTCTTGTCTGCCAGCAGACACAAATATGCTTTGGGATAGGAAAACTATATGTCTGATTTTCTTAAAAAAAAAAAAAAAATGAGTCCAGCTCCTTTGCGTAACGTTTTACTTGTGTCTGAATGAGATGCTAGGTTATCCAGCCTCAGAACTTACCCTCTGACCTAGTACGTGTTGAGCAACCCATTTCTTTAGCGTAGCATTTCTGAATATGAGAGATTTCCTACTACCCTTCTCCTCCATCTAATGTCAGAACTCGTTTTTGCTCTTCCAGGATATGGGTCAGGGACAATGAGTGAAGAAGAAAAATGAGTAGCCTAGATGTTATGAAAAAATGGCAAGACATTAACTTGAGATTCCTTACGAATAGACTCCCCAGTCTGTTAGCAGAAGGGAGAATTCCAGGAAGGAGTCAGAGAACATGTGAAATTGTATTCACTCTCTATGTATTTTCAGTTTATTTATTTATTTATTTATTTATTTCGAGAACGTGCGCGCGAGTGTGTGTGTGTGTGTGTGTGTGTGTGTATGAGTGGAGGAGGGGCAGAGAGAAAGTCCCAAGCTGACAGCGCAGAGCCCCACAAGGGGCTCAAACTCATGAACTGTGAGATCATGACCCGAGCCGAAATCAAGAGTTGGATGCTTCACCAACTGAGCCACCCAGGCGCCCTTCACCCTTTATTTTAATATACACATGAACTTAGTAATATCTTATGTATCTAGAGATGATCTCCAAGGATAATCTTGGTGACCACCACTACTTTAACTAAACCATGTAAGTTTGCCCTTGAATATAAATGTAGATTTCAACTATAGGTGTTAGAAATACCTTCAAAATAGGTTTTAGAGTATTTGAATATATGTTTATGGTTTTGTAGACTGCTACAGTGAGAGTAGATGCTTAAATCATTATGTATGCAAATGGGTCTCCGTGTTTATTCAGTGTAACTTCTAAAGTTTCACTTCTTTCTGAGTTTTTTCTTATTCAGGCAAAACGAAAGATGATTAACGAACTCTGAACTTCCTTTTTTAGCATGACCAAATTTCAAGAAAAATTTCATTCCTTTTTCTCATTCTTCATTCTGTAATCTGTCATTTTTTACCCTTAAAGTATTTATTATTATTATTATTATTTGCTGTTTAGAGGCACAGCTTCCTACAGCCTTTACTCCTTATTTCATAGATATAGTTAATAACAGTTCAGGTCCAAAATACATTTTCTAAATTTTTACCGTACACATTACTAATGCATAAAGCTGCTGTTTTGTTTATCACAGGGCCTTCCTAGAGCTCCTGTGAAGATATATTGTTGGAAGGCAAACCATATTTTCCCATAGTCTTAGTGTTCTAATTAGCTATTGCATTCCCAAACAAGGACTTGATGTTAAATAAATCAAGAATGGGACCACCAATAAGCTGTATGACTGAAACTATGAGCACAACTCTCTTAAATGATTTAAAATACTGCAGTGTTTTTTTGTTCCAAGCCTGGCAGGATTTTAGAACCAGCAGAGATCTTAGAGATCATTGACTTTCACAGGTGAATTTCACAGGTGAAAACGTGGACACCAAGACTTCAGCGTTCCCTGGTAATACAACTAGCTAGTTATCCACTGTCAGCTTGGTGTTCTCAAACTCCTTGTTGCCTCCTAAATAGAAGATCAGTTGATTCTGACATAAGGTTCCCTCTTCAGTGTCCGGGCTGATGTCCCAATTCTGAGATAGACTCCATTTTCTTCCCACCTCTCACTGGAGTCACTTGTGATGCAAATTCTGTTTTCCCTTGGAGATCAGATGACGCTCCTTGGATGAAGCATTGACTGGTCCTGCTTGCGGATGGCATCCGTCACTTGTGAGGGTGTATTACCAAGATTAAAATACTTGCCTCACTCCCTTCTAGTCGACTTATTCCCTGAGGAAAGATCCTATATCTGAGTTATTTTGGTTATTTTTACATCTCAAAACTATTCACTCGATTAGGCATTCAGTAAAGTTTGTTGAAGGAGTGGCTACCAACCTTTGTCAGACTTTCCAGCTGGATTGGTTTGTAGGGACAACTCAGGGTTAAGGTGATTGCAGGACAAAGAATCACCCTCAGAAAGTTCCCCCTGTTTTGTTCTTTCATGGCATTCTTGCATTCCCTTAATCTTGCTAGCATGGGATCGAAGCAAATGGATATGTTCTTTGCTATTGGAATATGTGTAATGGTAATGACTATTCAAAACTGTTTGTGACGTCTTTATCAACAGAAAGCTATTCTTCTTGGGGGACCTGGGTGACTCAGTTGGTGAAGCATCCAACTCTTGGTTTGGGCTCAGGTCATGACCTCACGGTTTGCGGATCTGAGCCCCGCGTTGGGCTCTGTGCTGACAGTGAGGAGACTGCTTGGATTCTCTCCCTCTCTCTCTGCCCCTCCCCTGCTTGCACTCTCTTTCTCTCTCTCTTTCTCAATAAATAGACATTTTTTAAAAAGGTAAAAAAAAAAAAAAAAAAAGAAAATGGGATGTCCTTGGGATCATCTCTTGGGATGTCCTCCAGGCCACCTCCTGTCCAAATGAGAACCCAACACTGGCCATTTCTCTTGCTGTTGGCTTGAACAATTCTTTAAACTTCTGTGGTCTCATTTGATCCTTCAGATCACTGACAAGGCATTGCCTCCGCAGAAAGTTCTGCTGGTTCCTTGGTCCAGTTTTATCTCCATATGTACCTTCCTGGGACTTCACGCTATGGGTATTTACAGAGGGCTGGGGGCTTTCTCTGATCGTAGCGCAGTGGCCACAACAGTGTAAAAACAGTCTACTGGCTCTTGGACTTTCTCCTGATTACCACTGTGTTATTGCTAGCTCACACCAAGTCCACCAAGCCTTATTGAGCGGGTAGTACCATGTGGCTTTAGCCAGTTGGTGAAACTCTCCATCCATATGACTATCTTCTCACCTCACAGATTGCTAGACCTTTTCGGCCACCCAAGAAAAACATGAGAAAATCTAAACTTTTTCTTTCTCCTTTCTTCTGAGTCTAAAACTTTTTGATAGGGACTTATGTCGGTTAACTTTTGATGCATAACGAACTACCCCAAAATGTAATAGCTTAACATAATTATTTAGCCCACAATTACACAGGTTGTCAGTTGGGTGGGCTTATGTATGCAGTTCTTCTGGTCTTGGCTGGGTTCTCTTGCGTGTATGGTCAGCCGCGGGGTTGGCTGGGAGCCGGGTGATCTAGGATGGCCTCCGCGGGGACGCCTCATCACCTCACATGGCCTGTATCCTCCAGCAGGCTAGCTGGGTCTTCGTTTGGCGGTTCCTCCAAATTCGAGAGAAAGAAAAAATGTGCAAGAATTCATGAGCTGTTGGCTTGGGAATGGGACACGACTGCTTGTCAAAGCAAGTCAAAAGGCCAACCTAAATTGAGGAGTAAGAAAATAGACCTCAAATCTCGGTAGGAGAAATTGCAAAGTCGTATGGAAAAAGGATGCACATTCAATGACAGAAATAATTGTTTCCAATTTTTATAATTTATCAAATTATACATCTTAGAGGTAACTTACAGTTTACCAGAGCAACTCACAAGGCTTCCAACAAAACTTGTCTAGATCACCAATATTGGAAAAATACATTCCTCCATAGGGAACAGCTAATAAGGAAGAGTAAAAATCCAGACATAGGAAAAAACTTGGAAGTTCAGAAAAGGGGATGAATTTGAGACAATAAAGTAAATCCCTCTTTCTCACCAACTTCTTTATTTACAGCAAGAAACAAAAGGCTGTTTTTAAAAATCTCTGGCCTGCATTCTCAGTGTGATCTGAGAATATATCATATCTATTCAAATAAGAGCAGGTAATCATAAAAAGGGAAGTGTCTGAGAATAGGGCAAATTGAATTAAATTAAAGTGTTCTAATGTTCTTGCATTGTCCTGAAAGAGAAGACAAGTTATAAGTTAGTATTAGAATTTGATAAGTCAAGAATGCCTGAGCCAATCTCTAGGTTAATCGCTAAAAGAATAATCAAGGAGTGTATTATTTCCAAACTAATAGAGGAAAAGTCAAAGAATAAGAATAACCAACCCAAAGGAAGTATAAAAAAAATGGAGGGTAGAAACCTAAAGTAGATGGGCAGCTAAGAAAGCACTCAATAAGGCACTGGATTTGAAAGAACGTACTAGTAATTAGATCAAGTGAGACAGACCAAATAATCCAATTAAAAGATAAAGATAGGAGACTGAATAAAAATGGAACTCACAGCTGCTTAGATGAAATACATTTAAGCCATAAGGTTGAAAATAAGATAATAGAGAAAGATACACCACATGAACTGCCAACCCAAACAGCTAGTGTCCCCGGAACAATATCGGTCAAATGAAATTTTAAGGTCAAATCTAATCTCTTTACTGGACACGAGTGGCACGCTTTAATGGTCACATTCCAACAAACAAGGAGGATCTAAAAAATTTAAATTTACATGTACCTGATACTGCCCCAAAATATGTAAAGCAAAATTGGCAGAACTAGAAGAAAAACAAACAAACAGACAAATCTCTTATCTTACTGAGAGATTTTAACACGTCTCTCAATATCTGATAGAACTGGTTAAAAGCCAACAAGAATATAGAAAATTTGAGCAATACAACCGAAAAATTTCATCTGACGAACGCATACGAAACACAGGATCCGACTGCAGTTTGCCCATTTATTTCGATTACATGTGGAACATGTGCAAAACTTGACAATCAGGTGGGCCATAAAGTAAGACTTGAGATATTTGGCTTGAGATCGTGCAATGAAAATGTTCTCTGACTCAGTTCCATTAAATGTAACCACCCCAAAAGGTAAACAGAAAGTTTTCGTGTGTTTGGAAAACTAAAAAATTGAGAATGTGAATCTACATGACATCTGGGTCAACAGAGACATCACACTGAGGATTATAAAATCAAAATAAAATACTATGTATCAAACTTGGGGGGATGCCGCTAAAGCTATAATTAGAAAGATCTTGATGGCTTGAAATAAGTTAATTAGAAATAAGATAGGCTGAAATCAGTAAGCTAAACATCCCCTACAGAAGTTAGACTAATGGGGACTCCTGGGCGGCTCAGTCGGTTAAGCATCCGACCTCGGCATAGGTCATGATCTCACATCTGTGAGTTCGAGCCCTGAGTCAGGCCCTGTGCTGACAGCTAGGAGCCTGGAGCCTGCTTTGGATTCTGTGTCTCCCTTTCTCTCTGCTCCTCCCCTGCTTGCACTCTGTCTCTGTCTCTGTCTCTGTCTCTCTCTCTCTCTCTCTCTCTCCCCAGAATAAATAAACATTAAAAAAATTAAAAAAAAAAAAAGAAGTTAGACTAATGAATAGTAAGCTAAACAAACAAACAAAAATAATAATAATAATAAAAGGGGGGTGTAGTTGGGCAGTGATAAAGTCATAGAGGTCATGAAGAAGATTTGTTTGGTACTTGTGCAAACACAAAGACAGGATCGACTTCTAACCTTCTTTTTTTCTCCAGTGAAGAGGTCAGTGCCCACTCTAGGGTTGGAATGTCTGCTACTTAAAGAATCTTTCTTTGGGAAGACTGGGTGGCTCAGTCGGTTAAGTGTCTGACTTCAGCTCAGGTCACGATCTCACAGTTTGTGAGTTCGAGCCCCGCGTCGGGCTCTGTGCTGACAGCTCAGAGCCTGGAGTCTGCTTCCCATTCTGTGTCTCCCTCTCTTTCTCTACCCCTCCCCCCTTCATGCTCTGTCTCTCTCTGTCTCTCAAAAATAAATAAACATGAAAAAAATTTTTTTCTTAAAGAATCTTTCCTGGAGCAAGCTTGTTTTGCTTAACCTTTGGGGGAAGGACAAGAATCTACTTTTATGGAAGTAGATAAAATATGCCTAGGCTACCCAAACTCTGTCGATTTCCCCTACTCTGCCCCTTTGTGAATGAATGACGAGGAAAGGTAAATCTTCCTTCCACAAACAGATTTGGGTTGGGACTTGTCACAAGGGTAAATAAAAACCCTTGGATCCCACTCTGTCTTTTGTAACACTGGATCAGTCATCATTCCTCGCCTTCAGGATTTCATAATGATTCCCTAATAGCCCAGACCCTAAAGGTCACGGCAGAAGTCCAAAGTTTCAAGTTGCTAGATAGTGGCCTGCCTTCCCATGAGCCTCTCCAAATGGAGATAGACTGCAAAGGAGGACTCACAGCAAGCTGGCCTGATCTGGGGGGAGGGAGAGTGAGAAAGGGGGAAATACATAGCAAGCAGCCCATCCCGTGGTCCCATGTCCCTACAGGCTCCATGGTATTCCTTTGAAGGTGTCCTTGTCCCTTCCTGTCCTTACTTTCTCACTGCCACTCTTGAACCCCATTCCAAGACCCTTTCCCTGGAGTTTCCAGTATAATTGCTTTAAAAAAATTCATTGTTTATCTCTAATGTCATTGGGCCTTTATTTTCAGGTATTTTTTTTATATTGAATTTAACCTTTTGCTAAAAATAAAATTAGAGAGAATGAAATAACAAAAGAAAACGCAGAGCAGATATTAATGATAGAATACAAACATGCTATAAAGAAAATCAGCAAAACTAAATATCCTTTGATTAGGAATAAAGGAGAGAGGGCAGATTTAACCAAGGTCAAGAGCAGAAGAAAAAAAAGAAAGGATAAAATAGTTTAATCCTGAAACATGACAATGACCATGAGACCATTAAGAAAAGCATTACCCCAACCCTTTTGAAAATGTAGAGGAAATGGACAAATTCTTACAGAAAACAGGAAATATACACAAGGAGAAGTAAAACATCTGTGTAGTCCTTTTTCTATTAAAGAAATCAAACTCATAGTCAAAAGCCTTCCCACAAGGAAAACTCTCAAAAACTTAGAAACAAAATGACACTGGTTTTTACCAAACTTTTAGAATAGAGAAAGAGGGAATATTCATGATTTTATGAGACCAAAAGAACCTCAATTAAAAAAACAAATACCCCCTCCCCCCAGAAACAGAGCAAAACATTACAGGCCAATCTTACTCATGCATGTAGAAAAATACAAATTCATTTTTAAGGAAATTTCTTATAAAACTGAAGTAGGTTACGTACTTTCCAAATGTTTAGCAGGGAAAAAATATCACAAAGAAAAGTTGTTCAACAAAAAAATTCTAAGAAAAAAATCAGTAAATATCAGATGGAAAACAGAAAGCATAGAAGAAGATGGCAGGAACAAGTGAATATTTATGAACGTCAAGATAAAAATGTGAATGGATTAACCTAATTTGTTAAAAAGAGAAAAAAAGCAAAGATTCTCACATTGGGTAAAAGCTAAAACGTAATCTTTTATTGTTTGCAAGATATCTGGAACACAGTGATTCATTAAAGGTGAAAATAAAGAAATGGGTCAGTATATTCTAGGCAAAGATCAATTTAAAGAATACTCGTTGTCAGGCACCTGAGTGGCTCAGTCAGTTAAACTTCGGACTTTGGCTCAGGTCATGATCTCATGGTTCAGAGTTTGCATTTGAGCCCCGCATCAGGCTCTCTGCTGTCAGCACAGAGCCCCCTTCAGATCATCTGTCCCTCTTTTCTCTTTGCCCCTCCCCCCCACAGTCTCTCTCTCTCTCTCTCTCTCTCTCTCTCTCTCTCTCTCTCAGAAATAAACATTAAAAAAAGGAAGAGTACTATTTTTCAATAAAAAGGCACAAAGTACAATAAATGCTACAGTATGGTTAAACTTCAAAACCATTGTGCTCAGTGAAAGAAGTCATACATATTGTATGATTCCATTTATATGAAATGTCCAAAAAAAGAAAAAAGACAAATAATTAGAGACAGAAACTGCATTAGTTGTTGCTTAAAACTGGGGGTGGAAATAGGGAATTCTTAGCATGAAGTTTCTTTTCAGCACAATGAAAATATTTTAAAGCCAAATGTCGGTGATGGCTAAAAAACTTGGTAAATATACTAAAATTCACTAAATCGTACACTTAAAACAGATGAATTTTATGATAATTATGTCTCAATAAAACTGTTAAAAATACCAATTTAAGATAATAAGCATAGGATGAGATCCAAATAGATTATTTTATGCTGATACAATAAAACTTTCAAAGTCATAGCCCAGTGCTGAGCCCAAAGCGAGGCTCGATCTCATAACCTTGAGATCATGACCGTGAGATAAAGACCTGAGTCAAAATCAAGTCAGGCATTTAACTGCCTGAGCCCCCCAGGACAGCCAGTCATAAACTTTTAATTGTAAATAGTGTTGCATAGAATGTACGCATAAAAAAATACCAGAAAAATTTGTCTTCAAAGCAAATTGTGGAATTAATATCTATAGCATATTCCCATGGAAAAAATACTCAATATTCATTTGTACAGATTTGTTGAAACAGAAAGATGTGGAAGAACATAAGAATATACCCTGAACTTCTGACATCGAGTTCATACTTCAGGAGGAGACAACTGAAGGGGCCGAAGTAAAGACGTTTACGTTTTCTGTTATCTCTTATGTAACTTTGACAATGAGCTTTATTACTGTTCTAATTAAAATAATATTTTCAGCTTGGTCTTTGAGTTGACGCAAGCAATACCATCAAGCAGGCAATAATGCTAAGTATGAATATGAAGGATGTAATAATATAATTAGTAATGATTTAATAAATATAAATAAAACTTCGTTCCTTAGAAACAATATCCCTACTTTACTAGTCCTTGAAGAATGGCCGAGCATTTACATCAGTCATGGTGAAGCTGGTCCAAGTGGTCTGCTAAGATCCAAGTGATCTGCCCAGAAAGAAACATTGGGCTTGTTCAGTCCACACGCAAAACTCTTTCTCCCAGGTTGGATGTTAGGCAAGGAAGGACCTCAACTACTCCACCCTGATGGCACAAAAACTACTCCACCCTGATGGCACAAAATAGACCAAATAAATAATGAAATAAAAGTTACTTTTGTAATTAATTCACAGCATTTTTGAGCAGGTGTTTTTGGAGAGTTTGTCTTTTTATTTCCCCTTAGCAAAGCTATTTTTGAGAATATTCGTGCCCTGTGTAGGCTGCATTGTGGATGTACCTACCACCTCCCAGGTCACTCTGTCCCTGATCACTGCTGGAGAGGCACGATCCACAGGTGGGTGAGACAATGAATTGGTACCATCACTTCTGTGATACTGGTCACCAATATTTTAGCCCATTCCCCCACTCTCCACTGACTGCAGAAAACAAAACCTGGCCTGGTAGGCACAGGGAAGATGTCTGTACTGGTTTTGTTTTGTTTTGTTTTGTTTTGTTTTGTTTTGTTTTTGACTAGTGACGATTCCAAGGAAATCAGGGGCTGTCTCGTCCTGTTCTAAGAAGCAGAGAAGCCCATGCCATCGCTGATTATGTTTTTGTGAGTTTTGTTCTTTGGGAATGCAAGTTTTCTTTGAGAAGGATCTCAATAAATTATACAGCAACTAATTTCCATTTTGGCCATGGAACTTTTTTTGTTAAGAATCGTGCCACTCCTAGACCTAGTGAGGAAGAACTACAGATTAAATCCCAGATTCAGAACCCATGACAACCTTTTTCCCAATCAATAACTGAGAACAGTTTTAAACTCTCCAAAGCGGAAGTGATATAGGTAGATTTTGTGATGACAGTGCTAAATGTGTAACTGAAGGTTTACAATTGGAAAAAAAAAAAAACCCAAACCTTTCTTCCACTAAACCCAACTACGTGAAAATATGAAACCACCTTTCTAAGGGGCATTTCAGTAAAAGAAAGAAAGAAAGAAAGAAAGAAAGAATGAAAGAAAGAAAGAAAAAAGAAAGAAAGAAATCAAATATGCAATTACAGATCTAAACACTATTAATTTATTTAGACATTGACCATAATGAAACATTTATCATCAGGACAATGGAAGCTATACTCTGAGAAGAAAAAGTCGTCTTTAATGCTTCCCACTCCCAGCCTTATTAAGATATCATTGACCAACAAGCATTCTATAATTCTTAAGGTCTATATTCTATAATAGTTAAGGTCTACAATGTGCTGACTTGATATGCATATACAGTGTGAAATGATTACTCAATCAAACTAATTAATACATCCCTCACTGTATATACATATTGTGTGTGTGTGTGTGTGTGTGTGTGTGTGTGTGTGGGTGGGTGGCAAGGACACTTATGATCTGCTCTCTTAGGATTTCAAGTATGGAGTACAGGATTATTAACTATAGTCACCATACTAAACATTAGATCCCCAGAATTTATTCATTTTACAACTGAAATCTTAACTGCTTTTTAAATCACTAAACCACAAAGACTATAACAACAAATAAATAAATATTTAACTCTAGAAGGTAATAGCACAACAAAATAAACCCAGGAAAACGAACAGAAATAATTATTAAATGTAAAAGTGTAATAATAATAGGTCAGAAGAACATAAAACTGACCAATACAACAGATTATTTCTTAAATAGTCCAACCAAATGGATAAGTATCTGACAAGATCAACTGAGAAAAATATGAACAGAAGTACAAATACCTAAAATTAGTAACAATAAAGAACGTTCTACTTCTGAAATCAATATTGTCCTGTTTGTGAACTAAAAAAAAAAAAAAAAACAATGATGCTAGATGGGGGATGGGTATTAAGGAGGGCACTTGGCGATGAGAACTGGGTGTTGTATGTAAGTGATGAATCACTAAATTCTACTGAAAACAATATTGCACTGTAGGTTAAGTAACTAAAATTTAAGTAGGTAGATAGATAGATAACTAACCACAGATGAAAAGAGAAGGCTCTGCTCTGTGAGTTTAAACCCATGTGGATGCATCCAAAGAAATGCATCTAGAGTGGTCGGCAAATAAAATAATGGAAAACCTACTTTTATGTTTTTTATCTAAAGTTTTGAGAGTAAACTTTCCTAACACCGAAGCTTGTAGTTTACAGCGGCCCCTCACTTAATCTGATGTCAGACCTGGGTCCCCCCCGGGGCAGGTTAGAGGAGGTCAAGGTGTTACCATGCTGAGGTGTGGACACTGATGGCTTTTCTTTGCTTTCAGTGCGTGGGCACATATTTGGTTAGCATATTCTTAGCTAAATTGTAGTTAGACTAAATTATTTAAAATAATACAATCTTTACAATTCTTGGAAATGTGCTGAGGAGTTCTTAGGAATGTATTTTGTTTTCCACAGAGGATCCCCCCAGTTGCCTTTTGGCAAAGTATTTAAAAGAACCTTTTTCTTTTTTTAAACCAAAAGTCTTCACTCTGGGCTAAGCAGAGGCTTTTTAAAGGGGATACAATGTGACTAGTTTAAAGGACACAATATACAGAGGACAACTTTGTTATATTCTGTACCCTGGTGTAATGTAGGTTTCTCTTTTCTTGTCTCCCCTTTCAAAATAGCCTTGTCCCACTTTACAAAAGACAGTTGAATTGGTCAGGATGGTCTGGGAAACTTCAGAATCTCAGTGGCTTAGAAACAGATGTCTGTTTCTCACTGATGCTGTACCTTCAACCAGGGAAGGTCTGGGTCTTTGTATCGCTTTGTCCTCGCTCTGGGACCCAGGTAGCCAATGGATGAAGGGTTGCTAATCATTATGACCAAAAGAAAAGAGACTTCAGGAAGGTCTTGTAGTGGAACTGAACGCTCCTGTTTGCAAAGGACATACATCATTTTCCTTTATGATGCAGTGGCCAAAACTAGTCTATTGGTCTGAGTCTACCATGAGCACGGAAAGTAGAAAGCCTGGACAAATCCAGGGAACAGCATTACGACTACCCTGAAAGATTTACCCCCCTGGCAGTGCATGGCCCCTGGTCACAAGGCGCTTCCAGGACATCAAACAAAGGGACTTCTGGAAATATTGTCTGCCGGGAAGTCTCCTTTTATGATGAGTCTACGAATCAGTCTACAGGATTTCTAGTCTTTTCCTCTCTTATACATACTTCTTTAAAAAAAAAAAAAAAGTACAGCCAATATATCAGAAACAAGATTCTTTTGCACTTGGGAGATTGTTTTGAAATCCGACCTTTCAGGGAGAAGAGAGTGATGGATATTGGCTTCTAAAATCTCCCTTCTCACTTCTAACAAAGATGGTCGAAAGGGCATTGCTCTCTGAGAGGGAAGATTAGAGCGGGGAAAGCAAAGGTGACATTGGTTAAGCCCTATTGTTGCTAACATGACTCTTTTTGCTTTCATTTGTGTAAATAACGTAAACAATTTTCTCCAGCTATTCTCAACCCTCATCCCTAGGACTCGCTAGCTAGAAAGTAATGCATATATACAAAGAACAAGTGTGCATTGGCAATACTCTTTGCTTTAGAAGTAACTGGGGTCCTTGGGGCGCCTAGGTGGCTCAGTCGGTTAAGCGTCCAACTTCGGCTCAGGTCATGATCTCGTGGTTCGTGGGTTCGAGCCCCGCGTCAGGCTCTGGGCTGACAGCTCAGAGCCTGGAGCCTGTTCAGATTCTGTGTCTCCCTCTCTCTCTGCCCCTCCCCCGTTCATGCTGTCTCTCCCTGTCTCAAAAATAAATAAACGTTAGAAAAAAAATTAAAAAAAAAAAAAGAAGTAACTGGGGTCCAAATTTTTTCTGTGACACTAATTTTTTTTTTTTTTTCATTTTGGGTTGGGTATCTATTACTCAATTATTGGTTGGGGCTTGTTATGTCAAGTCATATCTTAAAAATCATTATTTATCTTAAAAATCATTATTTCGTCTTCCAGATTTTTTTTACTTCATTAAAATTTCAAAGTCCTAAGATAGCTCCTAAAAGAATAGATTTTTTAGCAGCATATAAAACCTTGTTCCATAAGATGTGGAAATGCTTGTTTATAATGTGAACAAAATTAATGAAGCTATTTTTGGATCTTTACACATGATTTTTCGTTAATGATTCTAGAAGCCAAATGTCAATGTCCAAACACATGCATATACGCTCCATTTAATAGACACCGTGATTTTACTGTATTTCTCCTTTCATAACAACATCATTTTAGCTATATACCACGCTGTACTATTAGAAATTAAGATATTTAAAAGTGTATAGACTTATTTTTATTTTTTAACTCGTAAAGTAGATACATTTTTCATATTGAATCTACACAATTTTAACCTTAATCACATTTAGTAAACTATATTACAAAAGACAATCCATGATTTACTCTGCAGTGTTTTTTTTTAAATAACATTTCTTGAAGTAAATATTAATATTTTTATTTGAATGGAAAAATGCAGTGAGTATTTTTCTGATGCAAAATAAATCTAAATCTGATTTACTTAGTAGATCTGAAAACAAGGAATAGCTTTGCTAAGGAAGTTTCATAGCAGACTTCTCCACAAGTTAAATGCCCTCAATCTATAGTTCTAGAGGTATTTATAAAATACACCTTTAAAGGCTGTGATATGGTAAAGATAAATTATACAATTTAAAAATACAATACAATTAAATATATAAGTAATACAATTATAAAAATTTTGTATTGAAAAAGGTTCTGAAATGAAAAAGGATTTTCTCGGGGCACCTGGGTGGCTCAGTCAGTTCAGCATCTGACTTTGGCTCAGGTCATGATCTCACAGGTCATGGGTTCAAGGCCTGCATTGGGATCTGTGGTAACAGCTCAGAGCCTGGAGCCTGCTTCGGATTCTGTGTCTCCGTCTCTCTCTGTCCGTTCCCCACTCATGCTCTGTCTCTCTCTGTCTCTCAAAAATAAATAAATGTTAAAAAAAAATTTAATAAGAAAAGAAAAAGATTCTTTCTCAACTCCTCATTCAAAAATAAACTCTTATTTAAAGTATAACATACTTACAGAAAAAGTGCACAGATCATGAGTGTGCATTTTAATGAATTATCACCATAACCCTTTTTGAATTGTTTTGAACCTGATGCCACTAAGCAAAAACCAAATCCTAAAGAAAACAAACAACAAAAGAAAAGGCATGGTAGATTACATTGGTCAGGAAGTATTCACTCCTCTACTTGATATATCATCCATGACAAGACTATTCATCCCACCGCAGTGAAACTGGGCTTGGTCATTGGACTGTCTTTGGCCAATGGAATGTGGGCAGAGGGGCAGTGTTCTAACTCTGAGCTTAGGCTTTAAGATTGCACATATCATGTTCACTGACACGAGAAGACATGCCCACTGTGCCTTCATTCTGGACCCCCGAAGGCGACACATGGAATAGACCAGAATTGCCCCAGGTGACCTACATACTTGCCAGGGACAGAAATAACCACTTTTTGTTATATGCCACTGAGATTTTGTTGGTTACACAGCAAAGGCTGACTCACATAATAATCATTTGGTAGATCTCAATAAAGCCCAAGTGAATGAACTCTAATGACCGGGTAACACATCCATTCGTTGCTTTCAACAAAATTGAAGACTGAATTAGAATTGTCAAAAGATAGACTATTAAAAGTAATTTCATCAGTGGGTAGCTTTTTGGCATATGATCCAGAAGTGGTTAAACAAATTGAACAGCCTTGCTAAAATAAAACTTCCATTCCTATCTATTTATATGAACAAGGTTTCACAGGGCTTATATCTAGAAACATGAAACATATAAATAGAATTGTGAGCCCTGTCTCTTTCAAGGCATAAGCAATATTTATCTTTAATATGCGAAAATAACCCAAGTTTATTCATGTAATTAAGGACTTTTTCCCCAATCATTAAAAAAATTGTTTAATGATTATTTATGGAAATTTGTAATATAGTTAAGTTGTTTTGACCAATTATATACTACTAACAATTGTAGTGATAGCTTTACCCAAGAGGCAATTAACACAGCCTTATGTTCATTCACAGGTAATTATAAAATTAAACATTCAATTTATGTGCATATTTTTATTATAGAAAATAATGGTGATAAACATAGATTTCAAAAATAAACATATATTAAAACAAATCCTCTGGGGGAGGAAATAGTGGAAGCAGGAGACAAATATAAATCCAAAGAGAAAAGGGATGAAATACAATTTCCTGCTGTTAAATAACATCTGATTCATATATTTTAAAAAATGGATAGTAGTAGGGATCAAATTGTTATGGCATTGGGTTGCCACTGGGTATAATGGGATTTGTTTCATTTTTAAAATGTCAGTAGTTACCAAATTCCATAATCATATCTTTGCAAATCTATACGCTTTTGATGAAAATGAGGAGCTCAAAACTAATGCAGTACCTGAGATTTCCTGTCTACCGAGAGGGTACCTCAAAATTTGGGAACAACCAGTTTAAGCTATTGAGTTACGCACGTTTCCTTTATAAAGACGAGTATTCTAATTCTTGACGATTTCTGTGAAGGTAACTGTCAGTCAGTTGTATCCACTCAGAAGACACTGTATTAACACAATCTACCATTTAAAAGGAAAGATGAAGGGCACCTGGGTGGCTCAGTCCGTTGAGCGTCTGACTTGGGTTCAGGGCATGATCTTGCATTTGTGGGTTCGAGCCCTGCATCAGGCTCTGTGCTGACAGCTCAGAGCATGGAGCCTGCTTCAGATTCTGTGTCTTCCTCTCTCTCTGGCCCTCCCCTGCTTATGCCCTATCCCTCGCTGTCTCTCAAAAAATAAAATAAAACGTTTAAAAAAAAAAGTAAAGACGATATTTTTACAAGAACTAGAAAGTGACTGTTTTTTACAGAAACTTCTACAATGGAGATAGTATTTTGAGGATCAGTTTGGAAAACGTTTCTGTCATTATATGATTTTGTTGCTGAAAACGGTATGCGTCACTTAAAAACTCATATCTGCACACTCTGAAAACCTAGATGCAAAATGACCTCATCTACTTTTAAAATATTAAAAATATGCAGTCTCCATGGTTTTTAAAATTCATTTGTTACAAATACAAAAACTTGGGGCTCCTGAGTGGCTCCGGTGGTTAAGCATCAGACTCTTAATTCTGGCTCAGGTCATGATCTTGAGGTTTGCGCGATCGAGCTCTGTGCTGGCAGCATGGAGCCTGCTTGGGATTCTCTCTCTCCCAGCGCTCCCCACTCACACTCTCTCTCAAAATAAATACATAAAGACGTTAAAAGATATATACTTGTAAAACCTGACAAGTTCTGATTATTTTAAAAGACCAAACTAAAAAAAAGAAAAAAACCAAACCGATTGGCTTCAGGATGGCCATTTTTTTTTTCCCAATGCTTATTTATTTATTTTTGAGAGAGAACAGGGGAAAGGCAGAAAGAGAGAGAGAGACAGAGAGAGAGAGAGAGAGACAGAGAGAGAGAGAATCCCAAGCAGGCTCTGTGTTGTCAGCATAGAACCTGACACAGGGCTCAAACTCACAAACCGTGAGATCATGACCTGAGCTGAAACCAAGAGTCAGATGCTTAACCCCCTGAGCCACCCAGGCGCCCTGGGGAAGCCACTTCTTAATACTTCCAGAAATATCTATATAACTGACAAGTGAAACTAAAAAAACCAAAAATGAATATGATGATTTAATAAGCCTGCCATGATTTGTTTATTTTTCCCAGTTTGAACCTATGTGTATTTGCGAGGTTATTTTTATAACTGAGACAGCTTTTTAAAAATATCAAGATAAATTGGATTTTGAAAAAGTTCTTTGATCTCTGGATCACAATGTATTATATGAAGATTAAAGTATAATAATAAAGACTATTTAATCACATGACTCTTCCTAAAATATTAAGATTGTTTCATGCCAGGAGGTAAGAGACATGGAGAGATGTAAGGTCAAAGAGTATAAATTTCCAGTTATAAGATAAATGATTTCTGGGGGTCCAGGGTACAGCATGGTGCTTACAGGTAATATGGTATTATATACTTGTACGTTACTAGTGAGTAGATCTTAAATGTTCTGACTACAAAAAAAAAAAAACAAAAAAAAATGGCAATTTTGTGATGTGATGAGGGTGTTAGCTAATCCTTTTGCAATGTGTGAGTGTGTAAAACAAATCAGCACATGGCCCAGAAACTTACACAATGTTCTACGTCGGTTATATCTCAGTAAAGGTGGAAAAAACAGACTGTTTTAGAGGAGCCAAAAGGTTGTTTCTACTAGAGAAGCTTTTTTATTGGGTGACAAAAATAGAAAATTACTTTTAAAATGTTTATTTCATCTTTATTTTATCCTTAAATTTTTTCTATTATCACATTTGTTGTATAAGTAATATAATCCATCGACATAGCAGAAAAATATGTGAAATTATTAAATCAGTATATTGGGGTGTTTACTCTGATATTTTTACTTGATAGATTGCAAGGATAAACCATTGGGAGACACTTCTCTATAAAACTTGATGCAACTGAGTTAGAATATCATAAAGAAATAGATTGTCAGCATGGTATATATAAATAACCAAAATTGGCTCAATATGTTGAGGACCCATCATGAATAAAATTGAAAAAGATAATTATCCCCCAAAATTTGCCAAAACCAGATGATTTTATGGATGTTATTTTAAACTCTGAAATTATAGAGTTCTTTGCAATTTAAAATGTCCCAGAGCATAAAGAAAGATGGAAATCTTCCCAGTTTATTTTAACCTTATACCAAAACCTGATAAAATTATCACAATGAAAGAAAACTACAGCTAAATTTCACTTATGATTATAGAGGAGAAAAACTCCCAAATAAAATATCATCCATGTAGATGTATTAAAAGAACAACAAATTACTACTATAGTAGGGTTTATTCTTGGAATCAAGCATCACTTAGCAAGAAATCTATTAATGTAAGAGGTACAAATGATACAATATATCAAATCAATAGATGCCCTCCAAAAATATCCAGTGTAGTTCAACATCCATGTTTGATAACATATTTAAGGAAACTAGAAAGAATATTCCTTCAGTGTTTCATATAGACATATATTCTTTCACACATACACAAATGCAAATACAAATAAATATTTAGATATGGATACGTAGATGGGTCTTTCTGTGTCTCCTTCCCTGCCTCCTTCCCTCTCTCTCGCCCTCTTTCAGAGGCATTTCTATATAGTCATAAATACTGATGTAAACAGTTAACTGCTATTTTGTGATGTTGGAATCTGAGCCAATATAATGAGAAATGCTAAATAGGCTAGAAAATACTCAGATGAAAGAAAGTATCAAGTGGATGACAGTTTGCAGTTGAAAAATTACTAAAATAAATAAGAAAGTTTAGTAAAATGGCCATTTACAAAACACGCAACACAGACATATTAACTGCAAAACAGTTTTCCAATAATAACCAATGATAACCAAGCAGAGAACCCTTCACAACGGCAACAGCAAGTGTGAATTACCTAGACATATACTTAATTAGAAATGCAGAGGGTCCGTAGGAAAACATTTACAACATTTTCCAAAGGCAACAGCAAAAAAAAAAAAGTGAGGTTGCCAGATCAGAAGACTCAATAATGTTATCGGTTTTTGTTAAATTACATACAAATTTATCAGAATTCTAGTGGGCTTCTTTTTATAATACATGGCTGAGTGATATCAAAGTTCAACAACAAAAATAAACAAATTACAATAACCATGAACATTTTGGAAATTAAGCATAAGAAGAAATTTTTCTTTCATGGCTTTCAAAACATATTATCAAAATATAATAATTAAAAGTGGAACTGAAATAGAACAATAAAACAGGATAAAAATCCTAGGATTCCAAGCATACTGAAACATTTAATATATGCGGAAGTAATCTTTATTAACAATAGGAACACAATACGTATTTTTTCAAAATGGTGTCAAAGCAATTGGCTAACCATTTTGGGGCAGGGGAGGCAAATTTCTCACCTCATCCCATAATCTAAAATAAGTTTCAGATAGATTAAGGATTTAGAATATGAAAGATAAATTGTTTCTAGTCAAAAAGAATTCTCTAAACATGGATCCAGGAATTGGACCTAGGTTTTGTGGGATCCAATCAATTTTAGAGTTTTCATTAAACTAAATAATATAAAAATGTGAATGCAAAATTAGAAATAATGGATTACAATTATTTATAATTATTCATTAAAAAATACATGTTAACGTTTGGCTGCTCTTAAAATTTTAAATTATTTTGCTAATTTGCATTAGTTTTTTCCCAGCTCTACTGAGGTATAATTGACAAATAAAAGTGTAAGATGCTTAAAGTGTATACATGATAATTTGATATACATATACATTATGAAAGGATGTCCCCTAATCGAGGCAATTAACATATCGTTACCTCACATGTTTACTGTTTTCTTTGCACAAGTGCATTATTTCTTTTTTTCTTTTCTTCTAATTTTTAAAAAATTTACATCCAAATTAGTTAGCATATAGCGCAACAATGATTTCAAGAGTAGATTCCTTGGTGCCCCTTACCCTTTCAACCCATCACCCCTCCCCCTGGAGGGTTACCTCTCCGGTAACCCTCTATTTGTTCTCCATATTGAAGAGTCTCTTATGTTTTGTCCCCCTCCCTGTTTTTACATTATTTTTGCTTCCCTTCCCTTATGTTCATCTGCTTTGTCTCTTAAAGTCCTCCTATGAGTGAAGTCATAGGATATTTGTCTTTCTTGGACTAATTTCGCTTAGCATAATAGCCTCCGGTTCCATCCACGTGGTCGCAAATGGCAAGATTTCATTCTTTTTGATTGCCGAGTAATACTCCATTGTATATAACAAGTGCATTATTTCTCAAGCAGCGTGCATAAAGTAGTAAACTCTGCCAAAATGATGTTTGAACTCATTATTCAAAAACGATGTATAGTTAATATGGAGTTTCCCAATTACTCAATTTGAAATAAAGAAAGCCAATTAGCATAGACAATAACACTTCCCAAGAGAAGAGGAAATTGACAAAGTCACAGAGAGTGGATGAGGGAAAATGCAATTCAGGGGACATGCAGAAAAAGACGATCAGAGACTAGGAAATTGGAGGAAGAGGAACATGTGTGCAGCAACCAACCTAATTATTTGGCCAAGACAGGTGTGTCTGAGGGGGGGGCGGGGGGGAGGTGGGGG
>NW_026057581.1:15797349-15836741 GCF_023721935.1 Panthera uncia
GGGGGGGGGGGGGTGGGGGAGACAAGCCTAACCGAGAGTTGTCCTATGATATGTATAAGAAAGAACTTCATACAAAAAAAAAAAAAAAAAAAAGGAGAGGGGGCAATTTTGGAAAAAGTAGGACCAGCTAGAGTAAATGGTTGCATAAAGATAATTCTATTTTTCCCCCATCGATACTTAAGTTATTTCTTTTCTTGAAATTTGCTTTGTGTAAATCCCTGATACATTAAAACCTTGGATTGTGAGGAACGTGTTCTGTGAGCGCTCCACAAGACGAGCAAACGTTTCTAAGGAATTTGAATTTGATAAACGAGTGACGTCTTGCAATGCGAGCAGTGCATGATGCCGAACATCCCATGATCACCCTGAGCCAATGGTTCTTGAAATTCGCTTAGATATACAGGTGCTTTGGATTGCAAGCATGTTTCTGGGATGAATTATGGTCGCAAACCAAGGTTTTACTGTACTTCCTCAGGGTTTCTCTTTTTCCTACACGTCATTTGATGTTGTATGCAGTGCAAATGCTGGAATTTAGGGAGCTGAAGTAGGACTTCTTTGTGTGGTATACGAAAGATTTCATTTTCATTTTATAACAATAAGCCAAATGCCAAAAATGCACGCTACCATCAATGACTTTTTTTAATATGTCAGTTTTAGGGACATTTTAAGGCGATATATTCCACCCATCTTCATAACCATTGATATCAACTCATAAATGAACTCATCGCCATTTGCTTAATCTTTGCTTCTGGTGGGATATTCCTATTCCCATCTCTCAAATGGCTACATGGTAACTTGGGCCAGAAATCCAGGAGTCATTCTAGATCCTTCTCTCAAGCGGACTTTGACTCTGACCTCCAGAATATTTAACTTCCTTTCCCTCTCTCTCTCTCTCTATTTATATACCACTTCCTGTAAAAAAAAAACTGATAGTATGTCTCCCCATTGGAGTGTAAGCTCACTGAGGAAAAGCCTAATTCCCATTTTTGTTCTTCCAATGCTTAATGCATTGCCTTCAAAACAAAGCAATAGACGCCATAAACACTCAAACAGTTTCACATTATGTTTTTTATGAAGGTCAAGGATTAAAATGTCAATACTCAGGGGTGCCTGGGTGGCTCAGTTGGTTGAGTGTCTGACTTTTGATGTGGGCTTAGGTTATGATCCCAGGGTTGTGGGATCAAGACCCATGTTGGATTCTGCTTGCGATTCTCTCTTTCCCTCTGCCCCTCTCCCACTTATGCGCTGTCTCTCTAAAACAAAACAAAACAAAAAAACTAAAATTTCATAAAATGTCGATACTCAAAAGTTGACAAAACTGGCCTTCTATATATGAAGCTTTGTTCCCTAGTGGCTGTCCAGAGTCAAGTTCTACAGGACTCCTTCTCTGCTATCCCAGCAGGCTTCGTTCACTGGCCGGTGATCCCTCACAATGTTGTCCCAACCCACGGAAGGTGCCCTCCCAAATTGGGATGTGTTCAGAGTATCCACATTCTCATATACATTCATTCCAATAATTACTCAGCACTGCACATTAGAGGGTCAAATTAATCAATAACTCTTCAAATTAGTGGAAAGAAAATTGTTCCCAGATTTATACACCAAATTTCACTGTGTTTCATGTAAGTAAACCACAATCCTTCTGCTCAATAATCTTCTATCTTAAATATAGATAAAGCTGACACACCTAGAGATAGATAAAACTGTGGATAAACAAAACGAGTTCTTCTGACTTCATTCCAAAGGAAACATCTCAAACTAAATTAAGAAACGCCTAACTTTCCTCCTCAGAGCTTTGTTTTTTTGTTTCGTTGTTGTTTATGTGATTATTATCATGGAAGGCAGAGAGTCATTCATTTTGACTTTGCCTTTTAATTAATCCTATTCTTCTTTCACAGTTCTTTTTCTTCAATTATTGTCATGGAAGAGGAGATTTGGGGAAATTTCTCAGTGCAAATGATGCTGTGGTAATTTTCCATCTAATTTTGACTTAAAAAAAAAACACTTGTGTTATCACTTGGAACCATCCCATATTTTAGTTGTCTTTGTTTCATTGTTCACATGTTCCCCTTGAAACCAACTTATTTTGAGAAAATGAAAGCACTAAATTTCATTCTGGAATCGCTTTACTGTTATTTGGTTTGGGTAGTTGTTATTCGTTTGTGAGTTTCTTGAGCCAAATTTCATGTGTTTGGACTTCCTGAACCATGAAAGCGCCTTCTTTCTCATGCTATGTGAAGGTTTGGATGCCAGGTTTCTGTAGGGTGAATTGCATATAAAGGCAGGGTATTTGCTTGATTGTTTAAGATTGATTAACTTCCGATTAGTCACTTAGACTAGAAGCAGCTTCTCAGGACTGTGACAAAATAATGTTTTCATCCTTTCCTAATGAGTTCAATGTGGTTATTTCCCTTTCTGATGGAGTCAAATGTTTCTTTAATAAAATCAATTTGTACCATGCATTTACTGTTTTATTTTCCCTTGAATGCTTGGTCTAGCTCACTAGTAGTGTTCATGGGAAATACACGGAGACCCATTGTATAACCACTTATGGTGCGCTTAGTACCAAAGAACACAGACCCACAGGTGGCTTACTCAGACAGAGAGGAAATGATTTGCCTTTTAGATTTGCTCAGCTTGCATTTCGTTTATTCTGCAAAGAGCCAACAATGACACATACACTTTAGTTCCAATTTACTTTGCGCTGTTTGTCGTTTAAAATGATACAGTGTCTGTGCTGTTTACCAGGGGCCGTTGTACAAGGCTGACCAGTTCCTTCTGAATTCCGCACTTCCACGCTCTGGTGAACTAGCCCAGTCGTATATGCCCCATAGTCCCCTGGTCAATGCCGTGCATCCCTCGCTACTCCAGCGAACAACTGGTCTGAGGACGCAATTCTGTTGCAAATGACAGCAAAAGCAACCAACTGGGCAGTAGCCGGCATTGTAATTCCACTTTCATGTTTGCTAAATGTCTTCCTTTGGGTTCCCTAGCACACCCCAGAGAAGAACTTGGGAGTCATTTACTGAGTCATCCCAGGAGGTGCAAATGAGGGCACGGGGAGAGGCAGAAATGTAGCAGGAAGGAATGGGGGAGGACTAACGCCTAAGGGAGCTAGGGCATTGCATCCCCTCACTGTCATCCCTGCTGGTCGGGCATTGCCCCAGGGGTCTTACATCCCCAGGGGTCCCAGCTGCCCTGCGCGCTGGTTGGACAAGCTCGCAGGGTTTGGGCCACCAAAAACCAAAAACACTCAGAGCAACCGAGAGAAGCTGTCAGGAGCCTAGAAACTATCCGTTGCAGATAGGAACGAGCTCGGGTGCATGGAGGATATGGCGTGTACCTGCCGCACTAATTGCATCAAGCTTCTTTGAAAAATCTGGGGAAACCTTGTCTTAAGATGACTGCTTTAAAGATACTGCCAAATTGGATGTTGGCATAACGAGGGTACTGGAAAAACATCTATCTTGTCTCGAAGAGATGAAATGGAGATTTGGAAGAGAAGATCATTGCATCTCTGGCAAATTACAGACATTATTGCGGAGCAGTGTGGTCTAGTGGTTGAGTGCAGGTGGAAGGGTCTGACCAGCTGGCTGTGGATGCCGATGATAACACCTGCTACCTGTGTGACGTTGGGTCAGTTACTCAGCCTTTCTGGTTTTACAGCCCTGTGTCCTCATCTGTAACATGGAGGCAGTCGTCGTATCTGTCTCTAAGGGCTGTTACCTCTAAGGACCAACCGAGATCCCGAATGTAAAACTCTTAGCACATTGAACAGCCCTGAAGTATATGTTCACTATTGCCATAACGACAAAATAACGTCCTCTGTTGCTTCTTAACGGAAGGAACTGGTGTTATTATCAAAAGCATATTGTTAGCCAGTCACGAAAAGACGAAGGCTTTATGATTCCACTTACACAAAGTATTGAAAGTAGCCAAACTCGTTGAAGTATGAATGTAGGATGGAAGTTGCCAGAGGGTGGGGGGAGGGGAAAAATGGAGGGGGAGGGGTTGTTCAATGGATACCGAGTTTCAGATTTACAAGCTAAACAAAGCTCTAGAGATCCCTTGTGCACAAATGTGAATACATTTAACACCCCTGAACCGTATAATTACTGGGTTTTTTTTTTTACCACAATTAAAAATAAGATATTTTTGGGGCGCCTGGGTGGCGCAGTCGGTTAAGCGTCCGACTTCAGCCAGGTCACGATCTCGCGGTCCGTGAGTTCGAGCCCCGCGTCAGGCTCTGGGCTGATGGCTCGGAGCCTGGAGCCTGTTTCCGATTCTGTGTCTCCCTCTCTCTCTGCCCCTCCCCAGTTCATGCTCTGTCTCTCTCTGTCCCAAAAATAAATAAAAAACGTTGAAAAAAAAATTTAAAAAAAAAAAAAAAAAAGAAACAACTGCTTTGATATCTCTGGAGGGGAATGAAGCTCTCTTACTGGCTACGGTCTTCCCCTGGGGTGCCCATGATGAATAATTTAAGCGGCATTTTGGGGGACATGCATTCTAAACAGACGAGTGATCCGAAATGTCTTCCAGATTTCAATGTTGATGTCGATGACTACAACAGAAGAGGAAGGCTGAGGACAGGCTATGGATTCTATTTCATAGAGATAAGTGACGGAGCTTGTCAACACCATGCTTTTTAAAAATATCTTTTTTTTTTTTTAATTTTTTTTTCAACGTTTTTTATTTATTTTTGGGACAGAGAGAGACAGAGCATGAACGGGGGAGGGGCAGAGAGAGAGGGAGACACAGAATCGGAAACAGGCTCCAGGCTCCGAGCCATCAGCCCAGAGCCTGACGCGGGGCTCGAACTCACGGACCGCGAGATCGTGACCTGGCTGAAGTCGGACGCTTAACCGACTGCGCCACCCAGGCGCCCCTCAAAGCAGTTGTTTCTAATAGAAACACTGCCTCTAAACAGCAGGCTTCCAATAAGTTCAGGAGGATACAAGAAAAACATAATTCAAAGGTTTTGCCGGTCGACACAGATCACTCTGCCTTCAGCTCCATGGGGATAGATTCAATTTTCTGATTGCACATTCCAGGATGTGGAAAGCGAATTCGTTAAGAAGAAAGACCATTGTGCAAAAGAACACTTTGTATGAATCACCTGGCGTAACGTCCAAAAGTTGCATTATACCTGCAGGTCCCAGAGTGAGAAGTCTCAAGGTATTCCAGAACACTACAGTGGCCAAGAAGGAAGTAAATTTCAGTCATGGCCCACTATTATTTTTTTTATAAAATTTTTTAATGTTTCTTTATTTTTGAGAGACAGACAGACTATCTGTTTTTACTGGCAGTAGTAGATGAACGCCAACAAATTCTTGATCTCTATTAGAATACCCTGTTGTTAAGCTCCGGTCAGATTATCTTCTCTCTTAACACCTTTGTCTATGTTGATGAGGCTCCAAAGTTCAGTTACAATCATATTCTTTCCCTGCTTTCTTCAGATGACTCTGACAGAGGCTTTTTGAGCTTGGAACTTACCCAAATTCTCCAGCCACGTATTTACTGGAAATCTCTTGGCTTATTTCTGCTGATCCCCTCCAGGCCAATCGGTCTACTTTCACTTTTAAAGGGGAACAAGTCCTTAGGATACCTCGCTTAAGATTTTGAGACTATTTACACAATGGAGTACTATGTGGCAATGAGAAAGAATGAAATATGGCCCTTTGTAGCAACGTGGATGGAACTGGAGAGTGTGATGCTAAGTGAAATAAGCCATACAGAGAAAGACAGATGCCATATGTGTTCACTCTTATGTGGATCCTGAGAAACTTAACAGAAACCCATGGGGGAGGGGAAGGAAAAAAAAAGAGGTTAGAGGGGGAGAGAGCCAAAGCATAAGAGACTGTTAAAAACTGAGAACAAACTGAGGGTTGGTGGGGGGTGGGAGGGAGGGGGGAGGGTGGGTGATGGGTATTGAGGAGGGCATCTTTTGGGATGAGCACTGGGTGTTGCATGGAAACCAATTTGACAATACATTTCATATATTAAAGAAAAAAAAAGATTTTGAGACTATGTAGAGACCATTCTGAAGTTTGCAAAGGCTTTCCCCTAGAGCAAGAACAGCAAGGCGTAGGCGTGAAATAAGAGAACTGTTTTGCGGTCTATGGCATTTCTGGCATTGGCACAGTGTCTGAAGCACATTCAGTATGCCCGATATGTCTTTACTGCTGTTACCACATTCATACAGCTCACAAAAATCCCCATTCCCCATGCGCGCAACTCTATGATGAGCTCGCACTAGACCATGGATGACAGAGCCAAGAGAAGAAGAGCTCAATACCACTGTATAGAGTCCCTGGTCTGTAATAGGTGGTCCAGAAATCGTCATGGAAGAATGGAGTATAATCATCATGGATTCGGTGGTGCCTCTGTGAAGGGAGGAGCCATCAGGCAGCAGCATGGCCGGGTGCCGCCAGTGGAGGTCACTTAGTCCGAATCCTAACTCTGTTGTTTTACTGCGCGTATGATCCGAGATGAGTCATTTATCCAATCTGAGTGGTGTCCGTTTCTGCATGTGTCCAATGGAGCTGGTAGTACCTGATCTCACAGGGCAGTTGAGAAGAAAACGCACGCGCAAAACCCATGCGATGATACTTGGTAGAACGGAAAAACTCCTAGTCACAGGTTCCTCACGCTGACGGTCCCGTGGTACCCGGTGTGTTCAGCTTTGCCATCCACTTGTTGTCAGGCCCTGATATGCCAATTCAGTAGCTCTTAGCGTTGGATCCCAATTTGGCATGCCACTCCCCCACCCCCACCCCATTCTCATTCCTCCTGCTTGGCCTAATCCGCCCCGGCCTCTCTTAGCCACTCATAGAGATTTTGAAGTCCTATAGCCAATCTTCTCATGGTGTTTCCTGCTTAAGTTCTACCTTCCCCTTCTGAGCATCTCACTGATATTGGCTGTAGCAACTTCCTTGCTATGTCATTGCCACAGCTCAGCACCAGTAACTGCTGAACCCGCAGTCTAGAGGCTGCTCCGCTGGGTCCTGTTGTAGGACAGCCCAGCAGGATCAGAAAAATCCTTAATTTTATAATTTTGGGATTACATAAAGCTATCATTTTAGGATTTTATGAATATCTGAAGATCTATTTCTAGATATAGAACCTGAAGAATTTCTACGTCGTTTCAAAACATCAGATATTCAAGGGAAAGAAGATAAATTGAATTTAGAACATCCAGTGTCACCATTTTGGGCTGTCACATCAATGCTGTTGGTGTTGGTGTTGTCATACTTGTTGTTGGCAGAATTTGTTTCTTATGGTTGTAGGACTGAGGTCCCCAATTCCTTCCTGGCTGTCAGCTGGGGCTCACACGTAGGTTCTAGGAGCTGCCTGCTGTTCTGAGACGTGGCTCCCTCCATCTTCAAGCCAGCAACAGCCTGTCCATGGAGTCTTTCTTGTGTTTTAAACCTCTGAATTATTTCAATACCAACTGGAGAAATCCATCTTCATAGCTCCAGAGATTCTGCGGGGTGCAAACATTTAGGAAGGAGTGGGAAATGTGAGGGGCCATCTTAGAATTCTACCTACCACAGCATCCTATAGATTTGTTGCATCAATAGGGTCCTTTCAGCTGTTATTGATTTATGAGCCTGGGCTACAGTATACTAAACAGTTATATATATGTTATCAGTGGTAATTCACTTTGCTGTTTTGAATTTGTTTTCATGGCAAAATCCCAGTTGTCACTGAATGTATCTACTCCCTTCTTGGTGGGTGATAAAGAATATCCAGGCTAGTGCATTAGCCAAGTGAGTCAAATCAGGGACTCAGTTTCAAAGAGCTGGAAATAGGTTATGCAGCTCAAGCCAGCCAGGAGCTAAAGCGGGGTGAGTCCTAGCCAAAGTTAGTAGGAAGTATTAGAATCCTACCAGGAACCAGAATGCAATGCCAATTCCCAAGGCCCAGAAAAAGGGCCAAAGTCTGAGACAAAGACAAAGCAGGAGCTTGGTGGTATGGAATGGATAGAAGTAGGTTAGAAGCCAAACACAGACAGGGTCCCGGATGATTGCTTCAAATACCACTGGGGCATCTATCTGTCTGGGGGGGGGGGAGGGGGTGGATGTGGAAATATATACGCCCCTCGCCTCTTCATGAAGGAAATGGTCACCTACGGAACTGATGTCTCTCCACGTTAACAAAGGAACATTTGAAGTTACCAAGGGACAAGATTCACAACAACATTTTCTTCTGCCTGCTCTGGCCCTGTAGAGGCAGCCAGCCTTTCTTCAGTGTCACAGGGAGCACATCAAGGGTTACAGATGGCACATTTCTGCATGTTGTTACTGCCTTTCTCCGTAGCTGAACTAGCCAAGCTCCTATGTGAAGACAACCCTTCCTCTCCACTAAATCCCACTTGCTGTGACCTGCTTCAGCAATTTTCTTCTCTCTCTCTCTTTCATCAGCATTTCCCCTGCCACTGGGTTCTTCTGCTGGAATTCCTCCTAAGGAAAGACTTCTCTGGTCCCTATGTACGGTCCCATTTATTTGATCCCCTTGCAGCAAAACTCTTTGAGTTATTGTTACTCACTGTTTCCCACTACTCTCCTCCGGTCCCCTCTCTAAACCATCCAACCAAGCTTTCATCCCGCACCCCTGCTGAAACTCCTCTTGTCGAGGTCACCAGGGGTGGCCACACTCCTGTCCAGGGCCCAGGTCAGGCTCATCTGACTTGTTGTCCCAGCAGCATTGGACACGGTGGATCACGCCGTCCTGATATAGTTTCCTCACTTGCTTTCCGGGATCCCACACTCACTTGTTTCTTCCTTCCACCTCCTGATTGTTCCTTCTTCATTTCCTTTGGTGGATCCTGCTCTTCTCCAGAGTGCTTCCTGCCGGGATGCTCCCAGGATCAGCCTTGGACTCTGTCCTCTATTCAACCCTCACTCCCTTACTGATTTCATCCCATCTCGTAGCTTCACTCTCCACATGCTGATGGCTCCCACAAGCAGAGATTTATTATGACAAATGCCTACTTGACGTCATTACTTGGATGTCTAATAAAGACTTTTAGATCAACATGTCCAAAAATGAACTCCCAATCTGTACCACAAAACCAGCTCCCCCTTCAGCCTTCCCCATCTTGGTGGATAGAAGATCCCTTTCTTTTTTTTCAGTGCTCACATCTGATTATCCAGAAAATATATTTGGTTTTATTTGTAGAAAGTATCCAAATTCTGACCGCTTTCCACCACCTTCATGGCTATCACCAAAGTCGTGCTATCACCCTTTCTTTCCTGAATTACTCAATAGCTTCCAGACTGATCTCACTGCTTCTGCCTTTGCTCCCCTTATAGTTTTTTCTCAACCCGGCAGCTGAAATGATCCTTTAAACAGGATCTAATAGTAGATTAACACGTATTTTACATGTTTGTATTATATACTGTTATATCTGTATTATATACTGTATTATATACTGTTATTATACTGTTATATCCTTACAACAAAGTAAGCTGGAGAAAAGAAAACGTTCTTAAGAAAATCATAAGGAAGAGAAAACACACCTATAGGACTTCCTATATTTATTGAAAAAAAAATCTATGTCTAACTAGACCCACGTAGTTCAAATCCCTGTTGTTCATTGGTCAACTGTACATCTATATATCTCTCCATCTCTCTCTCTGACTCCCTCTTTATCTTGTTGGTTCTGTTTCTCTGATAAACTCCAACTGACAGGCTTGTGTATAATGAAGTTGTGGCCAATGGTTCAGTTTGAAAGCACCTTCAAGGACAAGACTTATGGTTTGTTCAGACACAAAATTCCACCTCTTTCTTGGAAACTTGAATAGAAGTAGCTGACATTAGATTCTGAGGAGGCCTGGTTAATAATTGATGGCTCGAGGGATAATACGACTCAGATGTTTGAAGCTCATAGACTTTGTGAGAATGTTTCGGTCATTCATCCTTGGGCAATGCCTCTCCTTCATCCTCTGCTTTGAAGTGGGATGTTCTGGATCAAGTTGGGTCTAAGGGAGGCCAGTAAAAGTGTAGCACCATAGACTCATCCAACATCTAGTTATTTCAATAGGTGGCTAAGCACAATCGTTTCTTACCTTGGGTCTACATTTCCTTTAGATATGCAATCATGTATTCACCCATTCGGTCATTCAACATATTTCTTCAGTCCCTGTTATTTTGGGGGTTTTATTCTAGGTCTACAGCAGTCTAAGTGAATGAGAGAGAGATTCTCTATCCTCACAAAGCTTCATTCTAGTGATGATAGGTGGGGGTGATAGGTAAAATACAGGTAAATGGAAAAGATAAACAAAATGATTGTACGTTGTGGTAAGTGCTGTAATGACACCAAAACCAGGCTGGGACGGGAATATTTCAAAAGGAGGATTGGAGAAGTTGTCTTAAATATGCAAGCAAAAATCTAAAAAACAGGAAGGAGTTGTCCATGTGAAGGATTGAGGAACAATTTCAGGCAAATAAAACAGGAAAAGCAAGTTTTCAGGAAAGAAAACAACTTATTACAGTGAAGAGTCTTGTGGAAATAAATGAAGACCAACCAAAAGAGAATAAGCAAAGGTCATTTATTCCAAGCTTGCAATAGCAAGGGAGTTAGCCATTGCCACTTATGTTCTGGCAGGGACTCAAAGGCTATCAGTTATTAATAAGTCCTGGCCGTTTTGGTCCAATTGTTGAGGGGTTATTGTTTGGTTTCTTGGATCAGTTGTTAGAGATAGTGGCCTGACTTCCTACAAGTCTGACTCATAAGAAGCAGGCTGGTTTCCTTGGCTGTTTATTGTAGATAATGAGTTTGTTTCCTGGGCTGGTTGTTGCAGGCTGTGGGTCAGAGTTCTATTTTTACATATGGTCTGGCCATTGTCCATTTGTGTACTCAGTCTGTCAATCTGAAAGCACACCAGTGTATTGGGACATCTAGAGGGTTGGGGAGAGGGGCATCTGACGATATTGGAAACGTGGCAAGGCACAACACACACGGAGCCAACATGAATAGGGAGCTGGATTTCCTTCTAAAGTAAAAAGAACAATGGAAGGGTTTTAAATAGAGAGAGGTGATTGGATGGATGTTTTTAAAGAAGCACTTTGCTGCTATCTGCTTAATAGATAAGTGTAGAGAACAGTTGGGAGGCTGCTGTAAGAATCCAGGAGTAAGATAATGGCGACTTAGTCGAAAATGATAGTACTTCAGCTGCGTAAGTAATTTGTGCCCAGGAATCTTTTCTGAGCTGTAGTTATCATTTGCATATAATTTAGCTATCTATCTCTCTCCTATAGGGAGTTATTAAGCTAAACAAAGATTGAGGATCAGGTTGACTTGACAGTTGTATTTTTTATTATAGATTAATGAGTCGGCATTGTAATGTACACATAGAACTGTCATAGGTTTATTCAGTATGAGTCAGTCATTAATTACCATGGGTTCACTGACAAAATTATTCTAGATCCAATAAGTGAAGGGCAAACATGATGGCCATGTTGACTTCCCAACACACTGTGTGTCTGGGAAGCCATGTGACTTCCCTAGAGGGCCCTTTATCTATCCCTATATTATCATTTCTATCTTTAAATCACATGACTACTAGCTATTCCTATTAATCTTTACCTTGTTAGGCACTTCTGTCCTATTAAAGTATTTCTGGACATGATGATGCTGGGTTTACCTATTCATTTACTGAACACCTACTGCATACCAAGTGGTGAGAATATAGAGGAGAACAAGATAGACATAGTCCCTTCCCTCTTTGAATCTATACAGTAGGGGAGAAGATGTACATTAAACAGGCATACACTAAAATTAATATGTAATAACACATTTCTGTACATACTATGGAAGAAAAGGTCTGAGACCAAAATGGTTGATGTGAGGGCTGCTTTAAATCTTGTAGTCAGGGAAGCGTCTATTGGTAAATATCATTTCAGTTGAGACTTGAATGATGAGAATGACTCCATCAAGCAAGAACTTGGGGGAAAAGAGTATGATGGACCTGAGAAGGAACACAGGGAGAGAAAGGAAGCAAGACCGGCTTAGTGAACAAGGAGAGTGAAGAGAGAGAGAGAGGTGGAGTAGGGAAGGCATGGCAAGTATCATGTCTTGAAGGTCACCACAGGGCAGGCCTGGAAAGTAAGGACTCATTAAACAGAATAGGACAGGACTAAGTTTTTAAGAGATCACCCCGGTTGTTATATGAATGAGTTGGAAGGACAAGAGGGCGGACTGGAAGAAGGGTTAGGAGTTCACTGTGGTTGTTCTGGGAAGATGAGACAGTGGTGACACCAGAGTGGAGGCATGGGAGGTAGAATGCAGTGGCAAGGTTTGAAAGATACTTTGGCAGTTGGATGGATGGAGCCATTTTTCTTATGATGATGGAGTGGATGTAGAGGTGAGGGAAGGGAAATATAAACAATGACCTCCAGTTCCTGGTTTGAAAAATGGGTGGAGAGCTGGGAAATTATGCATTTCAATATTTCCTCCATCACTTGACTCACATTATCAGAACTCAAATATGTGTTTTCAAATGGCGTGACTCATAGTTTTAGCTTTCGTTCACTGCTTCTCGAATATCCCCTCTAGCTTTACCTTGGCTCTGTACTCTTGCTCTCTAGTTTCCATGTTACCTAGCAGTTTCTCTATACCTGGCTTTGTAGACCTTACATCTGCTTTTCTTCTTTAGCTCAACATTTATTTCCATTAAGCACAGGAAATGTATTCAAATTCATTTGAACAAATTCATTTGGACAAATTCATTTTTCTGTTTCTTTTCTAATTGAGTGGACTCTAGGAGTCAGGCTATACTGTTCCCCAACACACACTGTAAAAATAACTAGGCTATCAGCCATAGCTGGGTAGAACTCTAAGCCCTCTCTCCATGTCGTACCCTTCAAAATAAAGATGCAATTTACTTGATCTATAGTTCAATGAGTTGTGTTTAGAATGAAATCATTCACATTTTCAAGCTTTACCAAGAAAATCTATTGCCTGGTTTAATCTATGGAATACATATTTTTGGTTCCACATTCTACTTTTAGCCCATTTTTTCCTTGGAAGTGTGACCTTAAAAGTTGGACAAAATAACTATATTTACATAGAGTTGCTCTAAATCATAAGGAATCTTATTTTTTCACTTTACATTTTTAGCTACATGTGTCATGAATGAATCGATTCTCAATGTAAAAATTCAAACCAAGAATTAGATGAAACAAATACAGAGTAAAATATGTAAGTTCTCTACCATCTACTTACATGTCTGCATATATATTATATATAAATAAAAGCATATTGTATTAATTGATTATGCAACTTGCTTGTCGTAAAATTTCTTGAAGATCTTTCCATATTTATATGTAAACACTGCCTCATTCTTTTTTAATAATTGGAAAGTATTTTGATGTCTGCATATTTTATAAATTTTTTGCCCATTCCCCTTTTAAAGAATATTGAGGTTTTCCTAATATTTTGTTGTTGCAAACAATTCAAATGGTCTTTCCCATACATGCTTCTTATGTACACATTTGAGTATTTTTGATAGATTCATAGTAATTAAATTACCAAATCAAAAGATATGTGTGTTTCATTACATGGACAGTTTACTTCACATCTATCTAACCATCAACATTGGACATTAATAATCTTCAAAAATTTTCATCAGTTTGGCAAAAGTATGAAATTATTATTTCAATTTGTACTTATTTTTTATTATGGAATTGAGCATATAATATTTGCCATTATCCTTTTTTTGCATGTACAAATTGCCAGTTCATATTCTTTTCCTGTTTTTCTGTTGTCTCTGTATTTATAGGATCTCTTTCTATATATGTAAATCATCTTTATATACATTTAAATGTTTTTCAGCTTGTCCCATGTATTTTAGCTTGTTCATGGTACCTTTGATCATGCAAAAAATTTAAATTTTATGAAATTAAAAATTTCCATTTTTCCCTTATAGCATATAGATTTTCTATCCTGTGTAGAAAGGTCTTCCCCAACCCAAGATTATAAAAACTATTTTTCTGTATTTTATCTTACCATTTTTATAGATTACAGCTTACAGGATGCGTGGGTGGCTCAGTCAAATAAGCATTTGACTCTTGATTTCAGTTCAGGTCATGATCACATGGCTCATGAGTTTGAGCCCTGCATCAGGCTCTGTACTGACATTGAGGTGCCTGCTTGGGATGCTGTCTCTCTCCCTCTCTCTCTGTTCCTCCCCTGCTTGTGCTCATGTTCTCTCTCTCTCTCTCTTTCTCAAAAATAAATAAATAAGCTTAAAAAAAGACCTACTTAGTTTATTACATTGGAAATATGCTTTTTGTATATAGAGTTGGTTGGACATAATTCCTATTTCTAAAACATGCAGGCATTTAGAAAATAATAAGGAAACACAGCCTTAGGTGACACATTAAACCACAAGGACTTAATAGGTATACACAGAAAATTCGATCCAAAGCAGTAGAAGACATTTTTCTGAAGTGCATATGGAACATTCTCCAGGATAGAACACATGTTAGGTCACAAAATAAATCTCAATATTTTAAAAAGATTGAAATCATAAGCATCTTTTCCAACCACAATGAAACTAGAAATCAATTACAAGAGGAATACTGGAAAAACCACAAAAATGTGGAGATTAAGCAAGATGCTACTGAACAACAGTTGGATCATTAAAGAAATCAAGGAAAAATAAAAAAAAATTCCTAGAGACAAATGAAAACAGAAATATGACAAAATCTATCAGATACAGCAAAAGTGGTTCTAAGATGAAAGTAAATAACAATAAAGGCCTCCTTCATCAAACAACAAAAATATCAAACAATCTAATTTTACATCTAAAGAAACTAGAAAAAAAGGACAAATGAAACCCAAAGTTAGTAGAAGGAAGGGAATAATAAAGATCAGAGAAGAAGTAAATGAAATAGAGACTAAAAGACATAGAAAGATCAATGAAACTAAGAGCTGTTTTTTGTTTTGTTTTGTTTTGTTTTGTTTACTGTTTATTTATTTATTTTGAGTGGGGTCAGGGGCAGAGAGAGTGGGAGAGAGAGAATCCCAAGCAGGGTCCACATGGAGCCTGAAGTGGGGCTTGATCTTACCACCATGAAAACACAACCTGAGCTGATATCAAGAGTTGGATGCTTAACCTACTGAGATACCCAGGTGCCCCAAGAGTTGGCTTGTTGAAAAGATAAACAAAATTAACAAACCATTAACTAGACTCACCAAAAAAAAAAAGGGGGGGGGCAGGAATAGGGCTCAAATAAATAAAATCAGAAATAAAAGAGAATTTATAACATGCCACCAGAAATAAAATGGATCATAAAAGACTAATATTAACAATTAGACACCAACAAATTGGACAACCTAGAAAAATTGGTTAATTCCTGGAAACATGAAGAAATCAAGGAGAAATAAAAAATTCCTAGAGACAAATGAAAAAAGATATATGACATACCCAAATCTTTGGTTCTTCCAAGATTGAATCATGAAGAAATATATAATCTAAACAGACCAATTAGTAGTAAAGAGATTGAATAAATAGTCAAAAACCTTTTAACAAGCACAAGTCCAGGACCAGGCAGCTACTGGTGAATCCTATCAAACACTCAAATAAAAATTAATACCTATCTTTCTCAAATGTTTCCAAAGATATTGAAGAGTAAGAAAGACTTTCAAACTCATTTTACAAGGCCATCATTACCTTGATACCAAAACCAGACAAGGATACCACAAAAAAAGAGAAAATTACAGACCAATATCCCTGATAAACATATATGCAAAAATTCTTAACAAAACATCAACAAACCAAATTGAACAATACATGAAAAGGATCATATGCCCTAATCAAGTGGGATTTATTCCAGGGAAGCAAGGGTGGTTCAACATCTGCTAACCAATCAACATAAATACCTCATGCTAACAAAACAAAAGATAAAAATTGTAATATTATCTCCACAGATGCAGAGATAGCATTTGACAAAATTCAACATCCATTTATGATAAAAATTCTCAACGAAATAGGTATAGAGGAACATACTTAACCATAATAAAGGCCATATATGACAAAACCAAACCTAATATCATACTAAATGGTGAAAAGCTGAAAGCTTTTCCTCCAAGGTCAGGAACAAAGACAAGGATGCTCACTTTCCCATTTTTATTAAACCTAGTAGTGGAAGTCCTAGTGGTAGCAATTAGGGAAAATAAAGGAAATAGAAACCATACAAACTGGTGAGGAAAAGGTAAAACTCACTATTTGCAGATGATATAATATTATATATAGAAAATCCTAAAGACCCCACCAAAAAATTGTTAGAATAAATAACTTCAGTAAAGTTGCAGGACATAAAGTAAGTATACCAAAATCTGTTGCATTTCTGTGCACTAATAACAAGATATCAGAAAGAGAAACCAAGAAACCAATCCCATTTACAATTGCATTGAAAACAATGAAATACCTAGGAACACCTAGGAATAAATTTAACCAAGGAGGCGAAGACTCATACACTGAAAACTATAAGACATTGATGAAAGAGTCTGAGAAGACACAAATAAATGGCAAGATACTTCATGCTCATGGATTGAAAAAATTAATATTGCTAAAATATCCATACTACCCAAGCAATCTAGACATCGAATGCAATTCCTATCAAAATTCCAATGGCATTTTCCACAGAACAAATAGTTCTGAAATTTGTGTGGAATCACAAAGACCCCAAATAGCCAAAACAAATTTGAGAAAAAACGAAGCCGAAGGTATCCCACTCCCTGATTTCAAACTATACTATAGTCAAAACACTATGGCACTGGCCTAAAAATAGACACATAGATCAGTGGAACACAACAGAGAGCCCAGAAATAAACCCATGCTTCTATGGTCAATTAATTGATGATGAAGGAGGTAAGAATATACACTGGGGAATGTACAGTCTCTTCAATAAATGGTGTTGGGTAAACTGAACAGCTACATGCAAAAGAATGAAACTGGACCACTATCTTACAAAAAAATGACTCAAATAGATTACAGAACCTAGGACTTGAAACCATGAAACTCCTACAAGAAAGCCCCCTGACATTGGTCTTAGTGATGTTTTTTGGATCTGACTCTAAAGGCAGGGGCAACGAAAGCAAAAAAGAAACAAACATGACCTCATCAAACTGAAAAGCTTCTGCCAGTGAAGGAGACCATCCACAAAATGAAAAGACAAACTATTGAATGGGAGGAGATATTTGCAAATCATATATCTGATGCTTAGGTCTCTGTTAGCCTGGTGCTTGGCAGGGAAAAGTCATTCCATAAGTATTTGTTAAATGAATGTCAGTATGTGTAAAATCTGTAAGTTGTTACAACCATATTATTTGCCTGGATTTAAAAATTGGAATGATTTCAGACTTACAGAAAAGTTGCAAAGAAGTCCTCTATATGTCCACCCAGCTTCTGGAAATAGCTTACCCAAGCAGAGCACAATCACTGAAAGGAGGAAAGCAACACAATGCAATACTGATGCAATACAATGAACTATGTCACCATCCTCTTTCAAATGTCATCAGTTTTTTTTTTCACTTGGGTCTATTTTTGGTCCAGGATTCAATCCGTAAACGTGTATGTTATTTAATTGTTGTGCCTCCTTAGTCTCCTTCACTCTGATAATTTCTCAACGTTTTTCTCTTTCTCACCACCTTGACACTTTTGGAGGGTACTGGCCAGTCATTATTTAGAAAACCCCTCGATTTACATTTACCTAGTATTTTCACTGGATTAGATTGACATTATGCATTTTTGGTGAGAAGGCAGAAGTGATGTTGTGCCCTTCCCAGGGCATCATATCAGGGGATACATCATGTCAGTATATCTTATGACCGATGATGTTGACTTTGACCAATTGGTTAAGGTGGAATCTGCTGATTTCTCCATTTAAAATTAGGATCTCTCCCATTTTAATTAGTATTTATCTTGTTAGGAGATGCTTTCAGGCTATGCAAATATTCATCTCAGTTTCTATCGTGACCGTGCCCACTGATTTTAGCATTTGTCCGTGGTTCTTATGTTTGCCTAAATGGTCATTTTCTCTTTTCCTCACATCTTTCATATTTATTACTTGGAATTCTATTGTAAAGAAGCATAGTCTCTTCTCCTCTACTGATTGATTGATTGACTGATTGATATGAATATGGACTAGAGGATATTTATTCTATTCTACAGGTTATAATCTAATACTAGAGTTTGTTTTTTTCACTCAAATTATTCCAGGTTTGGCATTTTGGAAGCACTTCCAAATTGGTTCCTGTGTTCTTTTGACATAGCCCCATCATTTTCAAACAGGTCTTTACTTTCTGGCACCAAAAGATGTTCTGGGCTTATCTTGTATGTTCCCTCTCACAGTCCTGAAGTCCTTTCCTCATGTATAACTTTTTCCCCCCAGAAATGAGAACCCAGCTCTCAATACCCACAATATCTTTATGCATTTGTGCAATCCTAGTATAAATATAAGTAGTACTATGAACTTTCTCAGTTAGAAAACTTTTGGATATTACCTGGTATATAATTCCCTCATTTTACAAGTGAGAAAATCCAGGCCCTTAGAGATTAACTTGCCAAAAGGAAGAAGCACATTAGCAGAAGAAAAAAATTATAAATGTCAGAATTTAAAAATTTTAACCTTGTGTTTATTTCACAGGAGGGTGTAGAAAGGACAGGAAATGTAATGTCAGGTAACTGCTAAGAAGCATGAATTCACTTTTGTTTCACCATTGCTGTAAGAATGATTGCATTCTGGCTTAAAGAAATGGGACATTTGGTCAGCGTGGCTTCTGTATATAATATGGCCCAAAGCCAGAAAAATTAGGCACACTACTCATGTGGTGTTAAGAAGGCCTCCGGAAAATAGAAGAACCGAGTGTTCCGTTACTGTGTCTAATTTCTACAATTATGGACACAGTGAAATCCTCTGAGGTCATTAAAGTTTATAGGTCTTCTTATACGAAGTAGACATAAAGGATTTTATTCCTTCTTTCTCTCATAAATATATTCAACCTCTTGTCATTTTGTGACTGAATTTCAGTCACAGAGGCTGACATTTCCAAAGCTGAGATGAAGAGAATATTAAGTATCCTGGAAAATCACTTATTTTTTGAGCCTGAAAATTCACTGTTATATACCATATGTTTAGACCCATATCGTTACACCCCTTCTGTGTTTAGTCTGTCCTTTGTGATACAGAGATTTGGGAATCTCTGTTGTTTTTTTTTTTAATTTTTTCTAAATGTTTTTATTTATTTTTGAGACAGGGAGAGACAGAGCATGAACGGGGGAGGGTCAGAGAGAGAGGGAGACACAGAACCTGAAACAGGCTCCAGGCTCTGAGCTGTCAGCACAGAGCCCGACGCGGGGCTCGAACTCACAGACCGTGAGATCGTGACCTGAGCCGAAGTCGGACGCTCAACCGACTGAGCCACCCAGGCGCCCCGGGAATCTCTGTTTTAATGATGTCTTCGGTTCTTTTCTCCTAGTGGCCCAGTGCTAGACTGAAAAAGCGGAGCATTTTGCTATTGTTGTCAAGATGGCAATGGGAAAGATATGCTCACAGCATCTGGGAACTGAAACTTCTTTTGGAACTTCCTCCTCAGTGAACAATGTCATATGCTATGGTCAAGGTCTAAAGTTTGTTAGCGATACAATGTATGTACGTCTTGGGTTAAAGTCTAAATTCCACATACAGTAAAACCTTGGTTTGCGAGCATAATTCGTTCCAGAAGCATACTTGTAACCCAAAGCACCTGTATATCAAAGTGAACTTCCCCATAAGAAATAATGGAAACTCAGGTGATCTGTTCCACAGACCAAAAATATTCATATAAAAATGATAACAATACAGTGATAAGATATAAAATAATAAAGAAAATATAAAATATAAGGAAAAATAAATTAACCTGCATTTACTTTGGAAAACCTTCGTGGCTGGTGTGAGGGAGACAATAGAGAAGAGGGTTATTGTGTAGGACAACTTTCACTATCACAAGTGGTATCACTGCTATCTGTTGGCTCGAGGAATCTTTTCCTTTTCTTGCAACTTTAACAAGGAACCTATCCAATGACCTAGAATGCAGCAAATCATTCCTAAGCTTCCTCTTGTATGGAAAAGCAAAGGACTGTCCATAGGTGTTTTGAAGTGACAAAAAAATACACTAGTATTTCGAGGGTATCTCAACGTTCTAAAAAATCACTGATTTCTGCCAAACACCATGGCCTGAGACCTAGCATCTGAGCATGGGAGAAGACCACCCACAATCCCACAGAGAGAGAGAGAGGGAGAGAGAGACAGAGAGAGAGAGAGAGAGAATGAGAAGAACCTTTGGCTTTTGTGCATTTGTGATCAAGTGACGTGCCACATCAGGTACTACTCATATTACAAGACATCACTTGTTTATCAAGTTAAAATTCATCGGAAACGTTTGCTCATCTTGTGGAACGCTCGCAGAACAAGTTACTTGCAATCCAAGGTTTTACTGGATGATGTTAATTCTGTGGGAAATATTTCCAAGCAATCAACTTGGAACTTACCTCATGGGCTAGTGACATTCTGTTGAGTTCCTGTGTCTATAATAGGATGATATAGCTGAGAACTAGAATTTGTTAGTTCCTAAGTCTTTATTTGGACTCCCCGGACATTTCATTCTTGCCTTGGCTCGAACAAGCACTAGGAAATGGCAGATCAGGTCACTGCCTTGGGCTTTAAAATGGAAGCTCAACAAAGCTGCCCAATTAAGTTCTGATTCTTCTTCTCTGAGAGAAACATAGGGGCCCAAGTGAAGTTAGAGACATCATACATTTATAGTAATCTCACAGATCATCCTTATTTTCTTCAAAATGACCACTTATCCCCAGTTTCACAATTTCCTAGTTCTGAAAATTCCCTTCTGAAAAATTTCTCCTTCCATTTCCACTCGATATACATTAACGTCATGTCTTTCATAATCAAATATTTAAATGGAGATAACTATTTAGAATAATTGTAACCAATACCACAGTCTAGGGACATGGGTTGGTCACAAATCTTTATCCAAATTCAGTACATATTTGGACATTAAATTAGAGATTTGGGAAATATACTCTTGTCTTATGTGATTTAAGGAACTGGAAATTATTTCTGAGTTGTTTGATTGAAAACGGAATCCATAAAATTGCCTTCTTATGAAATGTTGAAGGATTTATTGTTTAAATAATTAGGAAATAAAAATTTTTACCACTGAATGAGTAGTAGCCTCCATAAAGAAAATCTTCATATTGCCAAAGACATTGCAATAAATCTTCTTCAGAAAATATAGTAATTTTTTTGGGGCGCCTGGGTGGCGCAGTCGGTTAAGCGTCCGACTTCAGCCAGGTCACGATCTCGCGGTCCGTGAGTTCGAGCCCCGCGTCAGGCTCTGGGCTGATGGCTCGGAGCCTGGAGCCTGTTTCCGATTCTGTGTCTCCCTCTCTCTCTGCCCCTCCCCCGTTCATGCTCTGTCTCTCTCTGTCCCAAAAATAAATAAAAAACGTTGAAAAAAAATTAAAAAAAACCAAAAAACAAAAAACAAAATACCCTCATAGAAATGCCCAGAGTAACGTTTGTTTGACCAAATATCTGGGGGTATCCCGTGGCCCAGTCAAATTGACGTAAAATTAACCATCACACGTGCATATTCTTCTCCACTACGCTGTGTATCAGAAGACACTGTGGATTTGTGACACTTGTGGCCCAAGAATTCTACATCCTGACAAGATGTCATTCACATGTGACGGCAGCAGAAAGGATAATTTAGTTACACAAGGGCTCAGAAAGCACCCCTGTACGTGTCCTGAAAAAACTTACTCAAAGATGTATCATAGTCAGCAAAGATGCAAAAGTCAAGAGCCCAGAAATACGAGACATAGGGTAAAAAATGACCGTATGAGTAAATACACTGGGTAAATAGTTAATATCTCCATGGCACAGAAAAGACTTTGACCGTCACCAAGGATCGCACTAAATCCTCCAAATGAAACAAACTGTCCATAAGACATAAAGTGATTATAAATAATCAAAGAAAGGCAGATTCAACCAAAAAGCCATTGTTATCTGTCAAATGGGAAAAATTAAACTATTGATAATTCCTCACATTGTGAGGCAAGACCCCTCATTCACTACTCACAGGCACATCCTTTTTGGGAAAACAGCTTTGCAATATGAATTAAAAGCCATAAAAAATGTTCCAATCTTTTTATTCAACATTTCCATTTTTAGCAATTTTTCTTGGGATTTAATTTAAGGTATGCAGAGAAATATGCACAAATGGGCATGTAAAGATGAAAGATTAACACCACCCAAGCTCCCAATACAGGAAGGGAGATTTAGAACGGCTCGCTCACGTAAGGGAAAAGTCACACGTGCAGTTCTTGTAAGCCATGTTTTGAAGCCTAATGATCTGATAGCCCACTTGCTCTTACATGAAAAAGACAAAATAGAAGTCCAAGTGCAATAAGGTCTCAATTTTCTTAAATACATTTAGAAAGAGAGAGAGTTTAAGAACTAGAAGGATATGGGGCGCCTGGGTGGCTCAGTCGGTTGAGCGTCTGACTTTGGCTCAGGTCACGATCTCACAGTTTGTGAGTTCGAGCCCCGTGTCGGGCTCTGTGCTGTCAGCTTGGAGCCTGGACGCTGCTTCGGATTCCGTGTCTCCTTCTCTCTCTGTCCCTCCCATGCTTGTGCTCTGTCTCTCAAAAATAAATAATGTAAAAAAAAAAAATTAAAAAAAATAGGAAGTACTAGAAGGATATATACCAAGATGTTACCAGTCCTTAATGATGGGACAGAGGTTTAAAGTCATTGAACTTTTCTTCTCTCTATTTCTCTATATGACCCAACATTGCCTCAGTGGGCTTTTATTTTAATAATTAAACAAAGAGGGGCGCCTGGGTGTCTCAGTAGGTTGAGCGTCCGACTTCGGCTCAGGTCATGATCTCACAGTCCCGAGTTCGAGTCCCCCATCGGGCTCTGTGCTGACAGCTCCAAGCCTGGAGCCCTCGTCGGATTCTGTGTCTCCCTCTCTCTCTCTGCCCCTCTCCCATTCATGCTCTGTCTCTCTCTTTCTGTCAAAAGTAAACATTAAAAAATAATAATAATTAAACAAAGATTATTTATCAAGGATTATTTATGAAAATGTCTATTACAATTTTACTTTTTTACAAAACCAGCGGAGATGACAAAAGCAGAGAGTTTGTCCTACCGATCAATCTACAGAGAAACCGAGAACATTTTACATTGCTACTGGAGCAAAGGAAGAGGGCATAAATTAGCAAAATTTTTGTGGAAATCAATTTAAAGGCGTGTAAGGGGTGCCTGGGTGGCTCAGTCAGTTCAGTGTCTGACTCCTGATTTCAGCCTGGGTCATGATCTCATGGTTTGTGAATTCAAGCCTGGCATTGGGCTGACAGTGTGGAGCCTGCTTGGATTCTCTCTCTCTGTCTCTCTCTCTGCCCCTCCCCCCCCCCAAGAATAATTAAAAATAACACTTAAAAAATAAAAAAAATAATAAAAGTGTGTAAAAGGTAGCTTCCAAAGAATTTATTTTGACTCAGCAATTTAATTTATTGGACTGTTATCTTAAAGGCATCGAAATGCGGTGAAAAGATTTATTAATATGGATGTTAACTGCAAAGTTTTGGGAAAAACCCAACTGTTAACATTACATGAGTGGTTGAATGAAACATAGTGGATTCATTTGCTGTGATATTGGTCACTCTTTAGAGATCATATTGTCAAAAGTTATTTAATGACGCCGGAAGATAATCACAGAATACTATTCAGTTAAAAATAATGGCCACAAAATCGAAATAAAATACAAATTTTATGCATGTGTAAATAGTGGAAGTCAACACCTCCGAGTATAGTTAGTAGTCCTTCTGGAGAGCGAAATTGTAGATAATTTTTTAAAAGACTTCTGTTTATGTTTTTAAAGTATGTATATAAACATAAAAGCGAAACCTAAATATTTTAAACACTCTCAATGGCTTGAAAGATATCTTCAAATTCCATAACATGTTACATAGATTTGTTGCCAAATGCTCCAAACAACGTCTAGACACATTCGCTAACATTGACCAATGGTGCTTGGTACTATAACTATGCGGGCACACTTGTCTCTGAGAAACGTGGGTTCCCCTTTTGCACGCCTTTGTGCTAAATTGTTGTTTTTTTAAATTTTTTTTAACGTTTATTTATTTTTGAGACAGAGAGAGACAGAGCATGAATGGGGGAGGGTCAGAGAGAGAGGGAGTCACAGAATCCGAAACAGGCTCCAGGCTCTGAGCCATCAGCACAGAGCCTGACGCGGGGCTTGAACTCATGGACCGCGAGATCACGACCTGAGCTGAAGTCGGACGCTTAACTGACTGAGCCACCCAGGCGCTGCGAAATTGTTTTGCTACCAAGACGAATCTCACTCTTTTTCAACCCGTTCGAGTTAATGGTTAAATCAGCACATCAACATCAGATTAAGTGCCACCTTCTAGGGAAGCTTTCTAGATCCTTTCTGAGAGGTAAAATGCTCTTTCGTACTCTTGGCTCTGATGTTACAGTCTATGTTATAACTCTTGTCGCACTGTATTGAGATTGTTTTTGGTCTACTTTCACTAATATGTAAAAGCTTTGAGCAAGTAGGATAAGGATCTTCCATATACCCTACAGCAGTTTATGGATACTGTAGGTACCCGGTTGTAGGACCTCAATTAAGTAGTTATGAATTAATGGATCACTGGTCGCACACACTTTAAGTTCCTGAAAACATAACCACCCATCCAGCCAATCACCAACAAAAACAATTCACAATTATTCCTTATTCTATTAGACGTTTTTACCATATGAACTACAATTTACCCTTGAACAACACAGAGGTTGGGGTGCCAATCCCACCCGAGGTTGAAAATCTGTATATGACTTTTGATGTCCCTGAAATTTAACTACTAATAGCCTACCATTGACCAGAAGCCTTACAGATAACATACCAATTTACACATATTTTGTATATGTAATATATACTGTGTTCTTAACGATGAAGCGGGTCAGAGAAAAGAAAATGTTATTAAGAAAATTAAAAGGAAGTGGGGTGCCTGGGTGGCTCAGTCAGTTAAGCGTTGGACTTCGGCTCAGGTCGCGATCTCGTGGTCCGTGAGTTCGAGCCCTGCATCGGGCTCTGTGCTGACAGCTCAGAGCCTGGAGCCTGCTTCGGATTCTGGGTCTCCCTCTCTTTCTGACCCTCCCCCATTCATGCTCTGTCTCTCTCTGTCTCAAAAATAAATAAACATTAAAAAAAATTTTTAAAAATAAAAAGAAATTTAAAAGGAAGAGAAAATTCATTTATAGTGCTGTATTGTATTTATTGAAAAAGATCTGCCCGTAAGTGGACCTGTGCAGTTCAAACCTGAGAGGTTCAAGAATCAACTATATATTTACCAGCCCGTGCCATATTTTGTAATGTCACTGAGCTATTAACATGAACAGGACTAACTTATTGAACCAGAAGGACTAAATAGGATCCAGGAAATGAGAAACTTTACTTTTCCTCACTAGTGCTTCTGCAAACCTTGCTCTGTGGATCTGTCTTCTTGCTCTTTGGAAAGATACCGGCATGCCCCAGAGCTTTTACCTTCTGGAGTGATGGTGACGAATCCTCTCTCAGATGGTAGGAAGTCCAGCCACTGTGATGTCAAAATGCCAAGTTCTCAATTCGTTTCAAACTTTTCCTTCTTCTCTAATTCGGGTCTGGTTACTCAACCAATTTGAAACCCCTCTTCCTCCCCCAGCTGAGGTCTAATTTAGTCGGAGTCGTGCAGTGTAGACGAAAGTTTCTCCGCGGTGTTCCTTCTGCCTCTCTCCTCCTGCTGCTTTTTGAGCTCCTCCAGAGGAAGGAGCATGAAAGCTGCACTAGCTGAGTACTCTTATCATCTGTTAGAGAGTTCTGGGTCTAATAGCTTCCAAATGCTGATTCTTCCACTTAGGGGTTGTTCATTGAGATTGATTAAAGATCTCCTCACCTCCCACATCTGTCTGTTTCTGAGAATCACTCCCCAGTCCCTAGCTTGTGTGATAGCTTTTCCAACGGACTTCATGCTTCTTCCCTTAGCTTCGGCATCTCATGATTTGCTTACAGCCTCGTTTGCGCCATGATTATCTTGTTCCCGGAAGGATGTGCTTTGAGGCAGAGTCCTTTCAATATAAGCCATGGCTTGAGCTTCTGCAGGTTCCACATCTATCTAAGGGACACACACACACACACACACATAGCCTTCAATCTATATGTAAACCCTCCTACGGCAGTCGTCTGCTCTGTCAGGCCAGGGCTTCTCCCTTTAACCATAGGCTCTTTCCTTTATATGTTTTAGGGCATGGGTCAAATGTTAGTCTCTGACTTTACCAAACTCCAGGGGAACGATGCTCTTCGCTCAGTTCTCTTTAAGGCCCCCTTACTTGGCTTGTGGTAAAGGGAAGCATTCTCTTCTTCTCCTTGAAGAGGGAAACACATGACACACCAAACACTGTCTCCGGGGAAAACCACCCTGTTGGCCTCTTCAACCAGGCAATGAATTCTTGGCGTCTTTACATAGCCTGAAGGTGCTAGAAGCAGCAGTTTCAGGGCCCTTAATATACCTTCACGTGTCTAGCACCTTGTCTGAGCACACGGATGTTTGGCAACGATTGCGTTTCACTCTGCCTTCGGAGTCTTTCTCTAAACTCTACCTAGAAAAAGTTACATTTAATATCTTGCTACCGACACCTATCCTTCGAGTTACATGTTGGTGTTTTTGGTGACAACCACCCTCGGGGATGATTTCACAATCAGGAATCAGAGGGGGAGCAGATGTGACCAATACACCTTATAGCCCAAACCCATACCACCAAAGTGGGCAGCAAGGAGAAGCAGGGAGCAGATTTTAACGTCCTGCTTTTGTCTGCGTCTCCATCGCTCAGGACGATCGCGAGAGCCCTTTGCAACGGTTATGGTTGAGGATATATGAGCATTTCCTGGTCGGTAGGTAGTGAACCCACGTGGACAGAAATAGATCCCCTTTACTCCGGGCAAAATCAGGACAGAAATTCAGAGATAACAGTTTATTTCTGAAATATGAGAGAATGTGATGTTGTAGAAATAGCAATTCTTACTGGAGACGGCACGCGCTTCTCTGAGCTCTCCAGCCTCACCCGCCGCTGGATTTTGGCTACGTGACAAGTGCTGGCAAATGGGCTGGAGGCAAATAAGAGTGGTGGGAGTTGTCCCCGTGCTTTCTTCCCCTTGTGCAGCTCCATGTTAAGATGGCAGCCTTGGAAGACAGTGGAACGCTCTTACTCTCTGATACCTGAATAAATCTGTGGAACAGGGTAGTTCCCCTGGCGATGCCACACGAACAGGCGATAAATCTTTGGTGTGCTAAGTTATTGGAATTTGGGGGATTACATGTAACCGTGGCTACCTTATCCTGTCTTGACTAATCAAGTAGAACTAATGAATTAGTCTTCACTCCAAGAGTAATTTGCTAGAATTTGTCTTGCCTGTGTTCCTTCTGTTTCCTCCTTTTTGAGATTGCATTGGCTCATCTTCTTCTCCTCCATGGTTTTCTTGGTCTCAGAACTCTAATCATCAAAATGTATAAAAATTCGCATGAACCATTCCAACTGTACCCCACTATGCAGGCTCACTGTTTACCACCTTTTTTTTAAAAATCATAATCGCTAGACATTCCTAGATCATATCTAGATATTCCTCATCGTTCCATTGCCTTGTTTATCTTGTGTATTGTACTGTGCAACTTTGATTATTTGCTTAGAAACCTATCACTCGTGAATGTAGCGTGAACTCTTCTTAGGGTGACGTTCAAGGTCTTTTGTGTCAGTTTCCAGTGCTCTTTGTGGCTATGACTATTGTTATTTCCCAGCATGCCCCTGCGACTTCAAATCAGGCTGATCCGCCTCCCTGGTGCTACATCATGTTATGCCTTTGCTCCCATCAGATGCTCTCTGGCCAGCCTACACTGGCCACCCTTCAAGCCCAGCTTGGGTAGTACATCCTTCCAGAAGGCGCCACTTGCTAGGTCTTGGTGGTCTCTCCTTCTGAATTCCTCTAATGTACAACGTAAAGCACTTGTTTGATTGCTCACCTGTGTGTTCCTTTTTCAAAACCTGCCAAGGAAATTGTAGCTTCGTCTCCAATATATTCTTATGGATGTCTGCATTCAGACTCTAAGGAATAATCATTTCATCAATCCTCTGCTTTAATAACAGACTCAAGAAATAACGTATGTAGATCAAATCTAATTTTCTCATCCGAAGCATCAATCAATGACTTTGAAAAGGTGGAGCCTGAACAATGATACTGAATTGTAAGTGCTCGTTATAAAATTCTATTTATTATTTTAGTTATGAGTGCAGGTTTTCTTGTAACTGCTCTATAAGATACCTAAAATTTCAGTCTGGTCAAGAGAATTCATGAGTTGATCTTTCTGATTAACGCCAAGGCCTATGAGCTTATTTAAAATTCACTTGTATCATTGACTATTTAGTAAGTGAAGCGTGTTCTCTAAGTAACCAAGAGTTGCAGGTTGAATTGTGTACCCCGAAAAGATTTGTTGAAGCCCTAAACCCGCAGTCCCTCTGAATGTGACCTTACTTGTAAATAGAGTCACTGCAAATGCAATTAGTTACGGTGAACTCATACAGGAAGGAGTAAGGTGGGCCATTAATCCAATATGATCAGGGGCACCTGGGTGGCTCCGTCGGTTGAGCGTCCGACTTCGGCTCAGGTCATGATCTCACAGTCCGTGAGTTCCAGCCCCGCGTCGGGCTCTGTGCTGACAGCTCAGAGCCTGGAGCCTGTTTCAGATTCTGTGTCTCCCTCTCTCTGACCCTCCCCTGTTCATGCTCTGCCTCTCTCTGTCTCAAAAATAAATAAACGTTAAAAAAAAAATAAAAAAAAAAATAAAAAAAAATCCAACATGATCAGTCTCTTTAGAAGACAGAGACATAGAGAGGAAAGATGGCGGTGTGAAAACAGAGGCAGAGATTGGGGTGACACATCTACAAGCCGAGGAATGCCGAGCACTGTCAGCAGCAATCACAATCCGAGAGAGAGGCATGGAACACATTGTCTCTCAGAACCTACACGAGGACCCAACCCTGCCAACATCTTGATTTTGGCTTCTGGCTTCCAGAACTAGGAGAGAATAAATATCTGTTGTTTTAACCCACACAGTTTGTGGTACTTTGTTAAGATAGCCCTAGGAAACTCATACACCAGGTGGTCAACATAAATACATTTAACAGTAGGTAGCATATTACAGGGCCCAGCAAACTATGGCCAGTGTACCAAATCCTGTCTAGTACCTGATTTTATAAATAATACTATTGGAATACAGCCATACTCTTTACAAAGCATCCTGGCTGTTTATATGCGCCTATGGCAGAGTAAAGAGACTATCTGGCCTTAAATATTTACTGTCTGGTCCTTTCCAGAAAAAGTTGGCCAATTCTTGCTATATCCTACTAAGCTTTTCCTTAAAAGTTTGAAAATGTGTAACAGTCTTACTACAGATTTTCATTTAGCTCTCAGGACCCAAATCCATTATTATCCATATGAGTCAAAAGGGGCTATGCTGCAGTGACACACATTTCCCAAATCCCAGCACTTTAACGTGGAAAACATTTATTTTTCACTCGCCTAATGTCCCGTGTGGGTCTGGAGATCCCGCTACACAGCGATTTGCATTGTGGGTTACTTCAGTTGGCATCATTGCACACTTTTCTGCAAACTCCGTAGATTTACAGATAGTGGAGAATTGCCAAAGGTCTTTCCATGGCTCTAGCTGGAAGTGACCTACTACATTTCCTCTTACATCCATTGTGTGGCTCTAACTGGGAAAAGTAGGAGAACAAATAGGATATTTATGAGTCCTACTATGTCTATCACATACTCAGACAGTGTTAGTGTCATAGGATTCACATTTAGTGACTCCTGGAACAAAAACCAGCATAGACTCTCATCGTCAATATTGTTGAAGATTCACAGATGGGTACTACTTACAACAGGGAATTCTTTAGGAATCTCTAGTTTCCATTCATAAACTTGCGATCTTTCTAAATGGTGGGACCTTGTGTGAAACACCTTGTGTGATTTTGTGCACATTATAATGAATAACCCTAATAAAAAAACCCATAAAAATCTCAATATATACACCCTGGTACCAGGTTATATGCATATGCAAGCATTATTATTAATCTCTGCCTACTTCATACATATAAAAGGACCCGGCTCCAGAAGTCACACAATTTACTCATATCTGCAGACAAAGAAATTATGTAGGTAGGCTTTCCCATGTGGGTGCATAGGCTTTTTTTTGCTGGAAACAGGCAAGTAAATTAAAGAAAATAAAATACCACACAAAAGTCAGTCTTTTCCATCCCAGCTGCTATTCCCTAGCTGGAAGAAAATCAAGGAGTGAAATGAAGGGTCAGTAGTGTATTGGTCCGTCTACCCTCTGCCCTGTAGAGAGAGTCATCAGGAAAAGAGGTCAGGGGATGCTTGAGAAGGAAAGGTCCTCAGACAGGGTTTATGGCCCACGACGTTCAGATACCGTGACTGCTGTTTCTGCTCCCGCTTTGGCAACAAGGTCTGGTCAGATGGTCTGAGGCCATCTTCAAGGCCATCTTGAAGACGATTCTTCATTCTCTTGCCTTCCCGCCATTAGCACTCTCAAACCCTTTACACCCTGTTCCCGTCCAATTGCTCGTGGATTCTTTGTTCTTTCTGCCAGCATGGCGGACGGGGGAAGAAAGCATGGTTCTCTCACTGCCGTTACCAGTGCTGCTCTGCTTAGGACACCCACGGGAATGGATGAGCCTCTTTGCGATCTTTGCCTTTACTTAAAAGGTTTGTTTTTGTATGTCTACCCAGGCTGATTATTTCTTTCCAGTCACCCCGGTGACATCTAAGCCTTGAGGTTTATCTGAAGTGTGGTTGTTGCCGATCGATCGCTTCTAGAGAAGCTGACGTAGCCGTCCGAAAAGTTAAGAGTCAGGTGTTTGTGTTTTGTTTTGTATCCAGGATGGCAAAGCATAACTCTATACACCAATTTTCCTCAACAAATCGTGGTGTGGTCACTTGAACTATTGACCGACACAAATATGCTTACCCAGACGAAATGGAAATAAAGTCAAGAAAATGATAATCTGGAGAAAGAAGTGGAACTTCATCACACACAGAACAACCTGTGTGATGAGAAATACCATTAAGTCTTTAGATAAGACACTGCGAATTCACCCTTCTGACAGAAAGAGCTTTTAAAATATAAAATCAAGTTCTGTAATAAGTCTCGCAATACAGATGTCTTTGTGCCACCAGACTCAACAGGTTTTCAAAAACGGGACACATTTATGAAGCAAGAGAATATTAAGTGGATTTCAGCAGCAGGTGAAGTAGCTTTACATGAATTTGACTAATTGTACACAATATGTTACGAAAAATCAATCACTTCCCAACTGACAAATAAACTGATGTCAATGTTGGGATCCATAGGACCAAAATGGTGTCCTTCTGTAGTTTGTAAAGTCTGTCTGCACGCATAATGTCATCTATTTGCACGGATCCCTACAATAATCCCATGAGGTAGGTAGTATGATCTTTATTTTGAGGCTTGAGAAACTGAAGCTTCATCGAGTGAATGACCACCTGTTAGGTAGTCGGTTAGGCGGCATTTGGTTCACAGAACAGGAAGCGATCTTGGGGTCCAGGTCTCTGACTCCATGTACGTGTTTAAGAGGCTCAAAGAAACAGGGAAAACAGTGCCACTGTCGGTTCTTAATTAGTAATCAGAGCTCTGAGTTCATTGAAACGTTTCGATGTTTTCCTCATTGGAGTCTCCATAAACGGCTCTGTTCACTGCTTGCTGAAAATTCTGCAAATCTCATGTCTGTATTTACTCTTGGGGTCAGTCTGCCTGACTATACCAGGCATTTTCGTCTTGTTCTGAGGTGTGTTTCGTTGGTAGAGGGTTGGGGAAGGCTTTTGATTTATTTTAGGCACATTTCGTGCGTAAAGTTTATAAAGTGAAGTAATTTGATCATTTCTTTTTTATTTAAAAAAAATTTTTTTTAACGTTTATTTGTTTTTGAAACAGAAAGAGACAGAGCATGAACGGGGGAGGGTCAGAGAGAGAGGGGGAGACACAGAATCTGAAGCAGGCTCCAGGCTCTGAGCTGCCAGCACAGAGCCCGACGCGGGGCTCGGACTCACGGACTGTGAGATCATGACCTCGAGCCGAAGTCGGCTGCTCAACCGACTGAGCCACCCAGGCGCCCCAGTAATTTGACCATTTCTAAATGAGAAGGGCTAAGGAAGTTTCATTTGGGAAAACATTAGCTTTTATTTTTGTCATAAGATTATTTGATGGCTTCCACTTTTCTACAAGTACCCAGTGGGTGCAAAAATAAAAAAAAAGTAATTTTTCTGTGGGATCAGTGTTAATTATCTCAAGAAAACATGGAGGTATTATTGGAAAATCCCTGAAATGTAATTAAATAATAACAAAATATTTATTAGTAGCTGAAATGTGTTAAAACCCAGGACCCAACATCTCTGAATCCACAATCCCTATTTCTGATGTGCATCGAGCTTCCTGATAGCCAGAGTAAAAGAGAAATTTGCCAACGTACAGATTTCCCATCTCGTAACAGAGGAGCCACCTCAACAGAGTTTTGTTGAACGGAATATTCCTTCATTGATTGATGCCTGACTAGGAAAATAATAAAGTGTAAGACCTAACTACATTTTTAAAAATAAAGCTTAAGAGAAAACAATAGTAGATGCTAAAAAATCTGGGAAAAGATGTAATTAACCCTAGAGTGATTTCGAGAGAGACGGAAACTGTGGTCTTCATGCTGTCACCGCCCCACAGTGACTGCAGGATTCAGCAGCTGTGGAGTGCAGACCACTTTGTGGTGTTCCAGGGTCCCACTCCCTGGAAAGGTTGTTTATGAAATAGACCTGATGTAGTGGAAGGCATCTAATATCTTCCCTTTCCGCAGCAAGCCAAGGAAAAAGGAACTGCACAGCTCATTAAGCATTCTGCAACCCTGCAGCCCATCTTCCGAAAGGTCCGTACGAGGTAAATAGGTTTTTTTTTTCCTTTCTTTCCCCGTAATATCTTGAGAGGAAGGTGAAGGTAAAGACAGAGAAGAGCTTTGCAGAGGCACTCTACAGATTTGGCTAAAATGAATTCCTCCTCCCTCTGCTCGTTTATCAACGTTGCCCGAGGTACAAAAAAAAACCGCGCTCTTTGCCACACGCATTTCAACTTGTGAATGTGTTGCAAAACATGAGGAAGACTTGCTAGAGAGGTCTCGCCTCGTGCAATAAAATTCAGTGAAGGTTGAAGGTACTCAGGCAACCAAAAATGGTCCCGAAAGATCAGCTTTTACCCTGTTCGCCCTCTCTCCCAAATCACACTCGTCCTTTGCTGAAATGAAAACGGTCAGCATGGGGGCGCCTGGGTGGCTCAGGCGGTTAAGCGTCCGACTTCGGCTCAGGTCACGATCTCGCGGTCCGTGAGTTCGAGCCCCGCGTCGGGCTCTGGGCTGATGGCTCAGAGCCTGGTGCCTGCTTCCGATTCTGTGTCTCCCCCTCTCTCTGCCCCTCCCCCGACAGAATGCTCTGTCTTTCTCTGTCTCAAAAATAAATAAACATTAAAAAAAAAAAAAAAAAAAGAAACGGTCAGCATGTGAACGGTGTAAATGTTCACAGGGCTTTGGGCGAGAGATGTATCCCAGGAAAGAGAGATCACGGCAAATCCCTCTTTGAAAGAAACTTGGAATTGAGGATGACTGGAAAGACGGGAGAGTTCACCCCTGGGTGTAACTTAAAACTGTTTTGCATAGAAGCTTCACTGACTCTAATGTGAGGCACTGAAAGCCAAGAAAAGATGTATAAAGGCTCTAACCACGTGGCTTGTTTCTGGGGGTGTTTCGTATAATGTGCCGCACCGTGGGTGATGGTAAATAACCAGGCCTAGAGCATTCTTCCTCTGCCTTCTGCTTCCCCCTGACTGAACCAACATGCAGACACAAGGTTTCCTTCTCCAAACAGACTGTGTAGCTGAAAAGCCTTCAGATCTGATGTTTCCCGTGTCCACTTCACTGCTTTATTTATACCGTCTTTCCGGGTCTTCTGTACGTGATCCCTCTTTCTGGCTTTTGACGTTCTTTCTGGTTATGTTTTCTGAGGATCTTCATCAGAGCTGGACTACTGGGCGCCCATCAAGTCTGCTTGGAGGCTCAGGGCTTAGGGCTGGCTGTCTGCAAAATCATGGTGGGGAAGTGACGGTTCAACCCCAGGACCCTCACTCCTGGAACTTTCCTCTTCTTGCTCTGATACTTCCTTTCCCACTTCACGTCTCCTTCTTTCTCTTCTCCATCAGTCACCATTCCAAACCCAAATACTCCCCCGCAAGGCTCTAGGGCACCTGGCTCACCTCTCCTCTTGGGCTCCTGTGTGCTCGGGCACCCCATCCAGGTCTGGCCTCACAGGTAGATGTCAGGTGCTGCCCCAGCCAAGCGTTTCCTTCTGTCTCAAGGCACGTGTTGACTGCTTGATGCCCCTGTGAAGAGGCGACGTACATCAGGCCCTCCTTTCTTTTCTGGGCGACCTGCACCCTCATCACAGTGGCTTCCTGGAGACTATTGAGGATTATGGAGGGAGCTTGTCAAAGAGGACAAACATACTCCCCTCAGTTCCCTGCTATTGATTCCTTAGGTTGAGACTGGAGCCCAGAAACTTGGTATTTAAAACAAATTCCAGGGGCGCCTGGGTGGCTCGGTCGGTTAAGCGTCCGACTTCGGCTCAGGTCATGATCTCGCGGTCCGTGAGTTCGAGCCCCGCGTCGGGCTCTGTGCTGACTGCTCAGAGCCTGGAGCCTGTTTCAGATTCTGTCTCCCTCTCTCTCTGACCCTCCCCCGTTCATGCTCTGTCTCTCTCTGTCTCAAAAATAAATAAGCGTTAAAAAAAATTTAAAACAAATTCCAGGGGCGCCTGGGTGGCTCAGTCGGTTAAGCGTCCAACTTCAGCCCAGGTCATGATCTCATGGTTTGCGAGTTTGAGCCCCACATCGGGCTCTGTGCCGACAGCTCAGAGCCTGCAGCCTGCTTGGGATTCTGGGTCTCCCTCTCTCTCTGCCCCTCCCCTGCTCGTTCTCTCTCTCAAAAATTAATAAACATTAAACAAAATTAAAAACAAATAAATAAAACAAATTCCAGGTAGTTCTTATGCAGTCATAACAAATATGTAGTTTGGATGGCTGCTTTGATTCCCAGGAGAGTTCAAGCAGGATGAGTTTTAGATGGGCAGGCAGGAAGGTGGAAACCTGTTAGAGGCATTTATTTAAACAGCTAAAGTTTCAAGGAGGCCCAGGACCCAGGGCAGTCTTTTCCAAGAATACTATGTTGTGGGACCCAAAGGGGCGACAGAGGATGTTAAAGATAAGGTGGGGTGCAAGGCAGTCCAGGTGCAGTCTGCCGATAGCCCATCCAGAGGCTTCTAAGTGGAAAACTCCCCTCGGAGTCACGAACACATCTTTGGAAACATTGTTGTGTGCAAAGAGTCAGAGTCAGATGCTTAACCCACCAAGCCACCCAGACTCCCTGCCTCGATTCCTTTTTTAATCCCAGAAGGTGCCATCTTTTTGAAATAAAATGTTGCCCGGCAAGAATAAACATGAGACCAAACTCAATTTGTAAAGATTATTTAAGATACATTTGCAAAAGAAGATTTCGCAGCTTCGACTCCATTTTGAAACACGGTTGCGAGCAAAGATTTTTAGGGGCGAATACTCACAAGCTGACAGTTAGGTACCCACCCATTTGCCTAGTTCAGCCCTCTTCAAACCTTTTGGTCTCAGGAAACCTCTGCTCTTAAACATGACCGAGGACCCTCAAGAGCTTTTTATTTATTTATTTTATTAAAAAAATTTTTTTTTAACGTTTATTTATTTTTGAGACAGAGAGAGACAGAGCATGAACAGGGGAGGGTCAGAGAGAGAGGGAGACACAGAATCTGAAACGGGCTCCAGGCTCTGAGCAGTCAGCACAGAGCCCGACGCGGGGCTCGAACTCATGGACTGCGAGATGATGACCTGAGCCAAAGTCGGACACTCAACCGACTGAGCCACCCAGGCGCCCCCCCCCGCAAGAGCTTTTTAAATTGTAAGTCGTATCTGTCAATATTTCCTATACATGAAATGAAAACAGAAATATTTTTTAATATTTACTTACAGATGCGTTAAAAATAACAATAGGGAACCACTACACCAACATGAGTCACGTATGTTTATGAAAAATAACTGTATTTTCCGAGACAAAAATGTAGAGGGAAAATCATAGCCTTGTTTTGCGTATTTACAAATCTCTTTAAGGTCTGGCTTAAGAGTCCAAAGTTGGCATTCTCATACCCGCTTCTGCCTTCAGTCAAATGAGTAGGTTGCAACTATCACAGGTCATGTAGCCTTTGGGAGATATCAGTGTCACACGAGGGACAATGAAATTGACAAAGGTGAACACCATATTGGTCCTATTATCGAAACAGTTTTGACTTGGTGGCTCCTCTGAGAGGTTGTGGGGATCCTTGGCACACACTTTGAGAACTGTCCTTCTCCATCTTGTTTCTTGATTCTCATACGGACAGGATTTGATGTAGAGATATATTGAAATAATTTTCTTTGCTAACAAAACTTACCAATAGCGGTTCTTAATACCGCTCTTATGAATGTTCAAGAAGAAAATGGAGTTGAAGTTGCATAGGAAGTCTTCTTTTGCAAATGTATCTTAAATAATCTTTACAAATTGAATTTGATCTCACGTTTATTCTTGCCGGGCAACATTTTATTTCAAAAAGATGGCACCTTCTGGGATTAAAAAAGAAATCGAGGTGGGGAGCCTGGATGGCTTGGTCGGTTAAGCGTCTGACTCTGGATTTTGGCTCAGGCCATGATCTCATGGTGCATGAGTTCGAGCCCCATGTCAGGCTCTGCACTGACAGAACAGAGCCTGCTCGGGATTCTCTCTCTCCCCTCTCTCTGCCCCTACTGCGCTTGTTCTCTCTCTCAAAATAAATAAATTGAAAAAAAAAAAAAAAGGAATCTAGGAATTGGTACAAGTGGTAATAGCATGCATGACACATGTCATGTGTCTGTGACCTGGGGACACGGTTCACTTGGGGAAATGGGCAGTTTTGATTAACCATTGGGGACGGGGGGTCACGGAACAGCAGTTGGATTTAGCTTGTTAAATAAGTGTCAGATATGGACGAACATCTTTTATGGAGAATGCACTGAAGATTAAGTATAGAATGGTTAAAGACGTCTGTGGTTGACCTTGTGGGTAATATAAAGACAGTGCGAGTACACGGTGTGTGCATGAACGGCGCGCGCGCGCGTGTGTGTGTGTGTGTGTGTGTGTGTGCGCGTGTTGGGGATAATGATACAGTGGTACAAACTATTGTGACACCTAAACGGACACGACCTTGCAATGTGGGACACACAGATTACATCGCTGTGGATGTCACTGTTGGCAGTTATGTCTGCCCCACTGTCACCCACCCACTCACACATGTCTGCAGAGTATTAAACAACCTAAATTCTGTTCCTGCCCTGGAAGTGGGGGTGTGTAGCTGATGATATATCCTAGAGCAACATAAAGCGAGGCAGCGATCTTTGCGAGGTGGGGGAGGTTATCTTCTTCAGTTACAACAACCATTTTGCAGAGTAAACACTGCAGGCTAATGAGCCTCCTTGAATTCCAACATGCCATGGACTTGTACAGTTGCAAATTAAAAATAGTAGGTAGTGCTATAGAAAACCCAGCACAGTGCTTAGCGTGTACCCATTGAGTTCATTGCCTGAAAAAAAAAAATCTCTGCGATTATTTTATCAGCCCGGATACAAGGAAATGAGTCTTTCAGTCCAGAAGAGTGTAGTGGGTGGACCAGAAGAGAGAGAGAGAGAGAGAGAGAGAGAGAAGAGAAAACCAGGAACCTCAGAAGATGATGGGGGGGTCAAGATGACAAGGGGGAAATGAGGACATAGTTAGGACCCAGCTGGAGACTCAACCATTCTGGGGTAAGGATTTTGCCCATGGCATAGCACAATACACTTTTTAATTTAACAATCTGTCCTAAGTGTGGGTTGTTGATCGTTGCCTAGTTTATTGAGCATTCACTTCGTCTGCCACACAATGCATTAGACATGGGGGGGGGGGGGGGGGGACAAAGGTGCATCAGAGGTCACTGCTGCCATCAGGGAGTGCAGGCCCATCAGAGGGGACACACTATCACAGTGTGATGCAGCACAGGGACACTCAGGAGGGCCAGGAAATGAAGGAGACACCTCATTCAGTTAGGCTGATGGACAGAGGAGGAGGCCTCAGGTGGGGGTTGGCCAGACGGAGGGCAGTGACAACGGTCAGGGAGGGTGTGGGCAGCCTGTAAGCAAGCTCATGCTGCTGATGTCTGGGGTATGAAGCAGGAGAAGTGGAGGGTGGTTGGGGCGAAATTGGCCCCATGACCGAGACAGGTGGCTGGGGGGGAGGGGGGGGGGCAGGTGGCAAGATGGCCGGCCTACGGGACTGGGGATTCCAGCTGGTGTACCCAGGGAACACTGATGATGCGACAGGTTGAGGCAGGGAGAGAGGAGGAGTGACAGGGGCGTGTGATCATTATTTTGGTATATTTATTAAGATCTGTGATAAAATAACTCTTTGGGGAACAGGTAGGTAGCATATTCCTTACATAAAGGTTACAGAAAAACCAGATCTGAAAATTAAATGTGATAAAGTCAAATCACAGACTCTTGTGTTAGTAGGGAAATATCATTCCCAAAGAATTAAACTGAAAAAAAAAAAAAAAAAAAACCTTAATACTATTTACCTTCGAGATATGCTCCTTGATGAAATTCTTTTTCCCCCCTCCTTCATGATTCAATATCATGATTCAAAATCAATAGAATCAAATCTAGTGAATGAAAAAAATCATATTTGTGGTTTAGAAATCTTCATCCCTATTGTATCAAGTATATGAGAAATAATTTATGTATCACTATCAATTGTCTTTCTTTCTCCCTTCCTTTCTCCCTCCCTCCCTCCCTTCCTTCCCCCCTTTCTCCCTCCCTCCCTTCCTTCCCTGCTTCCTCTCTCCCTTCCTTCCCCTCTTCCTCCCTTCCTCCCTCCCTTCCTTCCCCGTTTCCCCTCTTCCTCCTTTTCTTCCTCCCTTCCTTCCCCTCTTCCTCCCTTCCTTCCCCCCTTCCTCCCTCCCTTTCTCCCTCCCTCCCTTCCTCACTTCCTTCTCCCTTTCCTTTCCTCTCCCTCCCTTC
>NW_026057581.1:15836841-15921461 GCF_023721935.1 Panthera uncia
CCTCCCTTCCTTCCCCCCTTCCTCCTTTCCTCCCTCCCTCCCTTCCTTCCTTGCTTCCTTCTTTCTTATTCTTTCAATTATTTGCAGTAGGGAGACCACTTCTTATATTCTTTCTTCTGAACACTGCTATGCTCTGGTATTCTTTGTCCAAAAAAGGAATTATATATTACAGATACATATGTGTATAGATACAGGTGACATACCCCATGTACTTGATCTCATTTCCCTCCTTTTTCCCCGAGATGTAAGGAGTTCATGCTTTTGTTTCCCTTGTACATTTTTACACTTCAACGACAAGTCTGTGTGCACACTCAATACTATTTTTGCTTTATATAAATGCTCTTAGTTGGGCTTACCATCTGTAGCTTGCTTTTCTTCCTCAAATGTTCTATTTCTGATATCAACCTATATTAATCCAGGTAATTTATTCCTATTAACTGCTGTATAATATTCCATTAAATGAATACACTAAAATGTTTTCATACCTCTAATCTCAGTACCTATTGGAACATTACAAAATGAGCTTTAACGAGCATTCTGGCACATATCTCTTTGCACACAGAGAGGCTGGAGTTTCTCCAAAAGCATTTAGCTAGGAGTAATATTGCTGGGTCCTAGGATATGAGCATCCTCAACCTGACTCAGGACTGCCACATTATCTTTTTTTATGTTTGTTTATTTATTTTGAGAGGGAGAGAGAGAGCTTGAGCAGAGGAGTGACCAAGATAGAGAGAGAGAGGGAAAGACAGAATCCTGAGCAGGCTTCGTGATGTCAGTGCAGAGCCCAACTGCGGGCCTCGATCTCACTAACCGTGAGATCATGACCTGAGCCGAAATCAAGAGTCAGATGCTTAAACGACTAAGCCACCCAAGCGCCCCATGTCACATTATCTTTAACTCAGTTGATCTGGTTACACTCCCACCAGAAATGTATGTGGGTCGTCTTTAACTTAGATGGTTAACCTATGAGCACGGTAGTAGTCTGATGGCCATGAAGGCTTTTGGATTCTTCCACTCTTCTTTATTGTTCCTTCAGGCAGCTTTCATCCATTCAGAAGGGTTTTCTTGCATCTGAAAAAAACACACACCCAGGGCAAACAAAAGCAGGCTAGTATGTTTGCAAAACTGATACACTCTTTCTCTTACAGCTAAATGCAAAGTTCATTTTAGTGTCCAAATGCTATATAGTGCATTCATTTTGTGACCAATTATTAAAACAATGTATCTTTGGGGCGCCTGGGTGGCTCAGTCGGTTAAGGGCCGACTTTGGCTCAGGTCACGACCTCGCAGTCCGTGAGTTCGAGCCTGGTGTCGGGCTCTGTGCTGACTGCTCAGAGCCTGGAGCCTGTTTCAGATTCTGTGTCTCCCTCTCTCTGACCCTCCCCCGTTCATGCTGTCTCTCTCTGTCTCAAAAAATAAATAAGCGTTAAAAAAAAAAACAACAAAAAACAATGTATCTTTGAGTATGCAAAGAGTTACCTTGCAGTGAGGCCTTTGCATGTTTCCAAAAGATGGGAAGATGTATTCTGTAAGCCCTGCCTTCAGTTAAATGTAAGTATAAGCCTTTCTGTGAAACATCATTTGCTGCAACTAATTTAAGTTAGGATACATTGTGCAAACCTGGAGGACAATAGGATATCCAGGAATCTGTTATTTAGCAAGTTGAATAACTATAAGACGAGTTTTGAAAACCCCATGGCCTCAAGCCACAAGTGGCTACTGAATAATAACCAAACCAACTTGGGGTAGTAGCTACACTCAGAGAAAGAACAAATACATCAGCAACATAGCAAGTAAAAGGATACTATTCCTAAAAGAAGAGGGGGCTCTTTCCCTAACTCTGGGCTGTAGAAGATCATGTCAGAAAATAAGGAAAAGGGCCTTTTATTAAGGAACTAGTTGCTGTATACGTCCCCCTAGCTAAAGTTGCATCGTGGATAACAATTGGTCAGCAATTTCATATCTGATTCCAAGGGGGAAAAAAAAAATCACAGGCGTTAACTGTACCCACACGGGAGATACCTGCCTGCATCATTACCTGCACACAAAAAATTAGCCACTTGAAAGCAAAAACAAAAAGTGAAAACCTTAAAATAATGTATGTATAACTACGGGGCATTTAATTAACTGCCTTTTCAAAAGGAAAGGCAGAACTGAAGATTAAACGCTCACATAATTCTATTCCTTGTTAAGTATTTCCGTAAGAGAAAGCCTTAGGGGTTCTTAACTATAATGATAACTTCTACAATGAAAAAGCAAGACGAGTATTGTGAGGTAGTCACGGCTCTTAACGGGGTAATCACCACCCGCCCGACCCATTTTAGCACGCAATTTACACACACGCGAATGCACACTCTGATAGACCGGCACGACGGGCACGTCCACGCATGCGCGCGCGCGCGCACACACACGCCAGTGTAATACCTCTAATATTTTAGAGGCGAAAAGCCAGCAAATGGCTGTGCAAATTCTATCACAAGACTGGTACAGCCAGAATGGTGAGCGAGTTTACTCAGCTACCACTGCGCATCTGTTATTACATCGCACAACTTACTGCAGGGCATTTTTCGAAAATTGCTAAATAGATTTCATTGCTTGACATTTCATCAATTTTTGCTCGGCCCATCTTGTTCTGCACTCCTCTTCCTCCCCCCGTTGCGTGTCTCATCCGTCTCAAATTACTTTTATTTTCTTTTATGCTCACCGTGCTTTCGTAACATTATACTTTTTACTTTCTATCATATTGCATTGTGAGGCCATGTTTTCCCCTACTAATGACAGATTTCAGATTTTCAAGCTCAAACGCATTGCCCGCTGTACTAATGTAAAATCTACACAACGGTGCTCAAAAATGCCTTCTTTCAATTAAAAAAGATTAAACCTAGTGTTTTTAAGCTCAGAATGAAAAAGAAATGTCTTCTACGGACTTTTCCTATGTGATATTTTAAATATACACACATTTCATCCACAAAGAATTTTTTTTTTAAATTTTTTTTAATGTTTATTTATTTTTGAGACAGAGAGAGACAGAGCATGAACGGGGGAGGGTCACAGAGAGAAGGAGACACAGAATCTGAAACAGGCTCCAGGCTCTGAGCTGTCAGCACAGAGCCCGACGCGGGGCTCGAACCCGCGGACCGTGAGATCATGACCTGAGCCGAGGTCCGACGCTTAACCGACTGAGCCACCCAGGCGCCCCCACAAAGAATTTTTATATATGGTTATGACAGAACAATTTTGTCTAATTTAACTGATTTCCTACTGGGCAATCAAGTTGGTGTAATTAGTTGTGCTTTAGGATAATTTTGTGTAGCATTCAGAAAGATATGAAATATATACATGCACATATGTATTTATATAGACTCATGTTTATAAATCTGTTGGCTACAGCCAAAATTAAATGTTTCTATAAGAGTTCCTTATGCAAAAGAAAATTATATTATTCATGTTTCTCTTTTCAGACTTCATAAGACGTAGGAAATAAAGTTACCAAAGTAACCCATGTAATGAAAATAATAATATGGTGTTTTAAAAATAGTCCCAATGCGAAAAAACTTAGGCTGTTTTATAAACATTATCAAGATCCGTTTTTGCACAAAATTGAAGAGCTAAGAATCTCACCCCCAGAAGAGAGATAAGAAACCAAACAATAAAAGAAGGAGAGACAGAGCTCCCAAAATACCCAATTGTGTAATCTGAGATACTGCCGAGAAAGCCTAGTGAAACCAGGGAAATAAACAGAGAGGGCTTTAGAAGAGATTGTGATAAACATCCCAGCAGATTGAAATTGACTGGTGTACTAATACAGCTTAGGCTGGAGAGCCTCTCACGTGGGGGGGGGGGGGGTCTCTGAGTTCCAGTAACCCTAGGGTGTTCCCATTGCCTAAATGGGGTCTCCGAGAAAAGGGACTCAAATCTTCAAGTCTCTGGTAATTTGCCATGGTCTCTTTTTTCTCATTCTAATAAGTATTCACATTTGTTCTTTTTTTTGAAAATTGTTTTTGCTTTTTTTTTTTTTTTATGTTAGAGAGAGAGAATGTGCGCATGAATTGGGGAGGGCCAGAGAAACAGAGAGAGAGACTGAGAATCCCAAGCAGGCCCCATGCCCAGCACAGAGCCTGACATGGGGCTCGATCCCATGACCCTGGGATTATGACCTGAGCCAAAACCGAGAGTTGGACACTCAACCGACTGAGCCACCCAGGTGCCCCTTCACATTTCTTAATTCTGTATTCATAATTTTGTGCCCTTTTATTTAGTGTTCTCTAAATACGGTTGCCAGATGTATTAGTCAGCTAGCACGGTCATAACCAATACTACAGACTGGGAGACTTAAACAACAAACATTTATTTTCTTACAGTTCTGGAGGCTGTAAGTCCAAGATCAAGCTAGCTTCTTCTGAGGCCTCTCTCCTTGGCATGTAGACGCCTGCCTTCTCCATGTGTCTTCCCACGGTCTTCTCTCTGTACATATCTGTGTCTAATTTCCACTTATTGTACGAATACCAGTCTTATTGGATTGGGGCCCATCAAATGACCCCATTTTAACTCAATTACCTCTTTCAAGGCCCTACCTCCATTAAAGCCACATCCTAAAGTGCTGGGGGATTAGAACGTCAGCGTTTGAATTTGGAGAGGACACGATTCAGTCCGTAATACCAGATTTAACAAATAAAAATACAGGACTCCCAGTTAAATGTGAACTTCGGGTAAATAGTAAATAATTGTAGAGTATATATATATATATATATATATATATATAGCTCTAACTCATGAACGGCGGGATCATGACCTGAGCTGAAGTCAGAAAGTAGGAGGCTTAATTGACAGAACCACCTAGATGCCCCTGGGTCTGCTTCTCCAAACGTATGTGGAATTTGGCACATCATCTTTCCCTCCATAATTTTGTTTTTAAAAAGATAAGTATGTGGGTTATTGTCTCTCTCTCTCTCTCTCTATATATATATATACACATACATAGACACATATATAATGTATATATGTAAGTGTATATAAATGTATGTATCTGTGTGTGTGTGTGTGTATATATATATATGTATATATATACACACAAAAAACCCCTATTCATTGTTTCCCTGATATTCACATTTAACCGGGAATCCTATATTTTACCTGGCAGCCCTAGCCCCAAATTATATTAGCTTCAGGCAGGGAGAACTACTCAGGAGGGAGAAATACTTAACAAGGAACCATTTAAATGATTTCACTTTAGGCCTGAAAGAAACTACAGGGAACCTGAGCGCACTCCCCTTGCCTAGGACTCGGCCCCCCTGAGGCCTGGGTTGCAGCAGGGCTGGGAGCCCCAAGGCCCCACTGCCCCCGCCCCCGCAAGCCCCGCCCCCCGGGCGAGCCCCGCCCCCCGGGCGAGCCCCTCCCCCCTCGCAAAGAAAGTTACTGGCATCTTCATTTGCGTGCCCCCTCCAGGGCAGTTTCCAGAAGCAAGCTGCGTGAGTCAACAGGGTTGGGCTTGGCTCTCCACCCGTCTGCTCACACAGCCTGACACACCAGAGCACCCAGGGCCCTTGAGGTTACTGGCCGTCCACCCACCCGCCCCCGCCAGCCGGAAGGCACTCGAGGTCTCTCCCCGGGCCCGGTGAATTCCCGTACTTGAAGCCGGCTGTGCAGGGCTGACTCCGGATTGCTGTCTCCTTCACAACACTTGGTTAATGATTAAGCCCTTGGAGAATCCAATGAAAGCTACCGGTCTTCTGGCCCCAAAGCGCACAAATTCACCGGGACAATCTTGCATCCAGTTTCAGGAGACTCAAAGAGCTCGTGACGGCCCGGTTTCTGGACACACAGGTGAAGCACCCACGCATCACACCGTGTTGGGGCGCCAGTGTCTACGGGGGGGGGGGGGGGGGGGGAATGCTGCTTCACCGAAGCCACGTGCACACATAGCCTCACAGTGACGTGTGTGTGTCCTGAGGAGCCCGGGACACTTCGTTCAGGACGGGGCGTGTCTGGGAACACAGTCCATTCAAGGGGTGAGGAGGCCATAGGAGCCACTTCTGGAGCCGCTAAGTTGCGTTTTTAAATAAAGAGCAATTTTTAAGAAACCAGGAAAGTTCTCCAAGGAGGGCCTTCAGGCAGCCAGGAGGGCTCGGTGGGAAAGCGGCTGCAAGTGGGGAAACTCCCCCCCCCCCCCAGCGCACGTCACATCGGGATCCCCCCAACACCGCCTGTGCAGGCTGCTGATGGCGACCAAATTCACAGCTGGCATTCAAGGACTTGCGTGACGTCACTCACAGGCACCACCGTGCAAAGTACTTTGCCAATGCCTCTGCCAGGCAGATAGATACGAGTGTGGTGTGTATATATATATATATATGTAAAATTTATTGTCAAATTGGTTTCCATACAACACCCAGTGCTCATGCCAACAGGTGCCTTCCTCAATGCTTATCACCCACCCTCCCCCTCCCTCCCACCCCCCACCAACCCTCAGTTTGTTCTCAGTATTTAAGAGTCTCTTACGGTTTGCCTCCCTCTCTCTCTCTTTTTTCCTCCCCTTCCCCTCCCCCCTGGTCTTCTGTTAAGTTTCTCAGGATCCACATAAGAGTGAAAACATGGTATCTGTCTTTCTCTGCCTGACTTATCTCACTTAGCATAACCCTCTCCAGTTCCATCCACGTTGCTACAAAAGGCCATGTTTCATTCTTTCTCATTGCCACGTCGTATTCCATTGTGTATATAAACCACAGCATCTTTATCCATTCCTCAGATGATGGGTATTTAGGCTCTTTCCGTGATTTGGCTATTGTTGAAAGCGCTGCTAGAAACATTGGGGTACAAGTGCCCCTACGCATCAGCACTCCCGCGTCCCTTGGGTAGAGTATGGTCCTCTTTATTCAGCTGGGGACGCGAAGGCTGAAGGAGTTTTAGAAACTCGCCCCAAGTGGAGCCGGTTCATTCCCCGGAGGGATGAAGCCCAGTCTGCTGGCTTCCACAAGCAATCCACAATCATCCCTTGTAGGTTCACTTGTGGCCGTCCCAGTTTCCAGCTGGTGGGTGGCTGGGTCTGCTTGGCCCAGTCGCCATCCTCCTCTCTTGCCCTCTGGGAAAACATCTGGCACCTGGGAAAACTCCAGTGGCCACTTTAGGGCACTCGTTCTCAGAGCATTCTGGAGAGGGTTTAGGGAGCCGCTCTAAGGCCTGTCACAACCGAAGAGTTCAGGTTGCCTTCTTTTTTAATTTCTTTAAATGTTTAGTTTTTTTTGTTTTTTTTTTTTTGAAAGAGAGACAGAGCACAAGTGGGGAAGCGGCAGGGAGAGAGGGAGACACAGAATCAGAAGCAGGCTCCAGGCTCCAAGCTGTCAGCACAGTGCCTGATGTGGGGCTCAAACTCAGGAATTTCAGGATCGTGACCTGAGCCAAAGTCGGACGTTTAACCAACTAAGCCACCCGGACACCCTGGGTCTGTTTCTTACAAGGTATGTGGAATTGACACAGCTTCTTTCCCTCCATGATTCTATTTTTAAAAAGAAATATGTGGGTTATTGTCTCAGTGACCGAAGGGAATGATCAAGACCCAGCATTTCAGAGCATTTTTCTGTTTTTGTTTTAAATCACACATGTTCCATCTTTGGATCCAGGGACAGGAACCACTGGTGTAGGTGACAGAAAAGACTAAATTAACTACAACTGGTCCTCTGGACAAGAATGTAATCCAGCAGTAAGGCATTTCCAATCTAGCCCTGTTGAGCCAACCCACTTCTTACCTTTCTCTCTCCTCCCAGCCACTGGCCTCATATATTATGACCTTCTGTGGGACTTCTGCCTCCTGTCAGTGTTCGAAAACCCAACCTCTACTCGGGTTGCTCACAGTTTTAAAAATTTATTGCTTAGTGATTTTTATTTGTTTAAGTTTATTTATTTTGAGAGAGCGAAAAAAAGTGCAAATGGGGGAGAGGCAGAGCGAGAAGGAGGGAGAGAGAGAGAGAGAGAGAGAGAGAGAATCCCAAGCAGGTTCTGCACTGTCAGCACAGAGACCCACACGAACTCATGAACCACGAGATCATGCTTTGAGCCGAAGTCAGGTGCTTAACTACCCGAGCCTCCCAGGCGCTCCCAGTTTCCTCACATTTTTAAAAGAACAGGTCTTAAATCTCCTCAGTCCTTTGAGGAGTTCTCTGCTCACCCCCACCTTATGGTTGTTCCCATGTGCACTTTTGTGAATTTAAGCCTATTGTACATTTAATGTGGTCTAATGAGCTTTGCTTAGGGAAAGAGTGTTCTTGGGTCACAGAACCACATTCGTGGCTGTCGCCAGCCAGCTTTTAATTACATGCTTTTGATTACCAGGGCAACGAGGGGAGAGACCGGGTCCTCGGGGTGACCTCATCGCCACCAATAGAAAAACAAGGAAAATAACAGGTGTTCCATATGAGATGGAACATTACTTTCATCCAGTAGGACGGCACGTTTGTAGAAGGACTTTATCTCGATCATGCTGCTGGATTGGTAACTGTTTGCTGATGGGAAGTCAGGCCCCTTTTAGACTTTGAGCTTCTTGAGAAAAGAGTCTATATCCTTTTCTTTGGAAATCTTTGCTCTGCCAACAGACACACACACACACACACACACACACACACACGCGCGCGCGCGCGCGCATGCGCATGCACAAACTCACATTCCACATTACCTAATACACAACTTGCTGCTGAGTTAGGATTTATTCCTCCTTAAGCCGACTGACATAGAAATGTTCAATGTTTCAGGAAAGGAATGTGCAGCTTAGAAGCTTCGAGGATCAGGTGTAAAGAGAAGGCAGATTTTAATCTCCAGGGAAGCAAGAATTTGCCTGCAACACAGAAATCACAGCTGGCCAATGGGAAGGAACGAGTTTAGACAGCAGAAGCCGTAGAGATCTCTGGATTGGGAGGAAATTTACAAGACCCACTTTGCCAGAAGATCTGTGATGCCCTTGAGTGAGAGTATCCGGACCGGGCAGGGGCTGGCGTGGCGGGGCCTCACCTGTATCCTGGTGTCTTTGCCACCTCAGCACACACGAGCTTGACCTCCGTAGGCCAGAGAACCTGCATTTCTTTCTCTGGAGCTTTCTCTGAGTAGCGAAGCCTGCTTTGCCCACCTATGAAACAGGCCAGAAGCTCAGGAAATTAACACCCCCTGGGAATCACTCTCTTGGGTGAATCCCCTGGGTTCAGTGGGAACCAAAAACCCACTGAAGTTTGGTATATGCATCAGATAACTATGCTTCCTAAGTCAGTGCCCAGCCACTATGTAAAGCAATATCTATCTATCTATCTATCTATCTATATCTATCTATCATCTGTTTGTTTATAGATATATTTGTTATTGCTCGTGATTTTGTAGGTAAGAAATTCAGGCAGGGCTCAGTCTGGGCAGTCCTCAGTTCCACATTGGGTCACTCACCAAAGTGCCCTCCACCAGTAGCTAGAGGGCTGTGATGCCAAGATGCCCCCCTTCACGTGTCTAGCACTTGACTACTCCTCAGCGTGTCCTCTTTCTCTCTACACGTGCCTCGCTATTTACTGGATGAGCCTAGGTTATTTGCGGGATGGTGGTTAGCTTCCTCAGCAAATGTGAAGGTGGAGGTTTCTGGGTCTCAGACCGGCCCAGGACTTGCCCCGCGTCGCGTCGCTTCTGTCACCTTCTGTTGGTACAAGCAAGCCAGCAGCCAGCCCTGAAGAAAAACAGACCCTGCCTTCCGTTGTGAGGAAGGGCGGGCCTGTTCCCACAAGGGACATCTCCCACAGAGTGTGAATATCTAGCTCTCTCTCCAGTTAGAGAGGCAGGTTGGCAGGTGGGATTACTGGGAGGTGACTGGGCAGTACGAGGAGGGGTGGGAGCTGGCTGGCATCTCCTTTCCTGGCTCAATGCCTCAGTCCCTTGACCGTGGTCTTGGGGTCTCCTCCCCAGTTAGACCCTTGAACTCAACGCCTTTCCTCAGGGTCTGCTTCCGGGGCAGCTCAAATCTAGAATCCCAGGATGGAGGGTATTGTGAGCATACGTGTGAGGTGTTCCTCTTTCTCGTCCATTTTCCTTTTGAAAGCTGGGAGAGGAAATGGGGGGGCAGGTGAGGGACACTTAGAGCAATTTGCTCTTTCCCCCAGTTTCCCTCATTTTTTTTTTTTTATGCTCTCAGGATAAACTCAGCAGGTAAGGGTGAGGACTTTAAAAGAAACAAAGCTGCCTCTGTGGCATCCCATTGACAGCATCCTGGGAACTAGAACCTCGGCAGCATCGTGGAGAGGATCAGCTTTGGAAACAGGGCATCGTGGGTTGCTCTCCATGAAGGGGCTGTGAAAACGTCACTTCAAATGCTCTTCTCATCTATCTTTGGACCTGTCCAGAGCAAGATGACTAATGACTTTGTTGATGCTGATGACAGGGGCTCGCTTTATTGTTTTAATCCCTGAATTGGAGACGGCAAGTAAAATCCAATGGTACTATGCTTAAGAGACTGTTGTATTTTTCACATTCGAGCAAACTTTTATATAAAAATGAACCTGTCTCGATCCTGACAAAACTAGCTCTGACTAGATCGGGGCTTTGTTTCCTTCCCAGCGTGTTGTCAGAGTCAAGAGCCAGGTCCCAGTACGCAGTAGGCACTCAGTAAATATTTGTTAAAGAAATGACTCCCTGTATTTTGAGGGGGGTGATTAATAAGGATAACATCTCCATAGCTCCCTTACCACCCCTCCCCACATCATTTTACCCATAATATAGCAGGAAATAAAAGTATGCTAGGTATAGGAATAATTATTTTCTGGTATGGAAGGAGGACTCACAGTGTAGAAAAAAATGATACCTACATTTTTGAGATGCAGGAAATAAACTGTTAAATAATGTAACAATATTTGGAGGTAAAAAAAAAAAGAGGAGTATTTTCAAAGATGATACACAGCGACTACAAATCTAAAAGGAGGGGCAGCCGGGTGGCTCAGTCGGTTGGCTGTCTGACTTCGGCTCAGGTCATGATCTCACGGTTTGTGGGTTTGAGCCCTGAGCCCCGCTTCAGGCTCTGTGCTGACGGCTCAGAGCCTGGGGTCTGCCTCAGATTCTGTGCCTCCCTCTGTCTGCCCCTCTCCTCAAAATGAATAAACATTAAAAAATTTTATAAAAGGAAAGTCATGTCCCACCATTGTTGAATAGGGGCATATTTTCTTGTGACTCTGACCTTTTGGAGTTCTACTCCATAAAGTTAATTCACTGGGCTTTTTGCAGCGGAGGGATAAGTGTTGTGTCCAATGTTCCTGGCAGGAAAAACTAGAAGTAGTGTGTGAAGAGAAAGTGACTGGGGTCTTGGAAAGACCAGGATGATCTACATCTCTGTCAAGTAGTTTAAACCGAAGGCAAAATTGTATAGCAGGTTACTGCACTGTGAGATGCTTCTTCCCACCAGATTATTTTTCTCAACTCCTCCCACTTTGTGAACGTTTCCTCTTTGCCTAGGTTCCCATTCATTCTACAATGACCCACGGAATGTCACTGAGCCCTTACTATGTGCCAGGCGTTGGGCCAGGTGCTCTTGGGAGCACCCACTTGGAACTTGTTAATTGGAGGGAAGGGCAGAGAATAAATGGTCACCGCCGTAATAATATGCCAAATATACCAAAGAAATAGCTACTGGGGCACTTGGATGGCTGAGTCTGTTGAGTGTCCCAACTCTTGATTTCCACTCAGGTCATGATCCCAGGGTCGTGGGATTGAGCTGGGTGTTCAGAGCGTGGAGCCTGCTTGAGACTCTCTCTCTCTCTCTCTCTCTCTCTCTCTGCCCCCCCCCCCTCAAAAAAAAAAAAAAAAAAAAGCTACAAACTGTGATAAGTGTTGTGCCTGGTCATGAGGTGCTAAAATAATTTGCTTTCAACATTTGAACAACCTTGCATTCTATATGTGCTAAATTACAAATAACACTTTACATATTAAAAAGTGCGTATATATTTTACAAAACAGTCTTGGCTCTACCTACCTGCCATCGTAGCTCTCCAGCAGGCTTAGCCAGGTAACACCCAACGAGTTGGCCATTATCATTCAACCTCGTTAAATATCTGTTTTCTATCCCGGTGTCCAGATATTCTATTTTCTGATCTCAGACCTCTTGATGAGTCATTGCCGAGGGATAAACAGTGGTCTGAAAAGAGGGAGCGCGAACTTCCCAAAGGATTTGCTTATGTGATGTCTCTGAGGGTGATCTCTCCCACCGTAGTTTCTACACAATGAACCTGCCAAGGCATCTTAGGGGAAGTCTGACTGCCTGACAGAGCTCGGCTGCAAACTTTGCCAGGAACTACAGAATACAGACACATTTCACATTTATTCTTTGGAAATCCCGAGGCAAAAATACTCTTCTTCCTTCCTTGGGGCTCGATGAAATGTTCTATTTGACTTCCTCCCCAGCAAGCTGTCTACCTCACACTTTTCAATTCACCTCTCACAGTCGTTTCCTCCAGAAAGCGTTTCCTTGGCTAAGATAAACTTCCCGAGTTGTGTCAAACCACGCTCATTACACCAGCGTTGCCCTTTCAGATGTCAGGTAGTATTTCTCTCGCAGAAGTGGCCCGGAGTGCCCAGTGTGATCTGCTTGGAAGTCCTTTCATGCTTGTTTGTTCAATTGCTGCTTGAAATAAACATATTCCTATTGCTTTGAATGGTGTGCCTTGTGTGTTGCTACTCTAGATAAATTGCAAATTAATGTTTTTGCTATCAGACGAGATTATTATGCAACTCCCCCATCATCGTCATTGTTATCTCTGAATGGAGGTGTAATCAGGGGTACCCTCGCGAATTCCTCGGCCTCATTTGCACTCACGTATAGTTTCTTATCATGTTCTTTGCTTTTTAAATAGCTTTATTGTTTTTGTCAAATTGCTGAATGGTCCTTGTAAAAATTCAAGCAACATGGAAAAGGACAATCCAGAGAGGATGAATTATCCTAGATTTTATCATCCGGAGAAAATTATTATTAAAATTTCAGTGACCATTCCAGATGTTTTTCTGTTTCATCTACACACGTAGATATAAGCTTGCAGCTTTACATAAATGTAGCATAACTATTTATGCTGTTCTATAAACTATCTGTGGTCGGTATTGGATATCATTCCGTGTCAATATGCTTCTGGATACTGATCATAATTCTTAATATTTTCATAGTGTTGGGATGCCTGGGTGGCTCAGTCAGCTAAGTGTCAGACTCCGGCTCAAGTCACGATCTCACAGCCCGTGGTTTCGAGCCCCACGTTGGGCTCTGCGGTGACAGCTCGGAGCCTGGAGCCTGTTTCAGATTCTGTGTCTCCCTCTCTCTCTGCCCCTCCCCCTGCTCATGCTCTGTCTCTCTCTCAAAAATAAATAAGCATTTAAAAATTTTATAAAAAAATTGTTCATTGTGTCATTATGCACATGTCCTAGACGCAACCCTTTGCTATGAGCATTTATGTGGTTTGATGATTTTTCCTAATCTGAACAATGCTATAGGGAAGACTCTTGTGCATATGACATTTTGCACTGTGCTATCAGTTCCCGGGGAAGTTCCTAGAAGCGGAAATGACTGGGTCAAAGGGTATCCGCAATACTATATCTTGATACCTTTTTTGATACACATGGATAACTGGTTGTAATCACACCAACAGCACATGATAATTTTTTATCGTGTCTTTTCTCATAACATCTTCACGGTGCCCAAGAATATTTTGAGGGCAGGGGGCAGGGGGGCTGCTAATTACGAATCTGAATGAGTAATAAATGAGTAGCAATCTTTAGACATTGTTTTTCTTGTCGGCAGCGTGGAGGTTAGCACCTCCGCTCTCTTGTCACTATTCTGCTCCTCTGTTTTCATCATCTGAACGAGATGATTTCACTGAATTATCAGACACAAGGGTTTTATGACAGTCAATTTATATGAGCACCTGAACCCATTATACAGCATCATTCATATTTGATATAAAGTGACAGTTGCTTGCAGTTCGCATTGACATTCCTTTAGAGAAGACAATTGCTCAACAGGAATCGTTCTGAATCAATTAATCGAGCCACAGCTCAGCTGCAATGCTGTGACATTCTGACACCAGGAGAAAAGAGCTACTTGGGCATTCTGTGCCGGATCTCTGCCCACGCAAGTTTTATACCATTGAGCTCGTTAAGGTCATTAGATCCTTGACAGGAATCTTACCTGTCCAACACCCGCAACCTCCTGCAGTGGATTTGATTTTTGTCTGCTGAAGTGGGCTCAGTGAATTAAAAAAAATTATATATATATATATATATATATACACACATATATATATTATAATTATATATGTATATACATATTTCTGTGATATGAATATAATTGCATGAGGGTATGCTTATTCATGAAAAATATAAAATCTATTTCTGGTGTGATCATGACCTTGGGAAATTAGGATGTCTTAATGAGCTATCAAATATGCCGTAAGAGTCTCGGAAAATTATATAGAAGCAAGGCGATATTTTGGAGATGATGGTGGGGGTTATAGTGAAGGCGATAGACCAAGATCTCTAGTTCAATAGATTTTTCTCCTCTTATTTTCAGATCTCATTTCTTTCTTTTTAAATTTTTTTTTTTAATATTCATTTTTGAGAGAGAGAGAGAGAGACTGAGCATGAGCAGGGGCGGGACAGAAAGAGAGGGAGATGCAGAATCTGAAGCAGGCTCCAGGCTCTGAGCTGTCAGCACAGAGCCCAAAGCGTGGCTCGAACTCATGATCCATGAGATCATGACCTGAGCCGAAGTTGGATGCTTAACTGACTGAGCCACCCAGGCGCTCAGGACTCGACTTCTTCTTAATAGTTAGATTTGCCTCTGCAATCTTGACCATAATCTTTGCTATGGTTCTTGGCTGGCTAACTCATACCTATGGACCATCCAGAGTCCCAGTACTAACATTTGGGTCCCACCCTCAGAGATTCTGAATACACGCACTGTTCCGGAGTGTGCCTTAGGCACCCAGCATCTTAAAAAGCTGACCTAAAATCAAAATTAACAATTGGCTTAGATAAAGAAAGACACTCCAGATGAATAATTCGGTGGAATGTATTTTTGAAATCCCTTCAATGTCGTATGTATCTCACTCAACTTCAACCAGTTAACCACCCCTCCCCATTGTTGTCATTACTTACATAACTTTTACATTTCAAGGTAGTTACATTACCGGTAAGTTAGGAGAATAGATATCTCACAGTGAGAGAAAACTATCTCACAGGTCATTTTGCTGATGGATAAATCTAGGGGAGGAGTCCTGGGACTTGATTCTGCATATGAATCACCTGGGGAGCTTATTAAAGTTGAGTTTACCAGGCCAAATTCCTAGAGATTAGGATTTCAAGGCCGGGACAGAGCTCAGTCATCTGCTCTTGTCACAGGAACCCCAGGGATTCCAACGCCAAAGGCATCTTGAACCACACCGTTGCAAACACTGAACTGTGGGGGGTCTAGACCTGTGGTAAACCTAGTCATGGTCTCCCCCTTCAGCCACCTTTCTGAAAACTTGGTGAAAACAACTCAAGAAATGTGAAGGCTTCAAGACACGTCCCTTTGTTTTCAGGAAACAGGCTCCTACATAAATTCTTAGCTGTTTTTCATAGGTTTCAGGCACCTGCCTAAAGCTCACTATCAAGGAAGAATTAGAAATAGAGAGAGAAAAAAAGTCAAATACAGCTCAACTTTTGAAAGGGTAAAGTACACGAGAGCGAAGGAAATACTATAAATAAATACCATACATGTACATTCATTAAAAGAGATACAAGGTGGGGTGCCTGGGTGGCTCAGTCGGTTGAGCGTCTGACTTCAGCTCAGGTCATGATCTCACAGTTCGTGAGTTCGAGCCCCGTGTCAGGCTCTGGGCTGATGGCTTAGAGCCTGGAGCCTGCTTCCGATTCTGTGTCTCCCTCTCTCTCTGCCCCTCCCCCATTCATGCTCTGTCTCTCTCTGTCTGAAAAATAAATAAACATTAAAAAAAAATTAAAAAAAAAAAAGAGATACAGGGAAAGAGACAAACAAACTTTTTTATAACAAGAGAGAGAACTTACAATAAATAAAGCTTTCCTGGTCCTCAAACCCCAGAAAATAGAAATTGGCATTTCTGTTGACATTTGGAAGCATGAAATGTGCACAGGATAATGAGAAGTGCTTATGTGTCAAAGAAGAGAGGTTTTTAGAATCCCTGCATACCCCCTGCTCCCTCAAGCTCCCAGCTTCCAAACCTTTCCAGAGGACGATTCAAAACAATGCATCTTCCTCATTTATTTTCAATGAATCACTTTCAAAAGTGGCTGAAGCCTAAATCAGCCCATTTTTATGGGTTTCTCCATCCACTTGTAACCATCTTTGGGCCCTCTGTCTTCAGCCCATCTGTATCGCTTCTCTTTGGTTTTAAAAATGTCCTCTTGCTAATGAACTCCACGGTTTTGTTGAATCCGTTACTTGTTTTAAGAACGATTTGGAGAGACTTACTGAACTATGTAATTGTTTATACCTGCTGATGCATTAAAACAGAACAAGATAACAGCAAATGAAAGTGATCTAGTGAAACAAAAAGTAGCATCGGGAAGTAAAATGAAATCCAAGGAGATCCCATGCTGTAATAGGTGGGCCAGCTCTACAAGGATTGGCACAATGTTCAGAAGACCATGGATGTGACCCTGAACTTTCTAGCAGCCAACACAGAGAGGAGATGTGATTATTTACCTGAATCATACAATACTTACAAGGTCAAGACTCAACTTTTTCCGGTTCTAGGTCCCCAAAGAATTTCCTCCCGTGGGTCCTCGGCAAGAAAAGCCTGTGTGTGACACAGTGGATGTGGGCCTTGGTTAGATCAAGAAAGTTATGTCTAACACCAAATTGCATAGATTTGTTTCTCTCAAGCACATATATGCAGGTGGATGCCATAATCTCAAAAAAGTGTCTATAAAAAGCAGTTCTATGATGCTAAGTGAGAAGAGGGAGAACAACGAAGTTCAGCCTTCTGATGGTTTGTCTTAATCCTGGAGAAGGTCCCTCTTGGACAGGAGGAATGGCATATTCTTCAGGCAAACCCTGGTAAAAATTACTGCTCTTCCTGAACTTTTGATACATTGAGTAGCAGTGATTTCGAGGTCAGCTCTGTTGTTAACTCCCCATAAAAGTCCTGGAATATCTTGCTTTTTAAATATAGGCAATGAACATTAAAAGATCGCCTAGTTGGGGGTTGGATTGATATCGTTTATGAACTATCAGAAGTCCATTGAAAAGCTGACTACTTAGATTCAGTCTACTTCTGTGAGCCCAAATAGCCCTTGGCAAATATTTTGAAGGTGAACTTTTTTCTTATTGAAATGAGCTTTTTTGACAAACTTAAAATAAGTTTTTCTTATGTAATTCATGAACTTTAAATTCAGTCTGCAAATCTTATTTTATTTATAAGTCTAGCAAATTTTATCAGCAACTTTGCAGGGAGTTTTGAATTCACTTTGGTTATGTTTACAGATTTATATACAATGTTTAAACATTCAAACATTTCACATTGCAGTTATAAATTTGACACATCTGATTTTGTTTTAAAGTATATGTATTTCCTTTGTCCTGACAGCAACCACAAAATCTTTCTGAGCACTTAACTCTTACACATCATAAAATTTCCAATCCTAAACTAAACTTAGTGAGATTTTAGAAATCAGAAGTCTTCCTTAGTTACTTAGCTACATATTTTAAATTCGAATTGCAAGGTTGTCATTAGGTCAAGCTCTCTTAGACATTGCATCAATGTGAAATACAAAATACGACACCATATTTCTCAATCTGGAGATGCTAACACTATGATTTTATTGTTTAAAAACTTTATATGCTTTTTTCCAAGCTTAAAAGATCCATATACCCTAAAGAAGACAACTATAATTCTGGTTAACTGAAATTATTTTGGCTAAAAGTTCTGACCAGATGTTTACCTCTAAACTACTCCCACTCTCATTTTTCTTGTCAACATATTAAAAAAAAATTTCAAACACAATGCAGAATTAAAAGACTTGTACAGCGAGCATCCATATATCCACCAGGATTCCACTATCAGCATTTCACTAGACTTGTTTATCCCATATTTATCTTTTAACCATTTCTCTCTCCATCAATCAATCCATTTTTGTCTTGGTAAATTTTAAGGCAACTTGTAAATATCAATGGACTTCCCCTAAATGTTTCAGCGGGTGTAACATTAATTAGAATTTCCAGGTTTTGGCTATTATGAATAAAGTTGTTGCAAACATCCTTTTATGACTCATTTCATTGATTATTGAGTTCTTTTTAAGATTTACTATGTGATGGGATGCAAAGCTTAAAAAGATATTGGTCTTCTAAACACGTATTACGTGATATCTGTGAACTCAGAGAAGACAGCAACTTCTACCCAGGTTGACTAGTTTTTGCATTTCCTTAATTTCTATGATAAGTTTATATAGTTCCCTTTAACTGTAAAGATACCTGAACTTGATGGAAAACTACTTTAACTAAAATGTAATTTGTGTCTGATTTAAGGGGATCTCAAATTCTTTCATATTCTGAAAACATTACAACTCATAAGGATATTCAAACTGGAATCCAATGGCTTTATGTGAACTGGGCGTCATGCCCAATAAAACATTAATGAAAATACATAGACTTCTGGGAAAAGAAATATTCTATTTTTAAAAGGGTTAAATGCTACTTACTTTCCCTTGATAGTAGAGGGATTTCACGTTAAAGATTGCTGTTGGGGCACCTGGGTGGCTCAGTTGGTTGAGCATCCGACTCTTGATTTCAGCTCAGGCCATGATCTTGTGGGCATGAGATCCAGCCCTGTGTCAAGTTCTGTGCTGGGTGCAGAGTCTGCTTAAGATTCTCTCTCTCCCTCTCCCTCTTGCTCCTGCCCTGCATGCTGTGCTCTCTCTCTCCCTCAAAAAAAAAAAAAAAAAAAAAAATTGCAGTTAAACTGTCAGTATCTGTTTTTCTTTTGTTTCTCAAGGATAGAACTGATTGTTAGCTGACCCAGGGCCACCCAGAATACAAACTACATTTCCCAGTCTTTTTATATCTAGGTGCTTTGACGTGATTAAATTTCGATCAGTAGGATACAAGCTGAAATGTTGTGTGCAGGTGTGTGCAACTCCAGGGAAGAGAGAGCAAACCCAAACAGAGCCGGCTAGCCAAAGTGGAGGAGCTAGCCGAGTGGAGGAGGCAGAAATCAGTGTTCCAGAAAGCTGACATGGCCGTGGTTTGTGAATCAGAATACCGAAGAGGGAGCTGCACACAGAAAGAGTTCCAGAGTTCCACAGAGCATGGCACTTGAGTCATTTGCTGAGTTCTGTCCTACATATGAGTGGTGGCCAAACTCCATGAGGCCAAGAAAAGAGCCACTAGAAGACAGCGAAGGATTTCTGGAGGTCCCACAGGGTTGGGAATAATGTGCATTCTCACCAGCCAGGATGTAGAGGTCTCATAATACAAGGAGCATTTGTTACAGTCCTCAGTCATGATTTGGTGGAGTGACTAAATTAGCCCTCAAGTAAAGCTGCTCTCAAGATCTGACTCAAAAGAAAAAAAAATCTAACTCAAAGGCTTAAAGAGTCTAAATGGCTAAAACTGATGTAAACAGCAATATGCCAGAATAAAGTACGGGACTCTTTAAAGAAATAACACGGGGACGCCTGGATGCTCAGTTGGTTAAGCATCTGACTTCAGTTCAGGTCATGAGCTCACGGTTCATGGGCTTGAGCCCCGCGTCAGGCTCTGTGCTGACAGCTCAGAGCCTGGAGCCTGCTTCGGATTCTGTGTCTCCCTCTCTCCCTCTCTCTCTCTGCCCCTTTCCTCGCTCATGCCCTGTCTCTCTCATTCAAAAATAAACAAACATTGAAAAATTAAAAAAAAAAAGAAATAACACAAAATGTAGGATTCAAAAATGTACAAACCCAAAATAGCTAACATTCAACCACAATTTACGAGGCATGCAACAAAGCAGGAAAATATGACCCATAGCCAGGAACAAAAGTTGATCAATGAAAGCATGCCAAGAAATGACAGAGATGATGGAATTATCAGATAAGTACTTTAAAACAGGTGTAATAAATAATTAAATATTATAAACATTCTCAAAGATGTAAAGAAAAGCATGAAAACAATGAGAAGAGAAAAGGAATAAAGCAACAAAGGCCCAAATGGAACTTTTAGATATAAAGAATACATAAAATGCTAATTTTATGAAAGTCATGATCAAAAATAGACTGGATGGGATTAATTAAACTATGCCTTCCCCCTAAAAAAAATTCAGTGAGTTTGAGGATATAGCAACAGAAACCATCCACACTGAAGCAGAGAAAGAAAAAAGATTAAAAAAAAAAATAAACAGAAGCTTAGTGGCTTGTGAAAAAACATCAGGAAGTCTCTTATGTGTATACGGGTTCCTGGAGAAGCAGGACCATAGCGGGAAAAGGAGCAAAATTTTTTAAACAAATAACTGTGAAAAATGTTACAAATCTGATGAAAAATGGAAATCTATAGATGTAAGACTCAAACAAAAACTGAAGTAGAATAAGCCTAAAAATAATTACATTAAGCACATCATGCGCATTTATGAGAAAACAGCGATAATGAGAAAAATCATACAAGCAGCCAGAGAAAAACAAAGACACATAATGTGCAGAGGGATAAAGATCAGAACAACAGCTGAATTTCAGAAACAATGTCAGCCAGCAGGTAGTGGAACAACATTTGTGAAGAACTGCAAACCAAAAATGAACACCTATCAGAGTAGAAATTTAGAGCCAGTAAAGAGCAAGCTGAGAAGCTACTTCCCCTGTCCAGCAACCCACCTGCAAGTCAGGGGTGTTACTGCATAGAAACGTGCCTCTGTCTCTGTCTCTAGCTGCAGAGCAGAAACACAGAGGTTTTGCCCAGGGGAGAGTCAGACCATAAGAATAGACAAGCGCTACAGCTCTCATTGAGGGAACTGACTTTATCCAGAACAGAACACACGGAGACTCAAGCCTAAGGGCGCTGTTGAAATCAACACAGATTTTGGTGGTAAGCAGTTACGAGGAGGAAGGGAGCCCCATGATAGCAACATCCAGTTAGAAGTTTCACAGAGAGAGGCTGGGGAAAGAAAGACCTGACAAGAACCCTCCTGGGGTTGAACAAGACTCAGTGCCTGGGCTTGAATACTCCTGAAAAAAAAAAAGGGCCTGAATAAGAACGTGGAAAATTGTGTGACCCCAAATGTTGTGGAGAACAATAGAATAATCAGCCAGAAATTGGTGGAGGCTAACTGCTGTTGTAATGTCAGTAGAGGCAGACAAACCGGAAGCTTAACAGGGAGATCAAGGAAGAGACACCTTCAAAAAAGAGAGCCCTGCTAAACCACTGTCATCCCAAGGTGACAGAATGCATGCCCAAGGCTGCATCCTCTGAGAAATAGCAGAGGCTGCACATTGTAGAAGAAATACACTTCACTGAAAGGGTCCAGCCAAATCAATAAACAAATAAAGAACTAAATGAAACAATAAAAGTCCTGGGGGTGGTGTGGTATCCAGAGTTGCCAAGGTATAGTGTCTAATCTGTCCCATGTTCAGCGAAAAATTACAGGAAATGCAAAGAAACAGGAAAACTGTCACCCACACTGAGGGAAGAAAGAAGAAAACAGAAACTGCATTTGAAAGGGTCCAGATGTCAAAGACTTTGGAGCAGTTATTACAAATACGTTCAAAGAACTCAAGAAAACCATGCTTAGAGAAGTAAAAGAAAGCATGATAACATCTCAGCATATAGAGAATAAAAATAAGAGGATAGAAATTATAATTTTTTTATTTTTACTTTTTTAGAGAGAGAGAGTACAAAGAGGGGAGAGAGGCAGAGGGACAGAGAGAAAGAATTGGAAGCAGGATCCACACTCAGTGTGGAGCCCGACACGGGGTTTGATCCCACAACCCTGGACTTATGACATGAGCCGACATCAAGAATCGGATGTTCAACCAACTGAGCCACCCAGGTGCCCCATGGAGGATAGAAATTATTAAAAAGAACAGTAGAAATTCTGGAGTTAAAAAATGCAATAGCCATAATGAAAAAAATCCATTAATTATTATTAATGGCAAAAGCAGGAAAAGAGGGAATAGAACTTCGTAGAAATAACATTTCTATATCTCACTGGAATTATGTTAATAGAAATCTAAAGTCAATTCTAATAAGTTAAGATGTATGCTATAAGTCTAGAGTAGTCACTAAGAAAAAAGCTCAAAAAATGTGAAAGATTATGAAAGGAATCAAAATGTTACACTAAAAAATAATGCAAAAGAAAGTAGCAAAAGAGGAATAGACGGGTAAAACCAGAGAAATATAGAAAATGAAAAACAAGATGGCAGATGTAAATACCAAAATGTAAGTATTGACAATGACATTAAATGTGAATAGGATAAACAATAAAAGTAGAGATTTCCAGACTGGATTGAGAAAACAAACAAACAAAAAAAACCCCAAAAAACCAAGATCCAACTATTTGGTGTATATAGGAGACACATGTTAGATTCAAAGATACAAACAGGTTGAAAGTGAAAGGATAGAAAAAGAGAACATCACACGAATAGTGACCATAAAAGAGCTGGAGAAGCTATATAATTTCAGACAAAATAGACTTTAAAACAACCTATGTACTAGAGATAAAGAGGGACATTAATAATGATAAAAAAGGTCAATCTATCATGAAGATATGACAATTACAAAAACATATGCCCCCAACAACAGGGCCACTAAATACGTGAGGCAAAAACTGACAGAATTGAAGGAAGAAAGAGTCAATTCAACAGTAATAGTTGGAGCTTAAATATTCCACTTTCAAAAATGGATAGAACAACTGGGCACACGATCAAGGAAATAGAAGACTGGGAATAATACTGTAAATAAACTAGATCTAATAGACCACCCGACAACAACATAGCATAAATCTTCTAAAGTATGCATGGAACTCCATTGTCGATGGGATTTTAACATGGTGCAGCCACTTTGGAAACAGCCTGGAAATCCCTCAAGAGGTAAAACATGGGGCTACGAGGTTTGCATATGGTCCAGCAATGCCACTCCTATGTAGGTATCCAAAACGTATGTCCATACAAAAACTTGCTCATAAATGTTCATAGAAACTTTGTTCATATTAGCTAGAATATGAAAATAATCCAATAGAATATAGTCTATCCATACAATGAAATACTATTTGGCAAACAAACAAACAAATCGAAGTGATGATTTGTGTTACAAGATGGATCAACCTTGAACACATTATGCTAAGTGAAAGAAGCCGGTTACAACGCAAAAGACCATATGCTGTATGATTTCATTCATACGAAATGTCCAGAATAGGCATATTTATAGAGACAGAAAGTAGCCTACATCTTAGGGAGCTGGGAGGAAATACTGTTTACAGAGTCTTTGGTGTCGTGATGAAAATGTGCTACAATTGACGGTGATGACGACCACACAATTTTGCGAGTGTACTAAAAACCATTAAATTGCACACTCAAAGTGAGTGAATTATATGGCATTTGAGTGATATCTCAATAAAGCTGTGAAGAAATATTTAAAATATCTCATTCTCCTGGACCAGCCTTATGATGAGGTATTGGCTAACGAGGTATAAGGGGTTTCTTGTGAAGGACTTTATTCTCAAATAAAATTATAAAACTCCTTCAGAAGAAAGCCCGTTTCCTCTAAGAGTTTTTCCCTGCCTTGAATTTTTATGTGATAGCACAAACTGCAGCAGTCACCTTGTAACCATGAGGCAAGAAGCATGACGATGAAAGCCGACCCACTAGAGATAGTGGAGGAAAAGTGTAGAACCTCAATGAGTAGCCTCAATGAGTAACTGGGCCAGAGCCTGATACCTATCTCCATTCTACATCTTGTTATGTGAAACCATCCCGAAGCTGGTTTTCCTGTTAGTGGAAGACCAGTGCATTCCTAGCTGATAAGAGAACAGAAGGTAAAAGGTTTGTGTAAGGAAATGGGTAATACCCACTGAATAACTCCATTAACCATATAAATAGGAAACTAACGTTTCCTCAATATGGACTTCATACCAGGGACTTTTATGTATGCGGAGGTTGTTCTATTTAACCTTTACAACAATCACATGGAGTAGTTATAAATATCTTCCATTTACAGATGAAGAAGCTAAGGTCCATAGGGATAAATAACTTGCAGAAAATCATAGCAAGGAGCAGAGAGGAATTTAAACACTAGTTTGTCTGACTCTAATGGCTATGCTATTTCTATTCTTGTATGCTTTTACTTTGTGCTACTGTTAGGCTTTGTTTTGTGCACAAACCAAGGTCTCATCACTACTATGTTCACCTCTCAATATTTATCCGTATTTTCTATCAGGATTTTTTCTTTTTCTCTTCTCTTCTCTTCTCTTCTCTTCTCTTCCCTTCCCTTCCCTTCCCTTCCCTTCTCTTCTCTTCTCTTCCCTCTCCCCTCCCCTCCCCTCTTCCTTCCCTTCCCTTCCCTTTCCTTTCTTTTTTTCTTCTCTTCTCTTCTCTTTTCTTTTTTCTTTTTCTTTTCTTTTGAAAACCGTCTCCAAATTTCTGCCTCATTTTTAGTGTCTTAGCGGAGTCATATAAACTGGTAAGTCAGTACCTTAGAAACCAGCTCTACCACATAATCAAATATAAGATCACTTACGTTACAGAACTTTGAGTATTAAAAATATTCCCTTCCAGCAGAAAAAAAAAAATTTAAAATTCACCATCTCTCCTAGAGGAGACTATTTCCAATTAAAATTTAAACGGAAATTGTGGCTTTTGTGACTCAAAATTTGATTTGAAGGCAAATTTTCTTTTACTCCAGAAAAAATTAATCTCTTTATTAGACATAAGTAAGATAAACTCATAGAAGGTTTAGAAACTACAAAAAGAGTAGTCTAAAGGAAAGGTTTATTCAAATTTTCACCTCTAACAAATAATGTTTTAAAATATTTTCTTCTCATCTTTTTGCTCTGCCATGCTTAAATTTGTATAGCTGTGATCCACAATTTTCTAACATTTGTACAATTTTGCACTCCACTTTATTACTGTTTATTATTTGTCATATCATCGGTATGTTTATATATGGCAAGTTTATACAAAATATCCATTCTTTCTCTTCTTCTTTTAAGCTGCCAAAACACTTCCTAAATATTTAAGAATGAATGGTAGTCTTCAAAATGCTTGTTAAATAGGAATACTTATAAATATTTACTTATTGACCACAGCTGATAAACTCCTCTCTCTGAAGCTTAGATATTTTTAGCCATCCTTTTTGTTTAAATGGCTTTGTATATGTTATAAAGGAGAAAACAGAATGTAAAATGGACAGTTAACGGAGATTTCTCCTGCAGTAACTTTGAGTACTCCTTCCCACAATTGGACCCCAGGATAATTACAGGAAAATGGTTGAGGCTGTTTTACCTATTGCTAGAATCACATAGAAAGGACAACAGAAGATTGAGTCACAAAATAATCCTTCTTTAGAGTATGAATCTTCCTCCATTACCCCAAAGCATGTAGATTATAATTTAGTCATGGTGCATAATGTTGAATAAGGAACATTATGATTTCCTAACTGGTGTGGCATGACGTTGTGGAAATTTTTAGAATTTTTTTTTCTTTTTTTTTTTTGCAGAGCGAGATGTGTCTAAGCAAACTGGAAAGAGGATTGAATATGGATTGTGTTTGTATATAGGTATGTACGCATACCTGTGGGCATTCCTGCACGAATTGATTTGAATGCCGTAGGAAGTGGTGACGGAACCCCCTTTCTTCTTTGGCATTCACATGTGGGTTACAATCTGGAGATGAATGTTAATAACATTCTAGAAATTACCCTTTCAGTTAAGAACCTTACATACATACCTGTGCGTTTTTCTAGATGTCATTTTTCTAGATATATACACACCTATATATTTAAATATAGATAATTACACACATAATTATATGTGTATTATATAATATGTGCTACATGTAATTCATTCTATTTCAATTATATCGTACTGAATTTTAAAAGTTAGTCATTGCTACCCTGTCACAGAATCAAATTAATTAACATGCAGAAATTTGGGGATAGACATGATCTTGACTTACTCATAAACAAGGAAGTACTTGATGGGAGTATGGAAAGTCAGGCTGAAAAAATTGGGTGAGGCAATAAACCCTAAAATAATAGATATTATTTATTAAACTGGTTTTTAAAGATTCATTCCTGTATCTTTATAGTTACCATGGCCAAATAATCTTCTGAATATCTGCAGACTCCGGGGAGATAAAAGGCAAGGGTAAAGAAAAGTTAATAAAGAATAACTTCCGGCTGCTCAGAGAGGAGCAGTTGGCAGAGAGTTTTCATCACATGATTATTACACTCAGAAGGTCCATGTTCCTTGTCAGCATTCCCACTAAAAGGGCTAAACATAAGGCAGGGCATGGGAGGAAGGAAGGAAGTCCTCTGTGCCATACCATCAACCTCCACCCATTTCCCACCTTCCTCCATGATCTCCTCGTGTCTCGTGATGGTGATTCACCTGTTTCTGGTGGGCACTCCCATAGTTTTGCTTCAGTTTTTTTTCCTATCTTCTACGTATCAACTTTCCCCTTAGAGCTCTGTATCTGCTTCTACTTCCAAGGTGGGTAAGTAGTTAATGGAATACACATATCTGCATTGATCTCTTAAGGTGACTATGATGGCGAGATTGCCTCCTGCCTCTCATCATCTGAATTTGAAACCAGTCCCAACTCCTTTTTCCCTTTAATTATCCTCACCCTTGATCGTTCATCACATCTTTTTAAAATTTCTCTTGACCTTTCCTCTTTCACCATGGCTTGTTTAGAAGTGCGTTGTTTAGCCTAGGGCTCTTACATTTTTTGATATCTTGTTTATTGATTTGGGTTGATTCCCTTATGGTTAAAGAACACACCGTGTATGATTTCATAGTTTAATCACCTCCCATTCATCCCATTGGTGAAGGAGGGGCTCCTGCTCTAGGGTTAAGGTGATAGCCAAACTCATGACACTAGACACTGGACGGATGGGAAGGTGAGATGGACAGCAGTTTGTTAATCACATATACTCACAGCCTGGAGGAGGAGGACACCGGGGTTGCATTCAGGAGCAGTGTAAACAACCAGTAGCTGTGGGAGGCAGGCTTTGTAGGATCAAGAGGATGAGGTGCTTCCCACAGAAGAATGTGATTTATTGAAAGTTATTGTTTGAATAATTCCATGGTGGGCAAGGAACTGAAACCTGCCACTCAGGGATATGCAAGAGCTGCAGCTGTTCCCCTTGATAAGAATGGTTGTTTGGCTAGGCGATCTTATCCACAATAACACGGTGGGGAGGGGAACTTGTGGTTAGGCCAGATGAGGCTTTCTTGATTTCACCAGATGTCAAAGCAGAACAGAATATTGGGCCTTAATTTTAGGTCTGACACCACATTTTGATTACATTTGTTGAGGTCTGTTTTATGGCTCAGGACATAGTCTATCTTGGTCCGTGTTCCACAGACACTTGAGATGTGTCTTCCATTGTCATTAAGGGAAGTGTTCTATAGATGTCAATCAGATTCTGTTGGTTGATGGTCGATGGTATTGCTGAGCTCATCAGTATCCATGCTGGTTTCCTGTCTAGTTGCTGTATTCAATGTTGAGATAGAGGTACTGAAACTTCTACCTATAACTGTGGATTTGTTTCTTTCTCTTTTCAATTCTATCAGTTTTTGCTTTACATATTGTGCAGCTCTGCTTTTTGGTGCAGACACATTTAAGATTATTATGTCCTCTTGGGGTATCTGGGTGGCTCAGTTGGTTAAGCATCTGACTTCAGCTCAGGTCATCATCTCACAGTTTGTGGGTTTGAGCCCTGTATTAGGTTCTGTGCTGACAGCTCAGAGCCTGGAGCGTGCTTTGGATTCTGTGTCTCTCTCTGTTTCTGCCGCTCCCCTGCTTGCACTCTCTCTCTCTCTCTCTCTCTCTCTCTCTCACACACACACACACACACACACACACACACACACATAAACATTTAAAAAAAAGATTTTAATGTCTTCTTGGTGGGTTGAAACTCATATCATTATAAATATCCCTTTCTGTCTCTGGTAAATTTATTTTTTATTTTTTATTTTTTGCTCCCCAGTCTACTTTATATGACATTCATATAGCTACTTCTTCTTTTTAAAAATATTTACATGATATATCTTTTTTCCATTATTTTACTTTCAACATGACTAACACTGTTATATTTGAAGTGAGTTTCTTATAGGTAGCATATAGTTGGGTGAAGTCTTTATTCATTCTGCCAGTCTCTGTCTTTTAATTGGTAGACCTTGACCATTTACATTTAGTGTGATTGTTGGTAGATTAGGGCTTCAGTTTGGCATTAAAATTTTCGTTTTCTGTTTTCTCTCTCTCTTTCATTTCTGTTTACTTTTTTCCAGATTCCTGTGGGAATTGAAACCTTTTTTTGAATTCATTCTATTTATAGTATGTATAGGTATATCTCTTTGTAAAGTTTTTTTTTCAGTGATTGTCCAAGGTAGAACATTACACATATAAAACATATAACTGGCATCACCATTTTACCAGTTTGAGTGAAGTGTAGAAATCTTCTTTGACATTCCTTTACCCATCCTCATTTATAATATAATTATCATAAATATTTCCTCTACAAGTGAAACTGTGCCATAATTTTTGCTTCAATGCTCAAACATGATTTAGAGGACTTAAGAGAAGAAGTCTTGTATTTGCCTCTGTTTTTGCTTACTGCTTTCTTTCTTCCTCCCTGACATTCCATGATGCCTTTTTTTATTTGCTCTTTGTTTAGACAGTTTCTTTTAGCCATTCTTTTAGGATAGGTCTGCTGACAACAAATTCTCTTAGTTTTTCCTCAGCTGAGACTGTCTTAATTTTCTTTTTATTCCTTAAAATATTTTCACTAGAGATAGGATTCTGAGTTGACAGTTCTTTACTTTCACACTCACAAAATGTGCCAATTCCTTCTGGCTTCCTTAGTTTATGGTGAAAAATGTACATTCATTCCAATTGTGCTTCCCCTGTAGGTAAGGAGTTGTTTCTCTTCTTTGGAATCTGTAGGTTTATGTCTTTTGCCAAAGTTTGAAAACTTGCAGCCATTATTTCATTATTTTTTCAGTTCCACCTTATTCTCTTCTCTTTCTGGGATTCCAATGCCACACATGTTAGATCTCCTGTAATAGTTCCACAGATCCTTGCTTTGCTCATTTTTTTCCCCCTCAGTGTATTTTAATGCTTAAGATAGGGTAATTTCTTTTTTATATTCAAGTTCATTGACTCTTTCTTATGTCCCTTTCATTCTTCTGTTGAGCCCATTCATTAAGTATTTCTTATTGCAATTACTATATTTTCTGTTCTAGAATTCTCCATTTTATATCTACTTTATATCTCCTGCTTCTTTGCCGAGACTTTCTATTTCTCTGCTGATACTATTTTTTCATTTGTTTTAAGCATGCACTTAATTGCTGGTTGATAAATGTTTATGATGGCTACTTTAAAAACTCTGTCAAATAATTTTAACAGCTCTGCCATTTCAGTGCTGGAATGTATTGATTGTATTTTTTTTTTTAATTCAACATGAGACCTTTCTGGTTCTTGGTATGATGAGTGACTTTATATTGTAACTGAAAGATTTGAGTATTACGATATTAGGGATCTTTTTTAAAATTTTTATTTTAGCTGGCTTTTTCTGAACCACTTTGGAAGAGAATGGGGGGGGTGTCCCTTGTTACTCCAGGTGGTATAGAAGTCCAGGTTTTCCACTCAGCCTCTATTGACACCCAAGGGAAGAGACTTCTCATTATTGCTGGGTTGATGGGAGTTCTGGCTTTCTGCTAGTCTTCTACACATACCATTTTGGTTACTAGCTGAGAGGAGAAGGAATGCTTCATTACTGCTCCCCATGAGATTTCCACTGCCACCCTGGATGGGAGTAGTCTCATTAGCACTGGGTGATAGTAAAATCCTGACTCTTACCTGGGGCTCCCTCTGACACCACCCTATAAAGAAGGAGGAGGAGTGCCTTGTTACTACAGGATAGGATTGGAAGTTCAAGTTCTCCATATGGTCTACACTGGCACCTCAAAGAAGGCACTCACTAGTGACCATTGGGGATGAAAGTTCTGGCTCCCTACTTAACCTTCTCTGCTATGACACTTGTAGGTTGTTGGAGCATTTCACTATAACTTGACAAAGATGGAAATTTAGGTTCTCAACTTAGCCTTTTCTGGTGGCTATGGGGTGTGGCCACAGTTTTTGTTCCACCCTGTGGTATTTGGCTATAGTAGAGTGGTTTTTTCCTAAAAGTTTTCTATATTGCTAGAGTACCTCTTTTCTGATCCTTTGGAACAAGAGACTAGGATTTTTTGGGGGCTTCAACAATTTGTTCAATGACATTCCTGGGTTATTGGCTTTTCTAGTGCCCAGTCTGGGACATGTAGGGCACAAAGAAAACCTAGGGAACTTACCATCATGTCATTTCTCAGGTCCTGATTCCTAGCTGGTCTGCCTCTTCTCTCCACCTTCCAGAGTCTCCTTATGTTTGTTTCATATATAACGCCCAGGGTTTTTAGTTGTATTTAGTGGGAGGAAGAAAGAAAATATGTCTACTCCACCTTTGGGGGGGAAGTATCCCATCAAGTCTTTCTGATTCTACCACCTAATCACAGGAAGTCTTTGATTATCACAAGCATTTGTACGAATTCCCCAGTTCTTGAGTACGTAATAATTATAAACACAGCACGCTATCAAATATATCTAATATTTTAACATTTGAAGTATTAGGTATTGTATATAACATATTTGTATTAGATACAAGATACCATAAAATGTAGTATCTATTCTTTATTGCATATATATATACAATAATACAAAATCCACTATTGTGGAAGTCATGAAAAGGTGTTGCTGAGGTGTTCTGCACCCAGACAACATGATATCTGAGGGACCCCACTGATTCCCTCTGAACCCACTCCCACATTTAAAACCAAGGCCATGTTTCCTGTAGGCTGCTCCCAGACATTGATTGAGCACATGGGGGATACTAACCAATGCAGACCCATTCTTGTGATACTTGGGACTCTCCTAACTGGTGACATTGACTCGAGGAGTCCTTATCAGCCTGGCTGAATTTTTCTTGGAACTTTGTTACACTCTGAGATTCTTCTTACTCGGTGTGCCTTCCTTCCCTCTCGCCTTCTCAGGTGTCATACCTGCACTGTTGGAAGATTCTGCCTGTCCACCCTCGTTCTTTTCCCCTTTCTTGTTCACGGACATTTCCATCATGCATCCTGGCATACTTTTTTTTTTTTTTGGAAGGGCTCTGATGTTTTATATACCTAGATCTAAATCTATAATCTAGGGGTGCTTGGGTGGCTTAGTTGGCTTCTGACTCTTGATTTAGGCTCAGGTCATGATCTCACGGTTCGTGAGTTCAAGCCTGGTGTAAGGTTTTGCATTGACAGCATAAAGCCTGATTGGGATTCTCTCTCTTCCTCTCTCTCTGTCCCTCCCCTGCTTGTGCACTCTCTCTCAAAATAAATAAATAAACTTAAAAAAAGTCTATAATCTAAATCTAGATATAGGTATAGAAATAGATGATCTCTACATACATAATACGGCATAATACATAATACTACATATATATATATACATGTGTTATGCAGGACAGTTCCATAATCACCAATTATCATTGAGATGACAGTTTTGGAGGGGGCAGCAGGGACCATATAGCTCACCAGTAGCCAAGCAACTACTTCTCATATACCAAACCACAGTATGGTTCAAATCAATGCTCCTGCGGTACTACAAATTCTTGTGTCATCAACGTCACAACTAATCATAAAGTTTTGAAACAACCAAGGCCTTCCTAGCTTTGCCCAACAGAAATTCCTGCAAATGTAGATACATCCTTGATCTTCACTGCCCAGTAAGGTAGCCACTAGCTAGGCCTGGCTATTGAACACTTGAAACATGGCGAGTGAGGCTAACGGAATTTTGAGTGTTATTTAATTTTGATTCATTTCCATTTGAATTTAAGTAACCGCACGTGGCTCATGGCTACCATACTGAGCGGTGAAGCCTGTAGTATTTCACAGATACTTACTCTGCCTCCATCCCAGTGATCACCGACTGAGGTCAAGGCCTTCATCCACACACGCCTGGACTATTCAACATAGTAGCTTTGTAAATCTTGTCCATGTCTCCCCTCTCCTAAAGCCCATTTAGTTGCCAGTAGGGTGTTTGTTCTAAAACACAAAATCAGGTCACTTCCTTAATACAAAGCTAGGGATGGCGTGCCTTACTCAGTTTCTGCTTTCTCTCCCTTTTTGCTACACCTGGGACTATACACACCCGGCAGCTGTTAAGCCTGATAAATGTCTGTTGGGAGAAGAATGAACATATTTTAACAGCAGGGCATTCTGGAGATAGCTTGCCTTAAATTACCTTAATTTTGGGGACTTGGGGACATGTGGCAAGATAATGAAGGTGTATTTTTAGCAGGTGATCCAAACAGGTGCCTGCCTCCAGTGCCCTTACGCTCACTCTCAAAGGCAGAATCTTTATGTGACTTATCACATTCTGGGGAGCAAATCATCTTCCCCAGCCTCCCCCAGCTGTCATCAACGCAACGGTCAGGGGGAAAGACAGGAATTTCTGGACCTCTCCCAAAGTGACCCTCTGTGAAACACCACTGTGGTTAAATGCTAACAAATAAGATCCTCATGGAGGAAAGATCACACTTGTGAAACATTAGATGCCACTTTTCAACCCAGTGACAAATCCGCTGTTTTTCTTAGTAAAGCTCTTTCCTTTCTTCCCAAGGCAAAACATGACTAGAAGGAAAATCATCACGAGCAAAGCTTATTTAATTCAAAGGTGATCTTTGTCATAAGAAATATTTTGAGTATTGTCAGTATTCCCGCGTCTCAGAGACAAACACACACACCCAACCAGCTTTGAACGTCTGTTTGAACATAGCAGGTCTCAGATGCGCACATGTGTTTTTTTCCCCTCCTCTCCTCCCGCAGCCTCCTGTTTTCATGCTATCAGTGGATCTTCCCACCAGACAACACTCCCTCCCTCCGATCACAGTCTTCTCTATGGGAGATGCACTTGGTTTCTCAGCTCAGTGAACTCTCCCTGTTTCGGCGAGGAAGATTTAATTGCAGGGTTTCACATTTTCAGAGAAAATGTTTAGACTGGGAGGGATCAGCCATATTAGAGAAATGTGGTTTGCTCAAAAATACGTGGCATAAACCCCCTGCCTTTTGCTGGCAGGAAACTCAGGAAGAAACTCTGGCTGTTATTGAAATAATCCGTAGCTGATTACTTTTTTTTTCCAAACAAGTGCTCGATTCACTTGGAATCTAGTTGTTAGGCTTGATGCATGGTAAAATAAACCTGCAGTTGCATTTGTGGTGCCCATGCATGTGATAAGATAATCCCATAACTTACTTGCTGTAAAGTTGGCCCCTATATATTTTTGCACGCAGCAATAACCTCAAATTATTTCGCGACTTGCCGTTATGACTCCGACTGTTCTGAATCCTTGGCCTTGCGTTACCATCAGTGACAAAGTTGTACTGTTTTAATTCAGCTTAGACATGAAAGATGATCTGATGATGATGATGATGCTTGTCCTTTCCTTGACCGGATGCTAAGGAAGTCACTTGTCTAATAATGTGAACTACCAACTACAGGAAGTAAGATCATGCTGGTCCATCAACATTGTGTGCACATCACTACCCTTATGCTTCAGTTCAAAGCACAGAGTCACCCAACTTGGTTTCCCACCATCCTTTAATTTCATATCGTGGCTGCACAGCAAAGCCCAGGTTCTCTTCTGCCTTTAAAAAGACCCAGTGGAAATTCCTTTCCTCCTCTGTTAGAAACCGGATGTGCTTATTGGCAGGCTGAAGCATATAATGCAGCCATGTATACATTTATTTCCGACGTGAATGTCTTTACTTGGTGCATTTTGAAGAGAGCAAACTGTTGCACTGGACAGATTAATGGTTTCCTTGTCGATGGGACAGTGATGTAGAAGGTTTGTAATAAGGACAGATGCATAAAATCTCTGCATAGTTGAAAAAAGCCAGATACGAGAGTCATACTCTCTGATTCCATTTGTACAGAGTTCGAAACAAGGAAAAAAGAACCCCAAGTGTTGGAAGTCGGGGTAGTCGCTCCTCCTGAGAGGCTAGCTCTGGAGAGGGCATGGGGGAGGGTCTTCTGGGTACTGAGACTGTCCTGTTTCTTGATCTGAATTACAGTCACCTGGGTGTGGTCATTTTGTGACATGTATGGAGCTATACACTTACCATGGGTGCACTTTGTGTTTTTATGATACACTTTTAAAAATTGTTTTTAATTTATTTTTAATGTTTATTTAAACATTTTGAGAGACAGAGATAGAGCACAAGCGAGGACGGGCAGAGAGAGGAAGGGAGACACAGAATCCGAAGCAAGCTCCAGGCTCTGAGCTGTCAGCACAGAGCCCATTGTGGGGTTTGAACTCATGAGCCACGAGATCATGACCTGAGTCGAAGTCGGATGCCTAACCGACTGAGCCACCCAGGTGCCCTTTTATGATAACACTTAAAAAAAAAAAAATGTTTATTTATTTATTTGGGTTTTTTAATTAAAAAAAAATTTTTTTTTAATTTTTAAAACTTACATCCAATTTAGTTAGCATATAGTGCAACCATGATTTCAGGAGTAGATTCCTTAGTGCCCCTTACCCACTTAGCACATCCCCCCTCCCACACCCCCTCCGGTAACCCTCAGTTTGTTCTCCATATTTATGAGTCTCTTCTGTTTTGTCCCCTTCCCTGTTTTTATAGTATTTTTGTTTCCCTTCCCTTATGTTCATCTGTTTTGTCTCTTAAAGTCCTCATATGAGTGAAGCCATATGACTTTTGTCTTTCTCTGATGGATTAATTTCACTTAGTATAATACCCTCCAGCTCCATCCATGTAGTTGCAAATGGCAAGATTTCATTCTTTTGGATTGCCGAGTAATACTCCATGGTATATATATACCACATCTTCTTTATTCATTCATCCACCGATGGACATTTGGGCTCTTTCCATACTTTGGCTATCGTCGATAGCGCTGCCGTAAACATGGGGGTGCATGTGTCCCTTCGAAACAGCACACCTGTATCCCGTGGATAAATGCCTAGTGAGAGTGCAGGCTGGGGAGGGGCAGAGACAGAGGGACACAGAGAGTCACAAGCAGACTCCACGCCGTCAACGCAGAGCCCGACATGGGGCTGGAACCCACCAACCGTGAGATCATGACCTGGGTGGAAATCAAGAGTCAGACGCTTAACCACCTGAGCCACCCAGGTGCCCCTCTTATGATGTACTTTAACCAGAGGTTGACATTTACACTAAAACATGCCAAAAATATGCTGCAAATGTTCTCCATCCAGGTCATCAGAATAGCATTTGTGGCTTTGGATCGAAAAGGGCCTGGGTTCGGAGCCCAGGACGCTATTGCTGTTTTTGACTGCTGCAACATAAAAATGCGACACTCCGAGTGACCCATCGCCGTACTTCTTCTGAGAACATGAGCCGATTGCTTGTTTTCCTGGCACAGAAACATGAATAAAATGCAATGAATTCTCTAAAAAGTACTCTATGGCTCAGACAGCTCCAGGAAGAAACACCAGGGCCTCTGCCTACCAAGAGAGCCATTTTAAAGAATACTTACAGCCACCCTCAACCCAACTGCTACCAAACAGTTGAGCTGGAGGGGAAAAACCCACGCGCACTGCAAAACCCAAGAGCAGGAAGTCACAAAGCATGGGTAATGATATTTACTCAGAGCCGGATTCACATCCTACTTAACTCCACAGGAATTCTCAACAGTTGGTCTCGACAACTCCAACAATTTTGAGGCTCATTAACCTATTTGCAGGTGCTCGGCTCTCTGAGCCGCCTGCGTTCAGAGAAATAACATTCTCAAAATTCTCTGACGCAGGCTGCCATCTCAGTCCAGAGGTAATCATGACGTTTCCCAGGCCTCTTAGCCGGGAAATGAAAGCTCTGGGTGATTCTGAAGTGGCAAGTTTTAAAATGAGTAATCCCATCTAACGTTTCATGTGAACCCCCACGGTAATCGGAGAGGAACATGGGTAAATAGTCCTCTTGAATGATTGGGTAAGCCATCCTAGGCTTTACTGAAAGAATTAGGCTGTGCTAAAACCCCCAAATATCTAAACCGTTTAGGGTAGACGAAAGAGAATTGGAGCATTTCATCATGTCCTTCTTTATTTCTTAGGACACATGTCTGTGTTTTCCTGCTGAATCGCAAAGTGGGATCCCTGAGTTAAATTGTTCTGCCCAATCAGGCTAAGCCCTGGGGAGCCAGGCAACTCTTGTTCAGTGGATTCTATTATGGGTTGTCTTTGAGAATCACATTATTTCTAAAATGCAAGGGCTGCAAAATATTTTGCTGGGTCCGCTCCTTTTTGAGACATTTTAGGATTTGCAAATTTCTCTAAACCCCTTTTGCTACAAACAAAGCCTTGAATTCACCCTTCATGGTGGGGTCTCTGCTGCACTATAACTTTGTTATAACAAAGTCTTTCCCAGGATTCACAGGAATGAACTCCCTGGGCAGAGGCCAACACCAGCCGGCCTTACACGAACATCCATGCTGCCCAGGGAAGGGTTGGAGGCAGTCTCTTGAATATTAATCGCCATTCTGCTCTGTTTACAAGTCCGTCCTTTCTGAAAATCGCCTTACAAATAACCATTCCCTCAAGATTATTTAAGAGCTAACTATTTTGCTGTATTGAAATCTAGAGTTTGACCTGAAAATGTATGGGCAGAAGTTTAGAGTATCCAGGACAAATCATTGGGCCATATTTTTGTGGCCTGGTAGGGAGGGTGGTCAACCATACTGTCTTTTCTTGTCGGGGGGAAAGAGGTATTCTCTTTCTTAGCTGAGCAAGACTGGGGCATAGGTCTGCTGATGTCTTTCTGGACATGCTGCCACCAGCTCCGATCCTGCCTTGTCGCACACTTACTGTGGCAACTTCTAGCACTCTTCTGGAAGTTGGAGTAAATAATTGACAAATCTGGGCAGTCACAAGGTTACAGAGGTTAACTGCAGTAATACATATAGAGGTAGCATTGTATGCAGTCCTACAGACAATGCTCTGCTAAGATTCCTTGCTGGATTAACAGAAACGTTGAAAAGCTATTATGCCTTCATGTTGGCTTTCTTATTCGTGTAATACTGAGCCTACGTCCTGTACAGCTCTTAATATATTTAGCAGCACTAATTAAAGCAAAGGAGATGGAAAAATGTTTATCGCACTAAGAGAGATAGCTTTTGTTTTGTTCTAGAGGACAGTCTGAAATAGATCTTATCCAGTTTGCATCTTATTGGGTAGAATTGGACGTTGATGGTGCGAACAGAGATTCCATTAAGCAGGGTGAAGCTCAGGATCCATGCCAAGGCGAAAATGACCACGTATATAACAGGACTGCCCCGCTTAGGAAGACAGAGAAATGATGTACGTGATATTGTAACTGAAGACGCTACACCCAAGGAACAGAAGAACTGAGGCTACCCACCTAAGCACCCAAAGACGTGCACGGCTGAAGGAATCAGCATTTCTGTCTACCAAACTCACTGCCTCCTATGTGGCGTAAATAGAACGTTTGAGTCTTTGGCTACTTGTAATGTAGACTAGTTATTTTCTGTCTATGGGACCCTCTGAGTATGTGGACCTATCTGAAGTAGCTGTACTCTGTTAGATAAAAGGTAAACTAATCATTGCCCTCAGATGAAATAACTTTGGTTTGAAGCTAAAACAAAACCTCTCAGGCCATAAAAAATAAAGACTTACAGGGGGCCCCTGGGTGGCTCAGTCAGTTGAGCACCTCTTTGTTTTAGGTCAGGTCATGATCTCCTGGTTCATGAGATGGAGTCCTGCTTCAGGCTCTGTGCTGACAGCACAGAGCTCGCTTGGGATTGTCTCTCTCTCTCTCTCTCTCTCTCTCTCTCTCTCTCTCCCTGCCCCTCCCCTGCTTGTGCTGTCTGTCTGTCTGTCTCTCTCTCAAAATAAATAAAATAAAACTTAAAAAAAACCACCTTTAAAAAAAAATAAAGACCTACAAATGGGATATAAGTTGGCCCTGGTGACCTTCCATCGCTTTCTTCCATGTTCTCTCTGTCCTGGCCATCAGAGCACCCTTATGGGTCCTTTAACACCCTAAGCATGTCTTTCTCCAGGGTCCTAGTTGCCTCTGATGTTGCCCCTGCATGGACTTTCCCCTGTAGCCCCCTGTACTTACCTGGCTCATTTTTTCACTTTCTTCAATGCTTTGCGCACATGTAACCTCCGTGAGGGCTACTCTGCCCACCTATTTTGAATTACAGAACCTCCTTCAGCATATTCTGCGTCCCCTACTTCCCCATTGGTTGCACTCACCTCTGTGATGTGCTCTTAATTTTTCCGCAGAGCACATCCCATATTCTAAAGCAACATAAAACTTAGTCACTATGTCAGCTTTAAATTGTTTACCTGTTCCCCACTCGAACTGAAGCTGTCAAAAAGCGCAGATTTTGGTTTGTTTTGTCCACCGATGAGTCTGTAGGAACTGGTATGGTGCCCAACACAGAGCCGTTACTCAGTACATATTTGTTGAATGAATGAATGAATGAATGAACAAATGGTTGAATATTTTGGAGCATTGGTGAGGAGTTAGGTACATAGAAAACTGAGCAATGAAAAAGTGAGCTTATTTATCACTATCATTGTCTGAAAAAGGAAAACAATCTGGGCTCAGAAATGAACAGTATTTATATAATCAAAATAATGTAAATGCTGAATATTGATTAAATATTTTATTTTTTTAAACTTATTTATTTTGACAGAGAGAGAGAGAGAGAGAAAGCACAAGCGGGGGCGGGGTGGGCAGAGAGAGAAGGAGAGAGAGAATCCCAAGCAGATTCCACGCTGGCAGCACAGAGCCTGACCCTGGGCTAGAACTCACGAACTGTGAGAGCATGACCTGAGCCGAAATTGAGTTGGTTGCTTAAGTGACTAAGCCAAACAAGTCCCCCTTAACCATTTTATCTTACATTTTATCTTTTTTTTGGGAAAATGAGATAAAAGGAAAAGGTGAAGTTGACATAAGAGAGCTAATTCTGAACTACTGTAATAGAAAGGCAATAAATTATTCTAAAATTGATAAATGGAGAAATCTCAGAGAAAGCATGTTATTCAGCAATATGAATGTAAATACCAGAGATAACAATGAAAAAGTTCAAAGTATCGTCTCTTGGGGCTTGGGGAAGAGTGGTGTTCATTATAAAACGTATTACTATTTGAGTGTGTATATATTACCTTGATAAACATAAAATGTCATAAAAAAGGAAATATTTCCCATAAGCACCTTTTACAGAAAGTACTACATTTCTCTCCAAATTCTTTTAAACTGTTCTCCTTGAAGAACACTTTTAGATAATTATTTATTTGATGAAAGATAAAATGAGATATCATGAAGTATTAAAACGATTGGACTGGTAAAACTTACAAAATTATTCTAAGTCAATTTCAGAGAGACTGGTCAAATATTTTTAATGTGGGATGGATGTTTAGGTTTTTAAAATAATGTATTTATGGGGAAAAGTTCCAATTTGCTATTATTAGTGGAGATGCAGCTTAACATCCAAAGAAAGGAAAAGTACAGTAAAGAAAATCAAATACATCAGTTTGAAAAACACAAGGAATTCATTTTGGCTGAAAGTTACAATATCATTTAGGCCAATAAATTACTCATATTAGGCATACCTCCATACCACATGAAAGAGCTTTATATACAACAAAACAAGCAATAACAATAATAAAAGTCACCACTCACAATTTTATTCATAAACATAAATATGAAAATAATTTATATATATTGTACTAAAGAATGTGTATATATATATATATATAGTACTAAAGAATATATATATATATATACATATATATATACACACATACATATATATGTATATAAATTCTTTTGTACATCGATTTCGAGCACAGAAGACTAATACTCAAATTCCATCATTCAGAAGATATCCTCATGGACCATGACAAGACTTTGAGAGAGTCATCTAGAATGTCTGATTACCTGCATGCACACTTTGGATGTGCTCAGAATTATGAGCCATCTAACAAATAGCATATTACTATCAACTGAGTCATTTAAATGCTTACTGAGGCCATGATAATGACCTTCAAAGAAACATTATATATTTACCTATTTATAATCATCTCTAGGGGCACCTGGGTGGCTCAGTTGGTTACGCTTCCGCTTTGGCTCACAATCTCACAGTTCTTGAGTTCGAGCCCTACATGGGGCTCTCTGCTGTCAGCACAAAACCCATTTTGGATCCTCTGTCTTCCTCTCTCTCTGCACCTCCCCTGCTCTTTCTCTCTCTCTCTCTCAAAAATAAATAATCATCTCTATATGTGTGTGTTGAGATAGTTTGATTTCTTTCTAAATATTAGGCTAAACACGTATATATGTGTATATACAGATACACAGGTATAGATATGTGAGCATGATTATAGAAATATTAGGATACACACACATGTATATAATACCTAAGTATATTACTTTTAGTTGTTATCTAAGTAGTAGATTGGCATGAGATATGACAGCTTGTAATTCAATCAGCCTGTGAGCATAATTTATGTACATAGATGTACATAACAGAGAATACAAATTATTTAAGATAATAAATTATTTATGATGATTTCAATAGGTAGTTACAGGTTATTTTGTTATAAAATTAACATTTTTAGTTTTTAGCTTAAAAGGTATGGTGACGTCTTTCAATTGTAGCCATGTGCTTATTCCTAGCAGAGCAACCATTGCCTAGTATTGCAACTGATGCTCTCTCAGTGCCTGACTCATAAAAGGAAGGGAAGAAGGAGAAAATGAAGGTGATGAGGGAGTGAGGGTGAAGGAAGGAAGGAAGGAAGGAAGGAAGGAAAGAAGAAAGGAAGGAAGGAAAGTAGGAAGGAAGGGAGGGAGGGAAGGAGGAAGCAAGGAAGGAAAGGAGGGAGGGAGGATGGAAGAAAAGGAGGGAGGGAGGAAGAAAGGCAAGGAAGAAAAAGAAGAAAAAAATCAGGAAGATATTCAGAATGAACATTTTGGTCATCTTATTGAACGAGATGAGAGTCACACGGCTAATAGGAAACAGAAAATTATTACCTAAGTCTGTTGTTTTTGAGTAGCATACTGTCCAGGTCGTTAGTAGAAAACCCAAGTGAGGAACACATTTTCTTCTTCTGAAGACTTACAAGCTGACCTTTGCATCAAACAGAAAGTACATAGAGAATCAAATTAGAATGATTCAGGGAAGGCTACTGCAACAATCTCTAAAAGGACTATATAAGTCCTAGAGGGACAGTCGAAAACCTGACTTCAATTTTTTTTTCATCTTTATTTATTTTTGAGAGAGACAGAGACAGAGTGCAAGTGGGGGAGGAACAGAGAGACAGGGAGACACAGAATCCAAAGCAGGTTCCAGGCTCCGAGCTGTCAGCACAGAGCCCTACACGGGACTTGAACTCATGACCTGAGCTGAAGTTGGACGTTTAACCGACTGGGCCACCCAGGCGCCCCAAGCCTGACTTCAGTTTAATGGGGCACAAATTGACGAACACTGTGGCATCAGGCAGACAAATCTGGCATAGAAGGAACATCGCACATTGAAGAGGGATTGCTGAGTCCCTTGTCGAGTTCTTAGGTACGTCCTAGTGTGAGTGCTCCTATTTAACGTTGCTGAGTTATTTCAACTCAGGATAAACCAGGAGTGACCCAGTCTGGGACTTCACATGTCCAACTTGCATTTACTCTAAACAGATGAGTGAGAGAGTCCACCAGTCTTTCGGGAATTGGGGAGGCATATCCTGGAGCCTGAAGGCCAGTGTGGCAGTGATAAAGGACCCAGCCCAAGTGTCTGGCATACAAGGAGTCAGGAACCTGGAAGAACATCCAAGTGAGAGCAAAGAAAAGTGACAGTGACTCCAAGGTGAGCAACCAAAGCCTCCAGGTATCTCCATGTATCTTCCCATGGCCTTGATGGTGCCTAAGAAGGACCCTTACCGTGATGGCAAAGCGGACCGACCACTTGGCCAAGCATTGAGGGGTGAGAACACCAGGAAGAAGCTCTTCTGAAAACTGGACGGTCGCAATCACCTTCCAAAGTGAAGAGGGGGGAGCTGCGGAATCAAGGGGACATTACGCTGCTTTTTAAGGGTTGTCAATTTCTTTCAGTCTGTTTTTCCACCCACGATGAATAGGAATGTAGACCCATCTATAGTTGTAGAGAAGCTGAACCAGATGCCCCAGGCTTAAAATACCAAGGCTTCATGACCATTTGCTTGCTTTGCACTTGGCCCAGCAAGCTGGCTTCTGGGAACTGGACCATGCAGTTCTCCCTCCTATTAATAGAAGATCCTCTTTCTGTGGTATGCCTTCGATTCTTTAAGATGTACGAAGGTACCCCGTTAGATAGAGTACAGGCCAAACCCCACCACAGTGTAGTCTCAGAGAATGTCCTAGAATTTGGTTGCATCAACTATTTCTTGAAAGAAGAGGGCCATCAACTGAAGATCAAGAATCTTATGATGATGTGATGATGACATCTATTGTAATGCGATTTGTCCTGTGTGAATATTGGTGATTAGGCAGAGAAAATTTTAAAGATGACTTTTTTTTTATGCCGTCATGTATTGAGCCGGGCTAAATTTAGCTTTATACTTCCTGCATCTGGGACTGGCACTTTGGCTTTGGGTCGGATTTTCTTCCCAGTTTCTTGGGCACTGGCTCCATGCTGTAGTGTTTTGGGTTGCAAATATTGCAAAGAGAAGGCTTTAACACAAACAGAATATCTCACCGATTAAATGTCAGAATGCGGTTTGCTTGCTGAAACTCAGTGAGAGGAGCCAGAGGCCTGGGCTCCAAGCCCAGCTCTTCCATTGACATTCAAGGTGACCTTGGGGGGGGGGGGCGGGGAGGATGATTTAACCGTTTCCTGCCCTGTGGCTGTGACACCGGGGGTGTGGGAGGGCATTGCAGACACAACCCTGGGGTTGGTAGGTTCTTTGCGGATTTTTGACAAGTGACTGCATGGGCTCTTCTCCCTTTTCTCTGTCTGTTAGTCTGTATGTGCACGTGAGGCCCTCTGGGAAAAGTGTTCACAGGGGGTGCCAGATATTAGGCAGTTCTGGGATTAATGATGTCATTAGTGACGGGATAAACATCTCTGAGAAGGAAAAGCAACGCGTGAACATATACAATGCTTTTTCTTGTAAATATCATTTTCAACCAATTTGCGAGAAAACCTGTTTTTCCTGTAAAATAAGGCCAACAAACCTACCCATGGCATGTAAGAAACACCATTTGTCCATCTCCTGGGGTATCATATGGTGAACTGAGGAAGAACTTGGACTCGAGTCAGACTCCCTGCATACCTTTACTTTGGCAATTTACTTAGCTTCTCTGTGCCTTGATTTTCTCTCTGGTAAAGCTGTACCCACAGCATGGGCCTGCTGTGAGGACAATTTATTTCATACACCTAAAGTTCATACATTCCATCCCATGCTTGGAACCATGCTTGGGTCTTAGTAAGCACTTGGTAAATGCCAGCTCTTATTGTTGTCATTCCTGTCGTCATTCCTCTTTCTGGCCCTAGGACAGAGCACATGTGCTTAAATTCAGAAAACTCGATTCAGAACATTTGAATTGGTTGTCCAAGGTGGACGGAGCAAGAAACTCCGTGACAAAAGGAAAGGTGTTGCTTTGAGTCAGGAGAGGGTTGGAAGAGGCAATGGATCTTGGTCAGTCGGTGGAGCGGGAATCAATCCCGGGCTAGATGCCCTCCAGGAGTTGCACGGACCCTGTCAAACAGCTCACGATACTACCTAGTTCCGTTCGCAACGCAGTGAGTGTCTCCCGCTGTGCTGAACGCAGGAGACCCCAGCTGGGACCAGGAGCAAAGGTTTAATTCAGACCAGGGTTGAAGTCCGACCAGGCAGGGGCTCTGGGTGCTGTGTGCCAGACCCAGGAGCCCCCAGACGCCCCGGCAGCTGGCCAGCCCATCGCCCGATGCCTGCCACACTCCAATGAGATCAGGAACGTGTGCAGTGACTTTCTCCCTCAAAGGAGCTGCCCTGACAGGCTGGGTCGGATCCGGTGCTCAGAACCGCTGCCTCTGGATCCATCCACAGCCCCAAGTATCCCACTGCTCGGCATCTTTGTTCTGTGCTCTTAAAACGGTAGGCGAGTGCATCTGAATGTTGTGGGAAATTTGGGGTTGCATCCTGCTGTCGACAGAGACGGACGCTGCTTCAGGGCTCAGGGGTAGTTTAAGTGGTGGGATCACTGGGGGGTTGGGGAGAGAAGAGACAAATTAACGAACTTGTCCAATTGTTTTATTCTTGCACAACTAGGCAGTTTCCCACGGTTGCCCAGTATCCTTTTTTTTTTTTTTTTTTTTTTTTTGCTTCTCTTCCTGTTCCAATTTGTGGTTCTGGAAGCACTCAGGAATTAGCCAAGTCTTTTCCACAGTGGCACTTAGTGACTAAGAGACTTTTTTGCTATGTTAAACAATACAATCCATATTATTTTTAGTTTATGTAGAGCTCTAGAGGTAGCCCAGGTGTTATCAATTCTTTACGTTGACAACTAGATGGATGTCGAAAGCTACGATTGTGAGCAGTTTTCATAAAAACATTTAATAAATTTAAAATGTCAGTTTTAAGTAGTTTTATTTAACAATTTGATATTGATTAATCGTGATTTCTATTTGACTTTTATTATACTGTTTTTCTTTTATAACTCATAACTTCTATTCTTCTTTTAAATTTTGATAGATGATCTAGAATCATTTAGAAGAAAAATAACTTAAAATGCGGGAAAATAACTTTAAATTTTCAACTGAAACATTTATTTCAATTTGTGTTCATATAAAAATATATTGATACTTTGCATACATGGCACACAATTACATTTTTAATCCTTTGGCTTATTCCTGGATGTAGAATAAATTATATGAAATTTTTATTATAACAACATTGCAAGTGTCTTCGCTGAGATGAAGGCAAGAGAAAGAAAGCATATAGGATACATGTGTAATAATGCACGAAATATGCATGCTTTCTTTTTAATTTTTTAATGTTTATTTATTTTTGAGAGAGAGAGTGAAGGTGGGGGAGGGGCAGGGGAGAGAGGGAGACACAGAATCTGAAGCAGGCTCCAGGCTCCGAGCTGTCAGCATAGAGCCCGACCCAGGGCTCGAACTCACAACTGCAAGATCATGATCTGAGCCAAAGTCTCACACTCAACTGACTGAACCACCCGGGCGCCCCTGAAATATGTATGTTTTTATGGCTGATCCAAGCATTACCAGCCTATCTATAGCATACCAAGACAGTCATGAAAACCTGAATTTCATTTTCTTTGATATTTCTTTTGATATTTTAGGTAAACATTTTTAGACATCTAAGACCCATAGTTTTGCACGTCGTCTTTTATTTTGTCATTGTGACTGTATATTTGTTAAGGTATGAAGTTAGTTCAGTCGATTCTTATTATTTATGATAGTTTTATTCTGTAAAGTCCACTGGGTCACTGAATTAGCAAATACCGAATTAGTGCCCTTGGGGAAAGATATGGTTAGGGTCCTGCGATCCTCTGCTCACACTTTCGTCAACCTACCAATATACAGTCTTGTTTTCCTTGTGTTTCTGTTGAAGGACACCTTGTTTAATGTACATTGTTGATTCATTAACATTGAACTTCCGGCCCACAGTACTACCACTCGGGCCTGAAAGACGTCCATCAAAGCTCATGTGTAAAGACACATCACATCCTTCTTGAACTTAGGACCCCTAGACAACACTTCATCGCTATGCTTGGGAGCCATTTTAAACAGGGAAATCACCAGCAAAAGGCACACACATGTGAAAAACATGAGGCTAATTAGACCGCCAAAAGGACACTCCTCTACAGTATGAGGTGAAACAAAATGGCGGAGCATCACCCTGTTCAGTCTCAGCAGGGAACATGCACGTCAGGCAACTCAAACTTTCTGCCTCTCTGTGCACGTCCACAAATACCTGTGAAAGCACTGAGAGCATTGGTTTGGGGCTACAAACAAATGTTGGTGGGCAAACTGGCAAATACAGAGTGTGCAAATAATGATGATTGGATGCACACATTTTATGTAATAGCTTTCCAGCTTCACTGATAATTTTAAATATTTAGTCATATCGTATCCAAACTTCTCTTTGGGTCATGGTCCCAGGGTCGTGGGATTGAGCTCCGTGTGGGGTTCCGCACTGAGTGTAGAACCTGCTTAAGATTCTCTCTCTCTCTTTCTCTCTCTCTCTCCTTCTGCCCCTCCCCCACTTGCACCTCTTTCTCTCTCTCTAAAAATAACAAAAAAATAAAAAAGTCTTCTGTTTGTACTCTTTAGCCCCATTAATTTAAAAATGGGACTGAATTCACAGAAAGTTTCTAGATAAGGGAGTTATATAAAGAAAGAGAAGGGGGAGAAAGTGTTCATTGTGTGGGAGGGTACCTCCTGAGGAAATCCTGGCAAATCCCTTTATGTGTTACTACCATATCATCACAAATGGCTAAATATCAGGATTAGGCAACTGGAAATACAACATTCGTTGCTGAAGTTACACACTTTGGTCTGTTTGAGAAATTTAAAGAAATATCGTAAAAGAGATCATTCATTTTGGAATAAAACTTTTAAAAAGAGATTAATTTAAATGCTAATGAAAATCCGCTGCAGCCAATGCTCTAACAGAAAAAGTTTAACAAGAACCAAAAATTCACTTTGCTGTTTTGCCGACTCCATCATCAATTTCAGCACTAAATGAATGCGTCTCTTGACACCGGTAAAATAAGTGAGTGTTTTGTACTCAGAGCAGAGAGACATATTAGTTCCTGCATTTCAGACAGTTGTGAAGAGTTTTGTGGCAGTGGGTGAGAGAAAATAATTCTGGGTGCATGGAACGGACACAGGAGATTAGGCAAAGATAACAAGAACCAGGCAACTGTTTAGGAATGGCCTCCAAAGCTGGCCCCAGAGAACCCCAATTTCTCAGATGATAGCGGTGAAGAAAGGGAGTTATAAATCAGCTAGCTGTTTAGAGGCTAGAGAATGTCATAACCATGGTAACCAAGGTAACCATGGATGAGCGTGTGTGTGTGTGTGTGTGTGTGTGTGTGTGTGTGTGTTTGAGACAGAGAAAGAGAGAGAGAGAGAGAGACTGTAGATGGATAGAGAGACCGATAGAAGGTCTGCACAGGTTGATGACCGGACAGACATCATTTAAGAAAAAAGTCATCTCCAGTCCCATTTGTCTATTTATGCTTTGTCGCCGTACTTTCTGTGTCGTATCCGAGAAAGCTTCTGCACATCAAAGGAAAGAGTCAACAGAGTGAAAAGGCAGCTTACAAAATAGGAGACAATATTTGCAAATCTTCAAATATCTGATAGTTAATATCTCCAACATATAAAGAACTCATACCACACAACCACAACAAAACAATCTGGTTAAAAAATGGACAAAGAACTTGAAAAGACATTTTTCTAAAGAAGATAGTCAAATGATCAACAAGCAATATAAAGATGTTCAGCATCACTAATCATTAAAGAGATGCAAATCTAAACCACAATGGCATATCACCTCACACTCATCAGGAAGGCTTTATCAAACAAACAAACAAACAAACAAAACATGACACGTGTGGTACTGGATACGGAGACATTGGAATCCTTGTGTACTGTTGGTGGGAATGCAAAATGGTGCAGGCACTGTGGAAAACAGAATGGAAGTTGTTCAAAAAATTAAATATAGAATTCCCATATGACCCAGCAATGTCACTTCCGGGTGTGTATCTGATAATTGAAAGCAAGATCTTGAAGAGATGATCGCATGCCTATTTCCAGTGCAGCATTATTCACAGTAGTCAAGAGATGGAAATGACTTGAATATCCATTGGTGGAGAAATGGGTAAATAAAATGTGATATATACACACAAGGGGACACTAGTCAGCCTTAAAAAAGAAGAAAATCCTGACACGTGCGACAACATGGGTGAAGCTTGACTACATCATGCTTAAGTGAAATAATCCGGTCACAGAAACACAAACACTGTCTGATTCCATTTATATGAGATTATCTCAAATAGTCAAGCTCGTGGACGTGGACACTAGAATCATGGTTGTCAGGTTTGGAGGGGGAGGGAAAAATGGAGCGTTGTTCAATAGAGTTTCTATTTTTCGAGATGTAAAAGTTCTGGGCATCTTTGCACAACAAGGTGGATATACTTAACACTATACGCTACACTTAAAAATGGTTATGATGGAAAATTTTATATTATTTGAGGGTTACCACGAATAAAAAGAAAAGAACTACAGAGGAAAAGAGAAGACAGTCATCTGTAAAAGACTGGTTAGCACTGGTCCACTTTTCATCCTAGTCTTCATGAAATGAAATTTATCCGCGGAGATCTTCACCCTTAAAAATATTACCCTTGGGAAAAGAAGGAAGAAACAGTTTCAGTCAATATAATCAAGAGCCGAGTTGTGGTTGACAATAGATGATCACACATAAACAGCCTAAAAAGATCAGTTAGAAGGATACTTGTAATAGGGATTTAGTCATAGAGAAATGATTGAAATATATCTGGTTTTCAAGATCTACACCATCCTAATCTATAACAGTTCCAACTTTTCTTTGTGTTTTTTTCCCTTCATTTTTTGGTGTAATGTTCACAGAGTTTCCTAATACTAACTTATTTTTCATAATGACCCCAAAACAATGCCAGTTTATTTAAAAGGAATTTAAAATTGCCCTACAATATCGCAGTCTGCAATGGCTTACTACCAACACAATACCGTGTTCTTCAGAGAAAACCTCCAAGTACTTATTTAGGTCTCTGTTATCTGGAAAACACTGAAACAAAACCAATAATTAGAATTCTTGCCTGTACTTAAAATAGTGACATTAAGATCATCTAAAGTAACTCTCATACTTGGAATAAGTTTCATGAAGCTAATTTTGATGTGATAAGAAAATGCAATCCTAATGACAGAATCAGGAGACTCTCATTTGACTGGCCATTTGTAAGAATCTAATGTTTCAAGAGGGTCAATGTTAGTTCTCTTCATTATTTGTCCTCATCCTTGGTGGTGTTAGCAATCTATTGCTGCATATCAAATTACCACAAATTTAGCTACTTGAAAATAACACTTATTATCTCAGTTTCTATGGGTCAGGAACCCTGGTTCATAGCTTAGCTGAGTTCTCTGCTTCAGGTTTCTTAGAAGGCTGCAATCAAGGGGTCACCTCAGACTGTTGCATTCCCAAGGCTTGACTATGGGATGATTTGCTTTCAAGATCATTCACATGATTGTTGGAAGGATTCAGTTCCTGGCTAGCTTTTAGCTGGAGGTGTCCTCAGTTTTTGGCATCAGAGCATCTCACATGGGCACTGGATTCATCAGAGCAAGCAAGAAAACCCTGAAAGAAGAAGTCAGTGAGATGGAAGTCATAGTCTTTTATAAACTAATCTCAGAAGTGTGTTCTATCACTCTTTCTGCATTCTGTTCATTAAAAGCAAGTCACTAGGTCCAACCCTTCAAATAGAGGAGATTACAGAGCATGAGGACCATTGGGAGCCATTTTATTTACTTAATTTATTTTAAGCTTATTTATTTATTTGGAGAGAGCAAGTGGGGAGGGGAAGAGAGAGAGGGAGAGAGAATCCCAAGCAGACTCAGTGCTGTCAGCGAGGAGCCCAATGGGGGGCTCGATCCCACGAACTGTGAGCCGAAATCAAGAGGCAGACACTTAATTGACTGAGCCACCCAGGTGCCTGGGAGCCATTTTTAAAGACTACAAGCTTCTACACAGGTATATTTCATTTGAATCCCAAAGGCAAATAAAGAGATTTGTTGATAGGTAGGTGGAGAGGTAGGAATATAATCAAAGATAAATCCATAGAAATGGGCTACAGACCCAACAAATGCTGAGAGAGAAGGGCTTGAGGAGTTACTGGAATTCTGGCCACCGAACAGATAAGGTTCCACAGAGGAGCTTTGGGGCCTGGAGAAGAGACACTTTTTGGGAGGGCTATATTAAATACCAGAATGATATCATACAGAAGAGGAATTATGTTTCCTGGTTCCAGAAAATAAAAGCAGGACCAACGGGTAGGAGTAACTGAGACAAATTTCTGCTCAACTTTAGGAAGTACTTTCCGGCCAATGGAGATGTTGACCAGTGGATGGGCACGACAATGGCAAGGTGTCCCACTGCAATGGAGCTGTTCAGGGTCGCTCTGGAAAGGGATGGGTACAGGTGAAATTGGGAACCCTTTTCCTACCTCCAGTCCCTCTGCCTTTCAGCTTCCCTGCTATGGGAGGTGCCCACACAAAAGAAGACAGCCAGATAAAATGAGAGATTGACTTGTTAGTGGCTGAGCAAGGACCCCACCATACCCAAGGGTTTGCTCTGACAAGTCATCTTAAGCATGAAACGTACATCAAGTGTCAGCCGTCCCCTTCCTCATCTTCCCCGCAGACAGATGGTTAGGACTCCAGGGCCGGCGCAGTGCATTTCATTAACCAGCTCCATGAAGATCAGAGTTGAGAGCACTTCTCTGGAGGTCAGAACCTGTGAGTCTACAAATCAAAATGAGGGAGATATGGATCTATCTTAGTCTTAACCATTGCTGTTTAATATTCTGGTGTGTGGATGCTTAATCAATCTACTATTGGTAAAGGTGTTTTTAAAATATTGAGACGAAATAAAGTAATATTTGCATGTAGAAAAAAAAATCATATTGTAGAAGGGATCCAAGAAGAAAATCCAGGTCTTTCCTAGAATGTATTTATTGATCCTATTAGGTAATTATGTAATATGTAATTACACAAAGGTGTACTTGGAGTCATAACCGTCCTAGCCCTGTATCTTTTACCCTCCCTCCTGACTCTATAGGGAGCTCTATCTCTTTATTGTGGTAAATTTTCAGAACATAAAATTTACCATTTTAACCATTCTAAGCATACAGCTCAGTGACGTTAAGTGCTTTCAGGTTGTTGTAAAACCAAAATCAACATCCGTCTCTAGAACTTTTTCATCATCCCCCAAATGAAATTCTGAACGCATTAGATAATCAACCTCCATTGTTCCGTCTCTCACAGTCCTAGCAATCTCTATTCTGCTTTCTACCTCTATGAATTTGATGACTCAAGGAACCTCATATAAGTGGAATCCTTTGTGTCTGGCTTATTTCACTTGGCGTAGTGTTTTTATTTATCCCTGTTTGAGCAGGTGTCAGAATTTCATTTATTTTTAAGACTGAGTAATATTCCATGGTACGTATATACTCACATTTTGTTTGTCCATTTATCCATCAATGGACATTTGAATTGTTTCCACCTTCTGGCTACTGTGAGTAAAGCCGATATTAACCTTTGTGTACAAATACCTGTTCGTGGGGCACCTGGCTGGCTCAGTGAGGAGAGTATGTGACTCTTGATCTTGGGGTCGTGAGTCTGAGCCCCACATTGAGCATAGAGATTACTTAAAAAATAAATTGAAAAAATAGTCAAGTATATGTTTAAGTTCTTGCTTTTAATCTTTTCGATACATACCCAGAAGTGGAATTGCTAGATCATATGGCAATTCTAAATTTTTGAGGAATATAGGTAGCCACTTTTATTATTCTTTTTTATGTTTCTAGTAATTCTTTATGCAGGTAGAGCAAAAACAAAAATGTGTAGTCATCTCCCCCTTTCTTACACAAAAGATAGAATATTGGATTGATATACTACTCATATTTTCTGGAGACATATCCGTATCAGTACCCAGAGAGCTTCCTTGTTCTTTTTTTCTATTTTTCTCTTTTGTTAACTGCATAATATTCCACCCAGTGGCTGTTCTATAGTTTATTAACCCATGCTTCACTGAATGACATTGTTTTGACCTTTGGCTATAAAAGAAATGTCTCAATAAAACATCTTGTAAGTATGTAAATATTTAAATATGAGGTGTCTGCGTAGGGTAGATACCTAGAATTTGATTACTGGATCAAAGAGGAAGTGTATTTTTAATTTTGTCAGATATTGTCAAATCACTCTCCTAGGGGATGTGCAAATTTATGTTCCTCACTGGCACAGAATACATTTCTACTGTTTCCCATATTGTTCACGGATTTTGGATTTTTGCTAATCTGCTAGACGAAACCTGGTAACTCAGCATAGTTTTAACTTGCAATTCTCTTATTACTGGTGAGGCCAAACAATGTTTCATGTTTAAAGGCTATCTGTTTTTATTTTCCTTGTGAATTTCCTGTTAATATCCTCTGCCCATTTTTCTGCTTTTTACTGTCCATTTTCTTACTACCAGCTAGGAACTCCTTATACACTTGGGAGAGTAACTGTTTGTTCTGTGATATGAGTTAGAAATATTTGTCCCAGTTTTAGTTTATCCTGTGACTTTGCTTGTGATATTTTGCCCTGAAAAAAGTACTGATTTTTATATAGTTAGAATTATGTATCTTTTGTGTGTATATGTGTGTGTGTGTCTGTGTGTGTGTGTGTGTACCTGGATTTTGAGTCATAGTTGGTTCAGAAGAGTTTCTGAATTCCAGCTTTATAAAAATATTGTCTGTGTTTTCTTTTGGTACTTTAATTGCTACTTTTTACTTTTTTAAAACATTTTACTCCTTAGTCTTTTGGGAGTTCTCTGTAATGCAGTGAGTCGTATGGATCCTTATTTACCTCATTCCAGATGGCTACTTGTTGTCCCTAAAATATCTGTTAAAAAGTCTTCTTCTACCCCAGAGGGTGCTTGGCTGGCTCAGGTGGTAGAACATATGACTCTCAATCTCAGGGTCATGAGTTCAAGCCCCATGTTGGACATGAAGCCTACTCAAAAAAAAAAAAAAGAAGAAGAAAGACATTCTTCTTTTACCCCATTCTTTTGAGATACTATCTTTACTATGTACTAATTTTAGGATTTTTTTTGACTATGTATGGGTTTCTATTCATTTTGTCTGTCTGTATTCATGCCACACCACCACACTATTTTAATTATTGAAGTTTTATAGTGTATTTCAATACTTAGCATGAATAACTGATTCTCTTTATTGGAGTTTTTCTGGATAGCTGGTACTTTGATTTGGATCCCGTTACTTTTGTAAATTAACTTTGGTGGAACTGACATCTTCATGGTACTGTTTTCATGACATTAGGTCTGTCCATTTGTTTGTTTTTACTTTTGTTATTTTTTACTTAAAAACTTTTTAATGTTTATTTATTTTTGAAAGAGAGGGAGAGAGACAGACAGACAGAGTGTGAGTGGGGAAGGGGCAGAGAGAGAGGGAGACACAGAATCTGAAACAGTCTCCAGGCTCAGAGCTGTCAGCACAGAGTCCCACGTGGGGCTTGAACTCATGAACCGTGAGATCATGACCTGAGCCGAAGTCAGACACTTAACCAGCTTAGCCACCCAGGTGCTTCTGTTTGTTTTTACTTTTGTATGCATCAGGAATAACTTAGGATTTTTCTCATAAATGTAATACATATTCCTCATTAAGTTTTCTCTTGGTAATTTATCTTCTGCAATTTTCATAAATACTGCGTTTTTATGCTTTATTATGACCTTTGATTTCGGATATATTCTAATTATTGAACTAATTTATTGTTTGCCACAGTTTTTCAGAAGATTCTCTGGAGTTATACAATTACGTAAACATTATGTCTACAGATAATGACAGTTTTTCTACCTCCTTTCTAATTCTTACCTCTAATTGTCTTATTAAATTGCATTGCTTAATAGCTTCAAATATTAAGAGTAATAGTGATAATGGGGATCTGTATCCTGTAGTTCTGTACTTCTTGAATTGTCTATTTTAGACAGTATCTATTTGGTTTCTTTTTTTTTAAACTTTTTTTTTAAGTTTATTTATTTATTTTGTGAGAGAGAGGGTGAGCACAGGAAGGGCAGAGAGAGAGAGAGAGGGAGAGTGAGAATCCCAAGCAGGCTCTGAACCATCAGTGTAGAGCCTGATGTGGGGCTAGAACTCATGAACCATAAAATCATGACCTGAGCCAAAACCAAGTCAGACACCTAATCATCTGAGCCACCCAGGCACACCAAGATGGTATCTGCTGATTTCTATTACAGAACGTTTAAGACTTTTGCTAAAATATACTATCTTGCTTACCTGCACCATTTCATGACTATCTTTTGATTAGCCATATAATCTTTTTTTTTCGAAGTTCGTAACATTTAAATTCAATTAGTAATCTTTAATTAAGACTTGCATGCTTTGTTCTTAGAGATTTGTGCTATTTTTTTAAGTTTATTTATTTATTTATTTTGAGAGAGACAGAGAGAGTACATGGGAGGGGCAGAGATAGAGGGAGAGAGAGAGAGAGAGAGCTGTCAGTGCAGAGTCTGATGTGGGGCTTGAACTCACAAGCTGTGAGATCATGACCTGAGCCAAAATCAAGAGTGGGATGCTTAACCGACTGAGCCACCCAGGTGCCCCTAGGCATTTATTCTAAAAGAGTATTTAACTGTTATGAGTATATAAAAGGTATTCATAAAGGGATCCACAAAAGAGTAACATGATCCTTTGCCACTAACCTTTGGTGCTCCAAAGAGAATGTCCAATTGACATATATTTGATTCTTCAACACTTTTTTTTCAGTCTTGTTCACCTCTTCTAAGTCATACTTCATCGTTATTCTTTATTATGTCTTGTGTTATTCTATTTTGAAAATCCCTTTATTTCTGGAGCAACCCTCAGATAATATTTTCATGTAAGTTGTTGAGTGTACTTTTTGCATCATTGAAAATCAGGAAATGTTTTTATTTTATCTTGTGCTTTACTGATTATTTGGCTGGGTATAAAATTCAAGAACCAAGGTCAGTTTCCAGCAGAATAAAGATTTACCTCACTGGAGTCTACTGTTGCTAATGGAAAGTCTGAAACCTATTTGCTTTTCATCCCTTGGCATATGGTCAGTTTTCTTCCTCTCTTGAGAAGATGTTAGAATTTTCTACTTATTCTTTGGGATGCTGACATTTCATCAATTTGGGTCCAAGAATGGGTTTTTGTTTCTGTTTCTTCCATCGATCTGCTTTACCCTCAGCAGATATTTTCAATATGAAGACTTCTAACCTTTTTTTAAAACTCACAACAACTCTGTAAAGTATGATTATTATTTCCAGCTTTTACAAATAAGGTTTTGAAAGAGAAAACAATCTTTCCCAGGTCACTGCCTGGTTTCTCCACGCTCTTATATTTGTATCTTGAAATATATCTGATAATCTTAATTAGGATCACTCATGTCACAAAGGATAAAACACTTTTATTTTAGATTTAGAAAGTTGGACAGTTACAACCTTGAAGTGTTGGTGTTTGTGACAGTAGTGATTAATAAACTGATAAGTTTATATTTGCAAGTTCTGTCTACTGTAGAAAAAGAAAAAAGAAAGAAAAATACTTGAATAATTACATCCCTATGAGCCTCTTCCCTGACTATACCTAAGCAAATCACTTCTTTTTGGTGCTCTAGAGTGAGAAGGAAGTGTCTGTAGTGGAAATAAGATTTGCTGAAGGAAACAATAGTAGAATTTGGAGCTCATCCTCTAATCAAACTTCCCTTGTAGGTGGGGAGAAAAGGTAGGCTAAAATATGTTATATAAAGAAATCATAGTTATTTATTTATGTATGTATTTATTTAGAGCAGGGGAGGAGCAGAGGGAGAGAGAGAGAATCCCCAGAAGGCTCCATGTTCAGAGTGGACCCTAACACAGGGTTCGATCCCATGACCCTGGGATCATGACCCAAGCAGAAATCAAGGGTTGGTGCTCAACCAACTGAGCCACTCAGGTGCCCTGAAATCATAGCGATTTAACAACAATGAATTAGAATAATAAACTGCTAGAGTCACGACCCTGTGCTCTAAATATGTGACAGATTCTTAAGAATTTATGAGTCACAATATTTTTAAACCAGGGAGTTCCCTAAGGTCATGTTGCAAATCAGCGGTAGAGTAAATAATAAGTATTTTTTTTAAGTAACAAATTTCTTTCCCATTGTATCAAATAAAGACATATTTCCTTGCCTTCTTTTCTCCACTGGCAGTCAGGAAAGTCGCCATGACTAATAAGGAAAGCACCAAATTCCCTTTAACATACAGAACATTTTTTAAGTTTATTTATTTATTTTGAGAGAGAGAGAGTGGGCATGTGAGCTGGGGAGGGGCAGAGAGAGGGTGGGGAGAGAGAGAATCCCAAGCAGGCCCCACACAGTCAGTGCAGACAGAGTCCTACGCCCCGGACACAGGGCTCAATCTCACAGACCGCAAGATCAAGACCTGAGCCGAAATCAGGAGCCTGACACTTAACTGACTGAGCCACCCAGGTGCCCCGAGGCTAGAGAATTTTTTGCCATGAGAGGCCGTTCTGGGCATTATAGGATGCTAGGATGCTTTGCAACAACCCTGGCCTTTATGTACTAGAAACCAGTTGTGAGAGCCACAAATGTCTTTCTCATATTGCCAAAAGCCCCTTGGGGGTGGGGGGATTCAGCCCGCATTGAGGACCACTGACCTACATAGATCCGATAGAAAGTTTTTTAGTAAATAACTCTCTGGAAAATACATAACAGGCTTTCTAAAATACTTTCTGCTTTTCACACTGGAGTTTTTGAACAGTACGTGTTAAAACGTAAACATTTCAGGCTCTGGCAAAAGGCAAAGACTCTTTATATAAATAATACAAGTGAACTCTTGGGATCATCAGATAGCAAACTGAACGACACAACATAAAATTCTGTGTGGGCACAAGAAATAGTTTTTTGAGCAGATTATTAATCTCAGCCTTGAGTTCCTAACAGCACAAACACGGTAACTTATCTCTCTGTGCATGCCTTTATGCTACATAATGTCTAAGCATGATTGAAAAAAATATATTCTTACTTTGAAAATAGAACAACTATTTGGAAAGATGATTCAGTCAGCAGGATGCTCTAGTTGGCACTCCCTAAATTCTATTTTTGCTGAGAGGAGCTGTTGCCTGGAAGAAGAGATACTGAAACTTAGAATATGCTAAACCGCTTTTGCTGCACATTTTTGCTTGGATACGTTTGCTTAATGGTCATAACTTATGCCCTGGCAGATAATCTTGTGCCAAATGTTTGGGAGGTGAATGAAGGAATTACTAACTAGGAGGCTGAGCTAGAACAATTTCCAGAAAAGCATTTGAATTGGTTGACTGTTGCCTAACACTAGTCCCTTCTTCTGTTTACCGTATCGACAATGGAATGTTGCTTAAGTTGCCTACAAAAGGACTTTTCTGTTACTTTAACATTGAGCCAACCTATCTTTCCTAGGCAGGGGTGGGGGGTGGGGGAGTGCGATGAGGATGGCAGGGTGGGGCGGAGGGTGGGAAGGGTGCAGTGATGGAAAGTGATAAAACGTGAAAAGATTTTAGTGAAAGAAAGGGAATCTTTAAGTGAAAATGGCTTCAGCGTATATAAATCAGTGGGTGTATGTGCGTGTATATATACACACATATTACATATACGTATTCTATATTATAATATTATAATATCATTACATATATTTAATAATATATTTACTGAGTGCTAACATATATATCTTTCTGTTTTTCTTTAACAACACCTAGTCCCGAAAAACCACCGTTACAGAGCCCCAAGGGAGATGGTTACTGATACGGAGATGTTGGGGTTCAGAGCGAATGGTCAAGAGAATTCTTGGGACATCTTCAGTGCAACCCGGTGGTTTTATTAAGTTGCAGGGACATGACCCGTGGGCAGAAAGAGCTGCCCTGGGGTTGTGACGGGTGACTGATTATATACTTACAAGTGGGGAGGGGGCTGGGGATAGCATAAGTCTCTAAGGAATTTTGGAAGCAAGGTTTCCAGGCCCTTGAGGGGACTAGGTGTTGTTAGGAAAAGGTCATTTACCACCGTCCAGTAAAACCTTAGTCATGAGACCCTTCCGATGGGTATCAGTGGGCCATACGCTTGGAGGGTGATTGCTAACATATATCTTGGGAGGTAGAGATAAAGGAAGTTTCCAGAGGAATTTCTGTATGTTTAAAGTAGATTCACAGGATCCTGGGGGCTTGGGCTGATGTTCAGCTAGGATTGCCTTTTGCCCGGAGCAAAGTGTCATCATTCAGGGGGCTGAGTTCTTAGAGGGAGGTCACTCTGCCTACCTTGAGGACTTGTCAGTGGGCTGTAAGTTATAAGGAAATTTAATTTCTCCCTTTTGCCTTTGTTCCCCACATCAGATACTATTTAGTTTGTGGGGTGATGAGATTGTTCCATCACTTAGCATTTCAATAGCACCTTCCTTAACGCCATCTGCTAAATCAGACAGTCAATGCATCAATCGGTTGCCTCCGAGGGCTGGGAGTTCTGCAGTAGGATAAGACTCCTGAGCTTCCTGAAAGAACTTGTATCCAAAACTTCAGTTGGAAGGAAACCCATCAACCTAAGAACCATGATTAGCAGTGCGTTCTCTGGCCGGCATGTCTGAATATTTAAAGACTCTTATTTAGAGAAAGGATGAACACAAGATACATATATTACCCAAGAGAGTGCAGAAACACAAAAAGCACCTTTTTTAATAGCAGGGCCGGGAAGATGAGAAGCAAAGGAAGGAAGAAAGGCAGCACAAAATGAAAGGAGAAGGGTGTGCCCAACAGAAGGAGTTCAAGGCTTTGATAAGATCCAAAGAACCCATTTTCAGGCATCTGCCCGGCCTAATCTGTTGGAAGGAGAAAGGGCATTTTCTTTTTTCTTGGTCGTGGCTCAGAAAATACAAAATTCAAAAGGAGACTTGAAATGAAGCAGCAGCAAAGGTTACGTTGTTTCTTTCATAACAGGCAGAGTAGCCTTCAAACGAGGCCTCGGGAAGAAAAAGGAGACATGTTTCCTAAAAATAAATAAATAATGTTTCCTTGAGATGCTCTTGTAGCGAGGGAAACAAATAAAGGAAATGGGGTGTTAGGGAGTGTTCTTTCAAACCTGAGCCACGTGCGGACCCTTTCTTTCCCAGCGGGGAGGTGTAGGGGTGCGGCGGGAGGGGGCGTTGCCTTCATCTTTTAGCCTTTTTCCCTCCTCCCCACCCCCGCTGCACTCTGCACTTCTGCAGCGAAGTAGAAGGCACAATTTGGTTTTCTCTGTAACCCCCCACCAAAATGCATCTGTCTTGCATGCCTCTAACATGCGGGGTGTGAAATGCTGACTATAAATACCCGCCGGAAAGGATGTAAAATGTTTTCTTAAACCCAAATGTGCTGTGCAAAGTGGAGTTATTAATATCAGCGATGATAATGCCACCTAAAGACCTAGTCATCCAAAGTTTAAACTGGCCCCGGTCGTCAGTGGGAGATGTGTCGTCTGCAAGAAACCCAAAGGGGTAGCAACATTTCTTTGCACGCTCACGTGTTTGGTGATTATTTTCATTCCTGCGGTCATTTGCGCTGCTATAAACCCTCCCGAAGCTTAGTGGTGTCAGGAAACAAATATCCATTAGCCAACAATTTTGAAACCAATTTGGACTGGGCTTAGCATGGTGGTTCTGGCGGCCTCCCCTGAGCTCACTCATTCACCTCGGGTCAGTGGGCAGGCGGTCTAGTGGCTGGTTGGTCTAGGATGGTCCCGTTACCTGTTTGCCTACTGGCGATGACTGTCACCTAGTGTGAGAACCCACACTTGCCCAAGTGTCTCCAGCAAGCGGCCTAGGCTCCTGGCGGCTTCAAGCTTCCTAGGGTCAGCAACAGAGAAAACCCTGATCTGCAAGTACTTTTCAAGTCTCTGTTTTAGTCAGAGGAAGTCGGATAGCCACGCCCAGGTTCCAGAGGGTCAAGAAATAAATTCTTGATGGGAAGCCCTACCAACTTGATGGGAACCATACTACCTCGAAGGAGTATGCATAAGGGATGGGACGAGTTTGGGGCCATTTACATTTTTTTCTTCTACCATATGTGGCTAGCGGTATATTTTTTAGATGGAGATCAGAAGGCACATGAAAAGTTCATTCAAACCCATCTCCCATCAAAAGATTGAGTCAACAACATATCGTAAGTGGATTGCCGATGATTGCCGTGATTATTATAAGCCCCTTGCTGAGACCAAAATGTGACTGAATCCGTATATTGGTCTCAGCTCTACCTTTGAGACCAGACACACAGACCGAGCAAGATCTGACTTTCATGTGACAGCCGTTCTGATGTGTGAGGTGGCTGCCTTGGCCCTTGACCCGTCCCTTCAATGGGCTGCTCTTCCCAGACCCCTTCTGCTGTTTTTCATATATGGTTGCAACACCTTAAATATTCAACTTGCCCTCCGCCACCTTCACCCAACTTGAAAGTCTGATGTCAACCTGAGGTAAAAGCAATATTCTAAGTGTGATCCGCCAGCATGCCGAGAGGGGACTCTCCTTCCCTTCGTTCTATATCCTTTACTTCCTGTAAGGAAGGCTGAGATCACTCCGTTAACTCAGATTATATGGGCAGCCATAGGTTTCCCAAACTTATACAAACGTGTTATCAAGGAAGAGGATACAGGTTCTCATATTCTTGTTAAATGTAATTTTACCATGCTGATCCCATTTAGCCACATTGCTGAGTCCTCCCGGGATCCTTATATTTGCTGGCAAAGTATTTTGACATCGCGGATGTCATCCACGAATTCAGCCAATGTGCTTTTGGGCTCTTCATTCAAGTGTTGAATAAACCATTGAATAGGCCAGGGCTGAGGACAAAAGTCTTCCACAGGTCACCAGGAACCTACATTCACTGACAGCCAATTGGCATCAAACTAATGGGTCTAATGGCACTGTCATCTTGCTTTTATGTGTCTACCTCACTTCCGGATGGAACGGTGGAAACTGTGTCAAATCCATCACTAAAATCTAGTTCTGTGGTGCCTTATCTCTTTCTTCTCTTTCACCAGACAGGATAACCTGCCCAACAAGAAGTGAGATTAGTGTAGTTCCTAGTGGAAACAACTTCCTTTTACTAATTTTTCACCAGATATCCTTAATTGTAATTATTTATGAAATTGACATTAATCTAAGCAGTCTATATTAAAAATTATAACACTGTCTCCTCTGATTTCCTGATATTTTTTACTGTGCTCCTCAGGTCATTCCCCAAACAACACTGGCAAAACGAGTTCTAATTATTCTTCGGTAAAATCTTTCTCCATCTCCAGGGACATTATTCCCCTAGGCCAGCAGACCTGCTCATGCTCATTAGGCAGCTGTATGTGCCCTTTTCTTAGCTCAGATATCAAAACCCTCATACAAGTGTATTCCGCCGTTCAACATGCGTTTATTAAACACCCACTGTGTGTTAGGCATGGGAGCCTTCCGCTGTAGGGCCATTTTGAAAGATCATGCCTAGAAATGAAGCCAAAGGATTAGTTTGTATGCCATGCTTTGGAGTTTGAAATTCTTCTGTACACAGTGGAGATCTGATGACTAGTTTCAAGGAAGAAGGTGGTATAATCAAACCTGTAGGTTAAATCGATGTCACTAGAAGGAGATTAGAATAAGGTGTAAGGGTACAAGTGAGGAGACCCCTATAGTGCCCTATGAAGCACGTAGCGAAAAGCTGAATTAAGGCCCTGGTAGTGGAGACAAAAATGAGACACATTTAGCAATGGAATGTGTTTAGAAACGGAAAGATCTTGGCAATTGACTGAATGGAGTGGGTGTGAGAAACAAGATTCTAGAATAACTGTCCTTGGTTAACTGTCCTCAATTAATTGAATAGATACTGAGAATGAGAATAAGTTATTGATTTTATGTTATTCTTTTCAGGGCTACCCATATTTTATATGAAATTTATATTTTATTTATAATAAATTGGAATTATCCTCAGAATATCCTAAGTAGTCACAATCATTTCCTGTTTCTCTCCTTCTTTCTTAACATTTGGTGTCTATTGTGATTGAATAATCAGGTGGAAATATTCTAGAATATCCTAAAACAGTTAACTTAGACCCTTTTAGTATCTCATGTGGTTGATATATCTTAATATGTTTCTTAAACATTTTAAAATTTGACTTTTACTTGACCATATTTCACCTTCCTCACCACGGTTACTAAGAATTCTTGTTCTCTTAAAGCTCCCATCATGTTCGTTTTGCCAGTAATTCTAATTAGAATTCTCTAATTCTAAAAAAAAGATCTGGATTACCTCCTCCCTTACCTTCTGGGACATGAAATGATCGATAGTTGGCCCTAGAATTTCTCAGATGCTCTACTTTTTTGATGAATGAGATTTAGAGCTGGTGTCTTGATGCTTAAAATTCATTACCAATTGCTTATGTTTCTTGTTTTTGTGTCAACTTTATGATTTATTTCAAAAGTACATGATCTGTGTCTTACATCTGGCCAAGAAGTCTGTACGATACAATCCTACCACTTATCCAACTCAGGGAGACATTCGATTGGATTTGTGGCATTTCAAGACTCGAAAGACTTGAAGAATCCACCTAATGCTCCCATTACAGATAAGAAAATCCAAGTCCAGATAGGTTCTTTGATTTGTGTAAGGCTGCACAACTGGTTAGTTAGGGGCGGAGCCAGGGCTGGCATATACGTCTTCTGACGCTTAGCCAAAATTTTATTACGTTTTTCCCTTGTCGGGAAGTCAGACACTAGTACTCAAAGAATTTAGGGTGAATCCTTCTTTCAGCACTGCAGGAGACCAATGACCCACTAAGACAATAACTTAGAAGTGTGTGATTTGGTGATGCTGTGAATACGTCCTTATATTGTAATAGGGAGACCCTTGGGTACCGATGTGGCTTTAGCTACATGCTTCAGTCCAAAGAGCTCACAGCTCTGGCATCCTCAATCCAACAACTTCGTTACTTCTCAGGGGTTGTCCTGAACACTACAGAGATCTCTGTGAAAAACCAGGGCAGCATCAAGAGCTACGTCCACCCACTGCATCGTTAATCACATGTGTTTTGTTTTGCATTGTTTTATCTGGTTCAGTAGTAAATCTAAAAGAAGGTGCCATTTAACGAAGCCCAAGTTGTTATTCTTGTTCATCTCTAAACCTGAACTAGTGCTTTGTGGTCAGGTCTATTTCAAGGGACTTCCAAAAAATCCCCTTTTACTGAAATTTCCTGGAAACAGAGTACCAATGCTATCTAGCAAAAATAGATAGATAGATAGATAGACCCCAACAGGAAGAAGGGTGTGTTACTCTGAGAGAGGTCACATAGAATCTGTGCCTGGCAAGGCTGTCTGTAGGAGCCATTGAGCCTTGAGTAAAGGGGGGTGACTCATAAGATGAACCATGTACCATGCTCTGGAAACTGCTCCTGGGGAGAAAAAAAACCCAAAAAACATCTGGATGATACCAGCTCACCTGCCTGAGGGAGGTGTTGTAATTGACTTGGAAGTCTGAGTCAGTCATGTTGTTCAAGATCTTGGCCCCCCGGAGGCCAAGAAATAATGTGAGCATCCAGCCTCAGGGTATGGTGCCAGGTATCATACAGAGTGCCCTCTATTTAAGGTCCTTGCCTCTGGGACATTGGAGTATTCGTGTGGGACCAGGAAACTTGAGAGATGTGATGGCCCTTGCATATACTCTCTATAGAACAGAGAGTAGCCATTGAATCTTTGTTCTTTTAATTTTACTGCCTTTGGGCAACTGAAGATGAAATATCTTGATTCTCTAATGTGAAAAATTATCTAGATTTGGGGAGGGAAAAATGTGATACCTCGATCATTTCTTTCCCCCTCACCTCGATTACTGACCTAGGATGTTCTTGCTTTAAGTGATTGGTATTAGAGGCAGTCATCTGAAAGTGAGAGTGAAAGTTGGAAGCTAGAATACTCTAATCTTATTTCCTGCTCTGCCATTGACTTCTTGCCTCATTAAATGTCCTTTGACAAGAGCAGTCACAGACCTGGGGACAGATGCCCAGTCACCCATTGATCACCCATTGATAAAGGGTTTCAATACAATCCTTTCTTCTTTTTTTAATGTTTATTTATTTAGAGAGAGATAGCATGTGCATGGCACATGGGGAGGGGCAGAAAGAGAGGGAGAGAGAGAATCCCAAGCAGGCTCCATGCTGTCAGCACAAAGCCTGACACGGGGCTTGAACCCATGAACCATGAGATCATGACCTGAGCTGAAGTCAAAAGTTGGACACTCAACCAACTGAACCACCCAGGCACCCAGCAATAGTGTTTCTTCTTAAAGCAAATACATCATTTTTTTTTTTTAATATTGAAGAGGAGAGATGCTTATATTACCTTTTGCTTCATAAGCATTTTAGTTCTTTCAAAAGACATAATATGAGAACATCATACTCATTGCTGATTTAGTTCTTCAAGTTTGCTTTCATCTCCAATGGGCCACCTCCGGTTTACCAGTTGTCTGTCCCAGTTCTACACACATGTAGCTTGGATCTGTGCAATGATTATTGTACTCTTTCATTCTTTTTTAATAGAACTCGTCCTGCCAGTCAAATTCTTTGAGGCTGTGAGGACAATGTTCCCATAGATCACATAACAGTAACATGAAAATTGATTTAAAGTATCCACAGAAATCTGGGGTAGAAAGGATAATTTTCCATCTCCTTGTCAATTGGGTTTTAATTCTCCTGATTCTGGAGTCTGTGGCATATTTTAGATTCTACCAAGATCATACCTCAGGCTTCCTGGGAAATGAACTTGAGCTCAAGTGACCAGACCTTTCTTTGTTCACCTTGCGCTTGAACTTCCCCCCCCCCCCCAAATAATCTGATTATATTAACTCAGCGTCAAATACCTCTATTGGCTGGTTGATGCCAATTACCTATTTATAAAGTGGAAGATATCTCTCAAGCCTAGTGACATTGGCCAGAACACCTGTTCTCACCTAATTCCAATCAGCTGTGTTCAGAGTAAACATGTTAACTGATTGTACCTTCCAGGCCAAGCTTCCCGTGCGAGGCAGAACTCCTGAGACAAGACAAGAAGGGGATTGTGTCTTTGGAGGCACCTCTTTCCCCTGGTACATCCACTATTCCTGCACCCTATGGGATTACCCCGATCCACTCAAGTGCAGTCACCATTTAAAATCACCTAAGCCTAGACTCCAGAAGTGGTTTGTATTACTGCAAAGTCTGCCGTCACCACACATTTTGAAAAGAAGGTCATCAAAGGACTTACCTGTTACAGCACCCCTCTGAAGTTCATCAGAGAAAGTTTCAGATGGCCTTGTGATTTCCCAGATGAAAGGGACGACAGAAGTGCAAATTATTGGCATTAAATGGGCAAGAAGAACATTAAGATCAAGTGCAGTAGGGGGGAAGTGAAAACTAAGAACAAAGGAAAGGAAATTAAATCCAGAGGCTGTTCCTTAAAAGCTTGGATTCTGATTTTTGATCTTGAAAAAGAAGTTTTCGAGGAAAAGCCTTTTCCAACTCTGTCCATCTTCTAAGCTTTTCTGTCTTCCACCTAGTGCGTGAATTGGAGGGAAGGAGGGATTCGATGGTGGTAAACTGATCATTAGATTTAATATTTAAAAATAACAGCTTGTTTATACACAGTGATGGCAGTCTACACACCTGTCACCAATATCTAGGTCAGTGCAAACAAAGAGGAGAAAAAAATGACTTGCAGAAGTATAATAAAACAGCACAGCAATTAGCATTACCATTCTGTTGGTCTTTTACTATTTGTGTCGCTGGTAAAAATATAGTGTTTCGATTCAGGTAGGAAAAAAAATCAAGTGGAGGCCTCGGAAGGAGCATTCATAATTGAATTCTTTTACGAATTAATGTGCGGCTCTCTCTCCTTTCCTCTTCTTTTCAGCCTCCCTGGGGAATTCCAGGAGGGATGTTGTCAGTCGGATTGACAGTTCGATGTTAAGGCAGAAACAGTTTAGACTGCAAGATGTTTGTAAGATTGTTATAGTCAATGCCCTCATTAATAAAAATTGAGCTGGAGGGTCTTATGCTCAGCAGAATTAGTCAGTCAGAGCAAGACAAATATATGACTTCACTCGTATGAGGACTTTAAGAGACAAAACAGATGAACATAAGGGACGGGAAACAAAAATAATGTAAAAACAAGGAGGGAGACAAAACAGAAGAGACTCTTAAATATGGAGAACAAACTGAGGGTTGCTGGAGGGGTGTGGGAGGGGGATGGGCTAAATGGGGAAGGGGTGTTAAGGAACCTACTCCTAAAATCATGGTTGCACTATATGCTAACTAATTTGGGTGTGAATTAAAAAAGAAAAATTAAATTAAAAAAAATTGAGACCATTTCCCAAAAACGTTTGCCCGGGATAATTTTTTCTTTCTTTCTTTCTTTTTTTTTTTTTTAATTCAACATTGGTCTCAGCAAATGGAAGACAACCGCGGCTTCCCTTTGTGGCTGGAGCACAGAGTTGTGGGGCTGAAGACCAGTTTCCCCGCCTCATTTTTGTCAATGGTCACGGAGATTGTATCATCCTCCCTGGGTTTCTCAAAGGTGCAAAGAGATTAAATAAGGCAAAAGGTGTGATGATTCCCTGGAAAATTTTAGTTGATGTCCAGCGCGGCGAGATATATGGCCCCGGGGCCGTGTGATTCTATGTGTGGTTGTAGTCCATGGCGAAGATACCCATTCTGGACGGCGAAATGGCAAGCAGCACCAGTCGGCCTTAGGCAAAGGGGAAAGCACTGAGGCATTACGTAGGTGCCACTTCCTGTAGGGTTGCTGGTGAGAACCACACACTAGCCCCACCAAACACAAATATGGCTTGTCCTCCAACCGGACTCCTTTGTCCCTGTCTCCCCCCCCCCCCCCCCCACAGCTTTCTTGTCTCATGACTCTTCAAAGCAACTTGAGATGCCATGCAAATGAGGTCAGACATCACTATCCCCCGGGGTCTTTCTGCATTTTAACATGGAACAGTGTCTTAACCCATAGGAATGGCTTTAATGACAGGGATCTTGGTTTCCTCTTCATTCATTCCTCGCTGTGTTCTTCCGGCTTTTGATCAGTAATCCAGCAAATGTTTCTGGGGTGTTGACTACGTGCCAGGCAATGTGCTGACACTGGGAATACTAACTGAGAACAAGAGGAACATGGTCTGGGCCCTCATTAAGCTGCCTTGGAAATAGATATCCAAATAGACATGAGTGCTGTGGCAGGGCAGCCTGGGGTGCTGTGGGAAGCTTCTAGGACTTGGGACAGGCTTCTTGGGAGACCCTGGGGGCAGCATGTAGGTTTTGATGCCTACGACTTAGGAGAGTGATGTCTTCGTCTACAAACAGGGCCAGTTCTGTCCAGAAGAAACTAATTGGGAAAGGACAAAAAGTATCGGATTGGAGGTCAAATGCCCTAAATTGTGCCTTAGATCTGCTTAACCAATTATGTTTTTCTGGAGAATTCCTTTAACTTTTCTGAGCTTCAGCTTCCTCCTCTGCAACACAACACAAAACAAAACAAAAACCCAAGGCAGAAGAGGTGAGTTTTGTGGTCCTTATAGGTTTTATACTTTAATTTTTTTTTTAACATTTATTCATTTATGAGAGACAGAAAGTGCGAGCCGAGTAGGGGCAGAGAGAGAGGGAGACACAGAATTTGAAGCAGGCTCCAGGCTCTAAACCGTCAGCACAGAGCCCAACGTGGGGCCTGAGCTCACGAGCCATGCAGGAGATCATGACCCGAGCTGAAGTCAGACACTTAACCAACTGTGCCCCATCAATTTTATACCTTTGTATCAAAGTGTTTTCCTAATACCTAAATTAACCTTTTTAAGCCTAAAGGTCTAAAGTGTGGCTCTCCTTTGACTATTTCCAAAGGGTAAATTTCATTGCCCACCTATTTTTTTCCAGTGAAACTATTTCTTGGCCACTGATCATTGCTGTGGGAATAACTTTCTTGGAAATCTCCCGTAAGGACCTTGCTCAAATGAATGATAACCATGTGTCATCTGTTGTAATCCCACAGGCGCTAAAGAATGGGCTGCTAACCAATCTGGGATGTTCGACAAAGCCCAGCCTTCCCCATCAGATGTCTTATCATCTCAGGATTGGAATGCCTAGGTCCATTGCATATGGCAAACTTAATGAACCTAGCCAAGTGGGGTAATGGGAAAGATTAAAGGAAATAGTAATTCTAGGATAGATAAGCATACTTCGTCATGCAAGCTTTCCTTGTGATACAGCTTTAAAAAACATGACCCTCGTAGAGCCAAATCAAAATGACAACTTCTCTCACGCATATCATTATAAAAAATGAAAGGCATGTTAAAAGCCATTTGATCCAGAGCCTACACTTCAGAGATGAGGAAATTGAGGCTCAGATAGGATAAAATGTTTTGGCCAAGAACCCACGGATGGCTGGAAGCAGACCAAGACCAGAATTCAAACTTTCTGATTCCCAAGCTCTGGGATTCTCTCTCTCCTTCACCTTGCTACCACCCCCAGATTGTACCATTTGTCTTTAAGCTGTTCATCTTCCAAAGTGACCCCAGGCTGTTTTAGAGTCTGTTCTGGGTCCTCACCTCTGGAGAGGAAAAAGGATTTCCTTACTTATCCTTAAATGTGCTACCACTTTAATTTTTTTAACGTTTATCTATTTTTGAGACAGAGAGAGAGAGAGAGAGAGAGAGAGAGACAGAGTGGGAGTGGGGGAGGTGCAGAGAGAGAGGGAGACACAGAATCCGAAGCAGGCTCCAGGCTCTGAGCTGTCAGCACAGAGCCCGATGCAGGGCTCGAACCCACAAACTGCGAGATTAAGACCTGAGCCAAAGTTGGATGCTTAACCAAGTGAACCACCTAGGCACCCCACCATCACGTCTTTAGATCCCTCAGCACTCACTCTTTGGGTATCTCTCTTGCCGGCACCTCTGCTCATGACCTCTGGATACCCCATTTCCTTAACTGTCTTTCTCATGGCCCAACAGTGTCCCGCTTCAACCAAATGCATTCAGATTCAGCACCCTGCGCCAAGTCTGTGACGCCTTTGGTTGAATTGGGGCCTGGGGCAACCCCTTCCACTGCTTCCTGCATTTAAGAGGGCATGTGGGCGTGGGGGACACGTGGGTGGCTCAGTTGGCTGTGCATCTGACTCTCAGTCTTGGCTCAGGTCATGAGCTTGTGGTTCATGGGATTGAGCCTTGTGTCAGGCTCTGTGGGCTTTTCTCTCTCCCACTCTCTCTGCCCCACCCCCACTCACTCTCTCTCTCTCTCTCAAAATAAACAAATAGACTTAAAAAATAATAATAAAGAGGTCATGAAGTAGGACCTGAGGGAAAGGTGACCGGCCCAGCAACCCTGAGCTCCAACACCAGCTTTTGCCTCTAACAGTGAACGTTCCAGCCCCAGGAGGGAACATGAATGCTGTGCCCCTCTTCTTTCTCCTGTACAAGGGACATAGACTTTGATCAAAATGATTTCTGCAAATTCATCCCCATGTTCTCCGAGAGAGAGGAAATGTGGGCATGTTCTGCATTCTCTTAAGACAAGCAGCAAACACTTGGCAACCCACGTTATAGGAAGAAAGTCAATAAGCAACGAGAACAAGATAAACAGATGATCGTATTGACTTATACAGAGCAAGGACCACTTTCAAAACCATAACCTCCGCACACATACCCACACTTACAAGCTCACTGTCAAGAATTGTTCGTCAAGCAGGATGCAGGCATTTACTAACGATCTATGTGAATGGCACTGGACTAGTAATGATCTTTGGCATCTGAATTCCAAAATTAAAGCGGATTTATAAGCAGAAAGATACGGTATTATCTAAGCGAGAGGAGAAAGAAAGCCCTCAAGTATCCAATACATGCATTGACATGATGTTTGCAAAGGCCAGGTCACCCACCTGTTGGTTATTTTAAGAGGGGGAATTCTGGCAGCAGCTGAGGCTCTGCCAGAAATAACTTGCACACCAATGTTCCCACACTGAGCCCTTCTTGTCATCTCTTTCCAAGGGACCTTGATTTGGGAGGTGTCTCAGGTGACCATTCTCTCTCCAGAGCCGTAGAAAATGACAGAGGCCACTCTGCAGCCATCATTTTTCTTCCTGCCGGCCCCTTCCACGTGCAGGCTGCCTATTGGCTTCAAGAGACTTTCCACTGTTGGAGGCTCAGAAGCACAGCAAAGGCACAAGAATGATCACTGTCACCATCTGAGGCCATTTACATCAACTGCATTAAGTAAACCCACTCGCATGTCAAAATCATCCAAAAGCTCCTCATTACCACCGATTTTAACCTCAAAATCCTTATCTGAGCATTTGAAGGTCTGCGAAAGCTCCCCGCCTCCCCACGATTGTGCTCCCTGCCAGCTGCAGCTGTATTGGTTCCTTCCTGATTGCATCTGACTCTTTACTTGATCCACTGGTTATCGCCCCAGAACCGTGGCTTTCCCATTACCGAGAAGAGCTCACCATTCACCTTCTCCCCCAAAGCCCTCCCTATCGTGCAGAGTGGAAGAAGCTTTAACCAGGGACGTACATCCTACACTCCCATGAGGTGTGTATGCACACGCGTGTACTTTCTGTGCCCCAGGCCATTTGTAGGTAGGCTCACCTGCCCAGTGTTAAAGAAAATTCAAGTCATTCCAAACCACGACCCAGATGAATTCACCCTAAAGACTGGCATTAAAACAATACCAAAAAAAAGCCACCCATAACCAAGCGAGAACTTGAATTGCTGTCTTGATGGGTCTTTGTCAGAAAAAAAAAAAAAAAGAGACTCAGAAGGTAGCTCAAGTATCTTTTATTTCATTTTGTTTTGAGAGATAATTAATGTATAGCATTATATTAATTTCAGGTAAACAATACAGTGATTTGATATTTGTATATATTGCAAAATGATCACCATAGTAAAGCTAGTTAGCATCCGTTTCCACACACAGTTACACATTTTTTTTTCTTGTGAGGAGAATTTTTGAGATCTACTTTCTTAACAGCTTCCGAATATATGACATAAGGTTATTAACTATAGTTACCATGCTGTGTATTATATCCCCATGACTTAATTAATTTATAACTGGAAGTTTGTTTCGTTTGACTACCTTCAATCATTTTGCCCACATTCCTACTCCTGGCAACCACCAATCACTTCTTTTTATCTGAGTTCAGGTGTTTGTTCTTTTTGGTTTTCAGATTCCACATTCTAAGTGAGATCATACAGTATTTGCCTTTCTCTCTGACTTGTTTCACTTAGCATAATGCCCTGTTTTGTTTATCTCTTGAATGGAGTTGGAAAATTTTTGTTGCTAGCACCCTTTTAAAAAAATAAAGTGTTCATGTACAACACTTTGGGGGCTTTGACTGGCATTTTTTCTTCCAAGGGGGACATTTACAGATAAGGGAACCAAACCATAGACAGAAATGCCTTTACATTTAAGCTCAAGCACAATTCATACCCCACTTCTGTGAGTAAGATTTAACCACTATGTCTCAAATCTTTATGAAGAAGCATATCATCTTGAAAATACTCTAGTCTCAGGTCTTGTCCCCAGAAGGTACTCAGTAAATGCTTCTTGATGTAGTCACTGGGGATTTAGCTCACAAGAAATCAACATAACTGAATTTACCTATTATCTTATTTCCCAACAAAAAATATAAAGTCAACCTCACCTTTGTTTTCGTCTATAGATTTCAAGAGCCTATCTACTTTGGAGTTTTAGGATCAGCTTTTGCTTCAATTGCTTTTCTTTCATGCTGAATATGCATTTATGGTTTTATTATTTTTTTTTAATTTTTTTTTTAACATTTATTCATTTCTGAGACAGAGAGAGACAGAGCATGAACGGGGGAGGGGCAGAGAGAGAGGGAGACACAGAATCTGAAACAGGCTCCAGGCTCTGAGCTGTCAGCACAGAGCCCGACGCAGGGCTCGAACTCACATACCGCGAGATCGTGACCTGAGCCGAAGTCGGACGCTTAACCGACTGAGCCACCCAGGCACCCCGCATTTATGGTTTTAAAAGATACCAAGCATATTCAAGCTATCATTCGACTTGACATTATAAGAAAAGAGTTATGCTCATGGAAGTGTTTTTCCTATTCACGGGATGCGAGGGAGGACTTTCTGCTAATTGTCTGGTTAACTAAGGGTCAGTGAAATACATTAACTGTGCCATTGATTTCACATCACAGAAACGTGGATCCTTGGGAACCGGTGTCCTACTTCCTATCTTTCTAGGAGTAAACAACTAATTTCCCAAACTGGTGTTATTTAACAGTTATATTCCTATTTTTAGGCGGATTTTTTTTTTACATTGTTTTATTTTCAATTAGTTTAGATTAAGCGGATCTACTCCTTGAGTGGAAGATGAACGTCTGTGAGCCAAGAAGAACGATGGCTGTCGGTTTAGTTTGAGAATTTACAAGGCAATCAACCATGAATCCCATGAAAATATATGCCATTGTGCCATGAGCCCCGCGTCCCCTGCTGTTGTTCTTTCAAATGTCTCTTTCGGACATGCACCTGTATGCTAGCGGGTTTACATACGCCACTTTGCAGAAGGGGATGGCTCCCAAGAAGTGCTTGGTTTTGAACAGTTAGGGAAGCTGGAATGGAGATACCATTTTCTATTTGGGCACATCCACTTAGCAGTGTTGAATAGCTGCTATGCGAGTAATACAGACCCACCAAGGACAGAGGAGGTGTTGGGAACTGTGACACATCCTTCTGTGACCTCCTGCCACACGCAGAATGCTAGGTAAGCGGGGACTTCCAAGACACTTTCCCCTTTGTGTCAGCCACACCCAACCTTGGATTAGAGGTCCTTGTCCTAATGTCTGCCTGGATGACAGAGATCATTAGCGGGACCCGGGCAAGGATAACTCAACTCAAAGCAGTCGAAAAAATCAGTTTACTGACCTTTCCAGACCACCAGCTCATACTCCACACCACCGATTCCACTGAACTACACAAGGACAGTGTCTTGCCCAGGACTGCATCCTTAACACCAGTATAATGCCTATTGCAGAACAGGCCTTCAGTAACCAGATTTCAACTGGGCGAATCGCATGAGCTGTTGGGGTAGCAGTAAGGAAACTCCAGTATCTTATTTCCACAACTGCTAAAGTTCACAGTTGTCAGGCCCTTAAGCTCCAAGGTCAGCCAGGGAAGGGCAGCTGGTAGAGGCTACAGTATTTACCCAGGCTTATGCTTAATCTTTGGTCATTCCCTCTAAACCCACTGCTGAATGGAGCTCCTTCGGTATCTTCAGTAGATACCAATGCGACTAGAACTGCCCAGAGCTTTCTGCTAAAGCTCGTGTTCCTTGGCTCATGCTGGCCTGTACCTAGGCTTGGAAGGATGTCTGTGCCTAGTGTGATAATATGGCTAAATGTAGGCTCATGTTTGTTTTTGTTTTTTTTTTTTTCATATTAACAATACTCAGGCCCCTCTTGGGTGTTTACTATTCTGTGACTTTGTCAAAGTCAGTTGAATTTCCTCTCTCTTTCCTGCTATGTTCGGGGCGAATAGGAGATATTTGCCATTCGCATCACCCAAGCCATACTAAATGCTTTTCTTTTTAAACATTTATTTATTTTTGAGAGAAAGAGAGCGCAAAGGGCAGAAGGGCAGAGAGAGATGGGAACAGAGGACCCCAAGAAGACTTTGTGCTGACAGCAGAGAACCCGATGCGGGGCTCGAGCCCGCAAACCGCAAGATCATGACCTGAGCTGAAGTCAAACGCTTAGCCGACTGAGCCACCCAGGTGCCCCCTTAATTATTCACTTTTGATAGTATGTGAAGTTATACCATTAGTACAAATCCTAAAAGAAAAGTCAAAATATGTCTTTAATATTATATAAAAGTATGTATGAGGAATTTATATGAAAGATATTATGGAGAATCTACCTCATGGTAAAATCAGAAACTATTAAGCATAGAAATCAGAGAATTACTCACTATGTCTATACGTACTACAATAGCCAGTTATCTTCCGCCAATAGACCAGACTTTCTGTCACTCCGATTTGTTGCAACGGTGACAAATCATTTAATCGTCCTTCTGGTTTGTCCATTCTGGACTAAGAATACCCCCTGCTCACCTCGGAGCTTTGCTCTGAAGAGATGCCATTGTTCTGGGTCCCAAAAGGGCTCTATGAAGACAAGGACACATCTGTCCTGTTGATTGGTGAGAACGTGGTGCCTTGCACGATGCCTGGCCTATAACAGATGGAAGGAATATTTGTTGAATCAATTAATGAATGCTTGAGGTGTTCAATATGTCTGACAAATCTTCCCTTACCCTAGATAAGAGTTACAGACTTTGTCCCTGCTCAAACAAACAAGCTTGTTATGGCTTCTGTGGGAAGAAAAAAAAAAAAAAGTCAGCCCAATAGGATTTTTTTTTCCCCTTGTATATAAGAGCCATGGTTTCTCTCTTTGAAAATGGAATGCTTCCTAACTCGGCAGTCACTTTCGATACTTCAGAACACATTACTGGGTTGACAGAAAGAATCTTAGAGAAACGCATCTGGAAATTAAATAATTAAACACCGTCATGTCAAAATGACTTGAAGAGACGACATGTCTATCCGTTCCCACACTGCGCTCATTTACTATTCTAATCGACCGACGCATGGCATTGAGCAAATATCCAATAGCTGCATGTGTCACAGGCTTCATTTTCCCCCACATGGACCTCGGATTAACCCCTCACCTTTCACTCTACAGCTAATTAGATCCAGGGATGGTTCAGTGGCACATTCTTTGCCGAGATATTTAGTGAGAGGGTCTTAAATTCCTTCATGTGTGTCCCAATTGCTCTGCCCGCCTCCCCAGAGTACATCTGCTCCAGTGCCACAATATTTTGGCAAAAATTACAGGACTGCCATGGCAACAATCATAAACTCGTCCCTTGCCCAGCTCTTCAAGGAGTTTATAAAAACCCAGCTGTAAAAATTGGCCATAGACTGTAGGGGCTGGTTGTTTTATGTGTGGCTGTTAACCTTTCTCCCCCTTTCTTTCTCCATCACTCCTACTTGCAAAACCACTCATTTGAAAATATTTGCAAAGTAATTTAGCATTTATGGAGCCATCAAAGGGGAAATGGGAGTTCAGCTCAGGTTGACTTTCCTTACTACCATGTGGCTTTCTAAGGTCAAAATTGTCACTTTGTTTCCTTCCTTTTTGCCATCTGGGTGATCTCAGCTAAAAACAGTTTTTCATCCGCCTATCATGTCCTCTGGCTTGGACGTCTTCACTTCCCCGAGCTCCTTTTGAATCAAGGGGGAGCCCCCTATATAGGAAAAATGCACAATTATCCATGGGGTGGGCGAGGAGACAGGTATGGGGGGAGGGGGAACAGATCGCTCCAGGGGTTAATCTCCATTTTACTGGAACCCATTTAACTCCACTTGAAACGGGGTGAAGTTGTTCCTTTTATTTTTTTCTTCAAAGATACGTTACATAAGGCTTCTGTTCTTCCATTATTCCTAATAGTTAGAGGGGCTTTTCCCCCCTTTTCTTTTCACTGATTTTGGGCACTTGTGCTAAAGTCCCATTTATCCTTCTCCTAAAGTTGTAGACAAGGTTGCGTGAGGTTACATGACTCACAGCGGGTAGAGTTGACACAATGGAGCTCTGATGTCCCCAAGGAAAGGGCCATTTTGAATTTTTTTAAATAAAATTAACTTTATTAGGCAAAAAGAGAGAAACAAAAACACTCTAAAAACAGTCAGCCAAAATCCACTGGAACTATTTTGAGTTAGAGCCTTCGAAAGAACATAAATATTCAAGTATACTCATATTAATTATGTGACACTTCCTAAATTAAGTGCCCTTGAGCAACATTCGGTTAGAGCTTTCGACACAATTACCACTGAAGCGAATTTACCTCAGGACAAACATAGAGTCATGTAGCGAAATAGTTCCTGGTGACAGAAGCTTAAATGGTCAGAGTTACCTATCCCAGCCCAAACTGGGGTTTGGTTGTCCCAGAACAAACATGGGTCTGGGACTGTTCTGAGGTGGGCCAGCAAAGGTGTGTGTGGCCAAGATGCATCCAGAGTGATTCTGAGACAATTGGCAAGATTGTGACACTGATAGGCTCAGGGAGCTTGCCTTCGGGATCCTCCCATCATCCTTTCTCCTTACCTGTCTCCCTCACTTATTCTCACAGTACTCCATACCTTGTACTCAACGCATGTGTTCTTTCTGAATGATTTGATTTTCTCTTTTTGTTTTTAGTTAGTAATACTTAATAATGTATGATCTCAAGAATGTATTATTACATCTAAAATCTAAAGAGCTGTAATATCTTGAAACTGTCCACCCTAGCCCAGCAAATGAAATCCCTCAGACTAAAAAAAATTCCCCTCTTCCACCACTGGCAGGGTGTGGTAAGAGCATCAGAGCCCTTAATCATAAAATGACAGAGCCACAGAGTGTTTTCAATGTCGATGGTTATCAGTCAACTTTTAAAAATCATTTTCATGCATCCTGCAGCTTGGAATTCCCCCCCTCACCCCGTCACCTTGATGTCAAGGGGAGCTACACATGTGGGTTCTCTGTAAAGGGCGATACAAGTTCATTTGAGATTACCCTGGAAATTCCCTCCTATGGGTGTCATGGTACAATGCAATGGGAGGTGATTTTACAGATTAAATGTGTTTCAGTACAACAACCATTCTGAACAGGGGGGAAAAAAATTGCACTGTGTTTTGCTCGATGCCTGTTATATTCCAGGCAGGGCAAATACGTGGCAAAGCACTGGTCTAAAGATTTTTTTAAAAAACAAGTTTTTTGTGTCTTAGTGAAAGAGAGCCATATGGAGAGATGACCTCATGTAGAAAGTGAGTGTAGAGCATGAAGGGAAGGACTTGAAAGGGAAGTTTGAAAATGTGACTCTGAGAAGTGGTCAGAAGAACAGGGGACAAACTAGGAGCCCATGGGCATGCAGAAAACCAGAGAGGAAAGGGTTTCAAGAAGATATGTAGGGACAATCCTCTTGAATCCTCATATTAGGTCAAGTAAAATAAGCAAATGAGAAAATTATTTAGCTTTACTATGAACGGAATTATGATCCCCCAAATGTTGAAGTCCCAATGCCTTGTGTAACTGTTTTTGGATATGGAGCCTTCGAAGAGGTCGTAAGGTTAAATGAGGATATTGGGATGGGCCCTAATCCAGTATGACTGGTCTCCTAAGAGGAAGCAGAGATAATAGGGGTGAACACACACAGAGGAAAGACCCCTGAGGACACAGGGAGAGCACAGCCATCTACAGGCCAAGAGAGAGTTCTCATGAGAAACCACCCTGGCCAGCACTGTCGTTTTGGACTTTCGGCCTCCAGAACTGGAAGAAAAGAAATTTCTGTTGGTGGAAGTCGCTTAGGTCATGAATTTTGTTACAGTCTCCCTAGCAGACTAATGTAAGTAACAAGGGGTCAAAGATAACCTGTGATAACATTATTTGGGGGATGATGCAGGCAGAAAACTGGACTGGAGTATGTTGAGGATTGGGCACCAGGTGAGTAAATAAATGGCAACAGGGAACAGCGCTAACTCTTTCACGAAACTTAAATTTCAAGAGAAAGAGAAAGAAAGAAAGAGAGAGAATTTGATCAGCCATGAGAAATGTGGGCTTTTAGGATTAGGAGGATTAAACCCGAAAATTCACAAATAAGGAATGAGATCATCTGTGCAAAAGCCACCTTAAAAAGACAAACTATTTCTCAGATTAAACAGCGGAATTAGAATTCGATCATAAAGTCAATAATAATAAAAATGACGTGAAATCAATATTACCATTGATTGACCAAATAAAATAACCCAAGTTGCAAGCATCTTGCTTCATATATTTTCTCTTCATAGAATAGTGCCTGGAACATGCCAGGTATTCGATCCATATTTACTGACTGAATACTGAATATTTATTGAAAGAATGACATTACAAAATAGATATTATTATTATTCCCAACTTATTCCTAATTGATATATGAAGAAGTTAAGGCCTGCTAGTTTAAATACCTTGTCCAAGGTTTATGCAGTCCTAACTAATCCATAATGCAGACACATTGAAAGAAAGAATTTGTTAACCAAAGGAAAATAATGCTAAGTGAAAATTTTAAAAATGAGAGGTTAGGAAGGCAAAACCTTTATTTGCTGTCCAGAGGAGAGGAAGCGAGGTACTATTAGCCTTGGAGAGTCCAAGAAGCTCTTGGAGAAAAGTATAAAAGGTTTGAGGTGTCTAGTGATTAAAGTCATCGCAACACTCAATACCACCTGGGATCCGGAGACCAGCCTATGGACCTCGTAGAAGATGCGAGATGGGAACTTATTGGACGGTTTGAAGCAGAGGAATTTTATCACCTCATATATTGGTCTGTTAGGGATGCCATAACAAAACATCACAGACTGGGGGGGGGGGGGGGTTAAACAACAGAAATTTATTTTCTCACAGTTCTGGAGGTCAGAAATTCAAGATCAGGGTGTCAGAAAGGCTATTTTCTCTTGAGGCCTCTCTCCTCGGCGTGTAGACAGCTATCTTCTCCCTGTGTCTTCATGTGGCCTTCTTTCTGTACATGTCTATGTCCTAACCTCCGCTTCTTATAAAGATTCCAGTTGTATTGGCTTAGGGCTCACCTTTACTGACCTCATTTTGACTTAATTACCTCTTTAAAGAGCCTGTCTCTAAATGTCACCACTTTCTGAGGTGCGGGGGATAGGCCTTCAACATATGAATTTGGGGGTACAGATTAGCTCATAACACCTCGCCTTAGATTTTTAACACGATCACTGGGGTGCTATGATGAGAACAGACTGTAAGGTTGTAGGGACGCATGAGCGTAAGAAGGGAGAACAATTAGGATTTGCAACAATTCAAGTGGCTCTGTCCAAGGTGACAAGATGGCTGAGGTGCTAAAAAGGGGTTGCACTTGGGAAATATTTTAAAAGTTGAGCCCAAATAAATTGCTTTTAAACTGAGTGCAGGCTGTAAAAGAGAAATTCAAGAATAACTTCAGGGCTTTTGGCCTGAAGAGCTGAAACAATGGAGTTGCCATTACCAGAGATGAACAGATTGTGGGACAAGGAGACTCAGTGAGAAGTTTAGGAGTTCTGTTTTAGGACGTATTAGATTCAAGATGCCTATCAAACATCCAAACAGAGACGTCTGGCGCCTACGTGAGACTGAGTGAAGTTTGAGTAGAGATATGGGCTGCAGGTATAAATTTTGGAGTCATTATTCTGTAGATGGTAATGAAAAACAAGAGAATGTATGAAATTGTTGAGGGGTTGGTGGGTATCGAGAGGAAAAATAGGCCATGAGTTATGTTCTGCAGCACTGCAATGACAAAGGATCAAATGCAGGAGGAAGAATGAGCAAAAGAGGCTAAGAATGAACGGCCAAGGAGGAAACCCAAAAAGTATGGCCCTTAGAAACCAGGTGATGACATTGTTTCTGGAGCAGAAAGAGTGTTTGCCAAGTGTTAGCTCTGTAAGATGAAGACCATTAGATTTAGCAACATGGGGGTCACCAGTGGGTGACCTTAAATATAAATTTACTTAAAGTGAATCAGTTCTTAAGAACGAATCAACTCTCAGGCACTGAAAAGTTGAGTTTGTGGATCAAACTACAGAGGGAACAATGCCAAGAAATACACAACCTTCATGGCCTGCCTACGTATCCAGCTGCCCTCTCTAGGTAATCTGCTGCCTCTTTGCTGATCAAATCACAATGCTCTCTTTGTGTCTCGATGATGAGGCTTAAAATGAAGTCAACATAACTTGGTTTGGGGCTTCTGTAGACTTCAAGTTTTTGTTTCTGATGCCTTAATTGTCTCCACAATGCTTGGGATGTAGTAGATAACCAATAATTATCAAATGAATGTTGTTGGGCAAGTAGACATCAGCCAAGAACTGGTTTTCTTCCTCTATTCGGTGTTAGCCTGGATCCAAGAAAGAGACCTCAAGATGAGATTAGCGATGAAAGAGATTTATTAGGGGAAATGCCTTTGCAAGAAAGATAGGGAGGAGGCCATCAGACCTTAAAGAAGATACGGAAGGAAGGAAAGTTGGTTGAGTGGAGGCATCTTACACTAGAGTACAGTGAAGAAAGTATTGGCAATGCTTATGGGGGATGCTTGAGCCATGGAAGCCCGTCAGGGGAATCCTTGTCTTCCAGGAAAGGACCTGCCTTACAACCCACACTCAGCCGTCGGCTGGAGGCAGTCCTAAGGAAGCATGGCCTTGGCATCAACGTGGTGGAATTTCTCAGAGTGGAATCCCTGGGGCTGTTGGTCAATCATACGACCTGGAGCCAAGATCGGAGAGGAACTTTTAACAGCCACCTTATTTCCCATCATGTAGCTGCCTACTCAATATTTGATATAAACGATTGAATGTAAATACGAATACCACAGGAAATCAGAAAAACTCTCTTTTTCAGACTCTCTAGCCAATTCCCTGAATACCCACAACGCTATTCAGTTAAGCAAGTCAATAAATGGCAACAAACCATAATTCAGGCAACTTAAATTGGAGGAAGATGAATCTTTTGTCATTATCACTCTCTCATAAAATGATTTCATAGCTTCTAACAGACAAGATAAATGAAAAAGATAAAGAACACTGTCTCTGTTCTGGTTTCCATTTATCCCTTTTGGTTACTAGCCTTGAATCAGCCCAGACCCCAGCCTGCCTTCTCCTCTTCTGTTCTAGCTCTTTCTCGACACAGAAGTTCTTATCAAAGTTAGTCCTTAGACTGCTGCATAGTTTCTATCCCAGAACGTCCAGCAAAACCTTTTGCTCTCAATCTATGTTTCAAAGGCACCCTTCCATCCCTGAATGCACACTTGTGCTTTTATCAAGATGTGACCCAACAATCATGTACTCAGAGCACACTTTTCGCAAGATGGGTATTGATGAGTCAAAAGTTGATGATTTTTTTGATAAAGGAAAATTCTGAAGGGGAACATCCGATGGATTTTTTTCAACCCCGTGACCTAAGAGTTTTGGAATATGATGTGTTCACTTTCAAAAGAAGTAAACCGAGTCACGAGATGAAGAGTGATTTTGTCTTTACATTTCCTTGTGAATGAGGTGAAAGTCAGAAATCTGAGGTTCTGATCCCGCACCTTACTCGACCACTACCTTGTGGCTGCGCTATTTCTGCAGGCTGAGCACATCAATACGGGAGACCCATGTATTGTGTGTGTGCAAGAGTAAATGACTCTACCTTTGAAACTGAATATTGATTCTTCAGTAGTGTGTCTATAATAGACATACCATTTCATTTGAATGAAGCGATGTTCTTTCAGTATTGCAGAAGAAAATAAAATAATAGCCACAGGACAGATTTGCTTGCCTCCTGGTATGTTAGTTACAGTTTTTAATTTACTAGTAACCATGTTAGCCCCTGCTTTTGTCATTCCCCCCAATAATATTTATGTGTTTAGGATTTAAAGTTGAGGATGGGTAGGTGGGAGAGGATCACAGATCAGGGGGAAAACTGAGTTTCTCTTTTTTTCCCCAGGGTGAAGGGAGCCAGGAATGCATAAGTACATAACATCTTTTGTAATTGTTCTTTTTCTGCTGGGATTGAAGGTCAACTGCCCCTGTCCATGTTGCACTGATACCAGCATCTTCTACGGTTTCTAAAGATGAAACAAAAACCTTATAGAACCTCACTTACCTTCACTTAAAGCATTCAGTCATCCGGAGGTTTAATTATTCCAAGCAAAGGAGTTGAGCAATTCGGAGGAATTACAACAGTATTCTCAGGTCTCCAAAAGGCCATTCCTATTTTAGAGCCTCAAGGTTATAGACTCACAGTCCCTGGAAGATCCCTAAGATGTGTCACCTACTGTTTTGTTCAATACAGAAATGGGAAAAACACAGCTTGGAGAAAGCAGTCAGACTTTTCTCGTGCAACGCTCTGCAACAAGGGGGAAATGGCTGCTCTCAGTTGTGGTGTGAGATGTAATACGATGTTTTTTAACAGACCTAGTATGAAACTACCACATGTATATATCAATTTTATTTCACACAATAAATTACTATTTTTTAAGTGTGGCCTTTGGTCAGGAACACTAGTGAATTCTGGTTCCCATCCTTATTTAGTTTGGCCTCACTTCCTGGAATCCTATGGACGGAATTAAACTTAGACTTCCCGTACAGATGAAAATCTGTAAAATCTTTGGTCTAGTTTACAAAGACCTCAGAAAGACAGATTATGCAAGTTTTGTTCAGGAAAATTCTTTTCCTGTTTTTTTTCTTCTCTTCATGATTCTGACTCCCTTAAAAATCTTTGTTCTTCTGTTTAAATCTTTGTTCTTCTGTTTGTGCTCCCTTAAAAATGTTTGTTCTTCTGTTTAAAAATATATATATATACGTGTGTACCATGATTAAGGATCTTTCTACCAACTGTCCAGGATAATCATTCTTGTCTTCTAATTCATTCAAAGCTCTTTTATCCCAGGGCACCTGGGTGGCTCAGTCAATTAAGTAGCCAACCCTTGATTTCAGCTCAGGTCATCATCTCATGGGTTCTGGAGTCTGAGCCCTGCATGGGCTCTGTGCTGACAGTGTGGAGCCTGCTTCGGATCCTCTGTCTCCCTCTCTCTGCCTCTCCCCTGCTCTCATGTGTGCACTCTCTCTCCCTCTCTCTCAAAAATAAACATTAAAAAATTTTTAAAGAAAAAAGATCTTTTATCTCAGACTTAACCTGAAAGGTTGTATTTTTTTTTTTTTTTAATTTTTCATGTTATGAAGTATTTGGGTGTCTGTCTTGGGCAAGGCCAGCACTGAGTGCTCTGGAGAAGGTCTGCAGCTGACCTAGATCTGGAGTGTCCCAGGGCAGTAGCACATGGCCCCAAACCATGGAGGATGCTCCTTCTGCGTGGATCTTTCAGTCTGGTGAACTTTTCTGTTTGCTTCATCATCACGTTGCTAGCAAAGTAGAGAAAGAATGGATGGGATGAAGGTTGCCTCTGCCTCGTTTTTGGTCCTTCTTTTATTTATTTCTCTTTTTTAGAAGCAAGAAAGTTTTCCCTAGAAATCCTTCCTAGCTTTTCCCTAACCAAGATTTGGTTATAAGATCACTGCTAAAACGATCGCTAATAAAAGAATGGGATTATTATCTTTGGCTTATTATTATCTTTGGCTTTATTATTATCTAACCATTTCAGATGGGGAAGATATTGGGAAGTCAACCAGAAAAGTGACGCAGGCATGTACCCAAGCCATAAAGTACAAGGTAGAGAGTGTTGAACCATAAAAGAAACATAACTAAAGTGTCTTGGGTGTGAAACCTGGAGAAACTTATTTCCAGCTGGGGATTTAGAAAGAACCGACTTCTGCCTTGAAGACCGGAGTCAGGCACAGAAAGATGAAAAGCAACACTTTCATTTGCCAGTCAAGAAATCGCAGTGGGAAGGAAGGGGACGAGTATAGAGTTATGAGTTACATTTGGCCGAGATAGAGGTCTCCGAAGGTGTACCGATTAGCTTTTGCTTTGGTAAGACCCCCCACTTCTCAGAGGTTTATTGCCCCAATTATTTTTGTACCGCTCCTAGATCTGCTGGTTGTCTGCAGCTCTGTTTGGTCCTAAACCACACGTCTTTTTATTCTAGGGAACCAGGCTAAAGGAGCGCTCTTTTTCTGGGATACACTCCTCGTGGCACAGAGCGAAACCCACACCGATGATGAAGTTTCTAGGGGCCCAGTGGTCTGGGGAATGTTGAAGTATTCCTTTGGGATGAAAGCATAGTCACATCATCTTGCCTGTCCTACCACTAAGAAAGAGGCGCAGAGGATGGTGGGATTCATTAGATTCTGGAGGCAGCGAGAGTCAGTTAAGTATACACTCTTTTCCTTAATCTACCAAATAATCGTTAAGTCAGAGAGTTTTGCGAGGGGTTGAGAGGGCAACGGGTCCAGGCTACTATATAAATACTTTACAATGTATGTGCTTTGACCTAGCAGACCAAAGGAGCAGAGGCTCTGGGAGCAGTTGTGGTGACACCAAGTTGGCAAAGGGACATGAAATTGGAAAGACAGATTGGGACTCAATCACGGAGAACCTTAAGTGTCATACCAAGGAAAAAAGCAACGGGGAGTCACTTAAGGTTTTAGGTAGAGGAGTGGCATCGTCAGGGATTTACTCTGAAGCTCATTCAAGTTCTCTGTAGGTAGGAAGGTCACACAGGTGGACCCAACAGAGTCACGACACTTACCCCTTAACTGTGTTCCGTTATTCCTAGCCCTGAAATATGTCCTTTCATTTAATCTTGCCGCTTAAATCCTTGTGATCCGTTACAGGTAATCCTTCATATATTATCCTTGTGAGGGAGATTTTATCATCCCTATTTTTGACATAAGAAAACTGAGACTCGGGGCGCCTGGGTGGCGCAGTTGGTTAAGCGTCCGACTTCAGCCAGGTCACGATCTCGCGGTCCGTGAGTTCGAGCCCCGCGTCAGGCTCCGGGCTGATGGCTCGGAGCCTGGAGCCTG